>NC_052542.1:10485803-10796470 GCF_016699485.2 Gallus gallus | reverse complement strand
GATAGCTGGTCTGATCTTAGCCCTTTTCAAGCCAATTCTTTTTAAATTACATAGAGAGGCTCCCTCACAGCTGATTTCTTATGCTGCAGACTGAGTTTACCTCTGAGTTGTTTTTTTTTACATCAAGCATTTCAAGAAATCTGTTATTTCTTCCTAGCACTGGTGATAAGTATGCTCGTGGTAACTGGGGGTATTTGGACCAAGTGGCAGCTCTTCAGTGGATTCAGGAAAATATCATACACTTTGGAGGAGACCCAGGATCTGTCACCATCTGTGGAGAATCTGCAGGGGGAATCAGTGTATCTGCTCTGGTAAGTTCACCACAGGCATGAATGTTTATTATTTGAGAAACGAACCCACTGTCCATGGTCATTCTTTGTATATAAATAAAAAATCAGTGACAAAAATTGGTGGTTTTTGGGTGAGCCACAGATCACCTTGGTCTGATGTACAATGTGATGACAGTGCAGCTTCTGACTGTTGAAAGTGTTCTTTTTCTATGCAGATCCTGTCGTTTAGAATCCTAAATGTTTATTGTTATCTTCAATAATAATCACCTGATGCCTATCTGGCTTGCAGTGCTGTTCCATGAAGTCTTGTAAGCAAAGTGTGATGGGAGGGGAAGGGCAGGCATGAACTTATCCCTGTTAATGCTGCCAGGGACATTTGTACAGCAGAACTATGATCAGAGGCTACAGAGTATCACTCAGATGACATTTTTTCAAAAATGGCAGTTTCTGTTATTGAAATTCTATGTCAGTGATCAGAAGGCACTTCCAGTAGTGCTTGTTCTTGTGTCTGGTTGGTGCTTTTTTTTTCCAGGTCTTATCTCCACTGGCAAAAGGCTTGTTCCATAAGGCCATTTCAGAGAGTGGTACTGCAATCAGGACTTTATTCACTGATAAGCCTGAGGAAGAAGCACAGGTGGGTATTTTGTGGCATATATAATTTTCAGATTGTTTTGAACATCTTAAACGGTTTATTCCAAATAGTGGATCTAGATATTTTTCTTGTGGAATTTCAACCACATTCACTAGAGGCAGTATTCCTGTTTGCAATAGTACACGTTCAGTGAAACTTTTCTTTCCAAATACCCAACTATCCACAGATGTCTGAGTGAAAGCAGAAGACTGAGGAAGCAGAGAGGGAAGGCATTGAATGAGCATGAAATGTAAAGAAATAAAGTAACTGTCTTCAGAAAAAGTTGAGCTGGTATTTTTGACTGGAAAATGGCACCAGATTCTAAATACTGTTGTCTTTCCCTCCTGTCAGGAGCCCGATGTGCTCAAAGTAACACAAGTGTATTCAGCTTAGTTATAATTAAAAAGAAGAGCCCAATTCAACCCAATTTGTCATCTGTAACAAGCGACCTGCAAGTGCTTTGTTTTGCTAACCTGGGGTGTAAAAGAGGCAGCATTGCACTGAGGTCTGTCTAAGAACAGCTGAGAAATTGCATTACTTCATTCAAAAAGACTGTGTGTCATTGAGAAGGGTGTAATGTGCTCTTTTTTTTTCATCACCTACGTGGTTATATTCTATGTATGCATTACTCTAACTACCTTATGCCATCCAGACTTCTCAGCCCAGTTTGTTACATACCAGAACAACTACCCTGGTGTGCTAGTGAATGGAGATATTATGATGGAGTAGGTTTTGTCGTTCTGTTCAGCCCACAGCGTGAAGGGTTATGAAGGCTTCCTATCTCGGCATCTGCAGCTGAAATACTTCTGGCTTTGATGATCCTTTCTGAGGAACTGAGACCACTTTCCCCTCCTCCTCTGGACTCCAGAGTCAGGGGCACATAGAGCCCTTCTAAGGGAAGTATATGGATAATTAGTAAATGAGAATGTGACTCATTTCTATTGATTGCAGAGAATTGCTGCTGCATCTGGCTGTGAAAAGTCCAGTTCCGCTGCTCTGGTTGAGTGCTTGAGAGAAAAAACAGAGGAAGAGATGGAACAGATAACTCTAAAAATGGTAGGTATACTCCTTGTATAATGAAGGACATTTCAGATTTGATCATAACAGAGCATGCTATGTATGTCCTGCAATAGTAAGAGAACTTGAGGTCTATCTAACACCTGCCCCTTCTTTATGTTTTTAGGATATGACAACTCTGAAACTATGCTATACGTCGCCTGAGAAATGTGAACAGGTTCCTTCTCTTTAATTCTGTATGGGCACTGAGCTACACGTTTCACTGTCAGGTTCTGTCAAGAGAAGAGGCAAGAGTATGAGATGTCACAGTTCTCGTGGAGAAACTGAACATTACTTACCATCATAATTATGTTCCCTAGATTTCTTACCACAGTGCTGGCTTTCCTGTTAGTTTGCAGTTCCAATGTAGAAGTTTGGTTTTCTGTCACCTCTTCACACGTTCATACTAGGCTTGTTCTAACTAAGAGGAGATGTAAATTGACAGTAACCTACATTTCATGAATATTTAAAGTACAATGCTAAGATTTGCAAATCTTCTCTGGTTCAAAACATCTATTGTATAAAATTAAGAGAGCCTGAATATACACTTCTTATATTTTCACTTGATATGTTTATTTGGTGATGTTTTTGTTTTGTTTCTTTGTTAATGTTTCTCCAGCCTTCCATGTTCATCAGTTCAACTGTGGATGGTGTATTTTTTCCAAAGAGCCCCAGGGAATTGCTGTCTGAAAAAGCAATCAATGCAGTCCCATATATAATAGGAGTGAATAACTGTGAATTTGGATGGGTAATTCCTGAAGTAAGAGACTTATAATAGCTTTATTTAGATATAAGTCTGTGGATATAAGATTTCCTCATAAATATGTGTTCTCTTTGTCATGCAGATGATGAAAGTTCCTGATTTTACAGAAGGTCTGGACAAAGAAGTTGCACGTCAAGTATTACAGAGCTCATTTGTATTATCATTTAAGGTGAGAGACCATTTCCAGAATAAGCCAATGCTATTTCTTCATTGGGATAATGCCATGTTCATATTTCGTATTGCTAATAGTGATGAATCAACATAGACGATACTCGAAATCTCTATCCTAAATGCCTCATCTTTTTAAGGAGGAGTTCAGTGGAAATCCAGGAGCAATGCAGATAAGTAAACATAGGTCCCATGACGTTCAAGATACCGTAGGTTATCCAACATATGCGTTCTACTGGCAGGTATGACACAGCGCATATAGAACACACAAGCCTTTCTGAAGCTTCACATGCAGACTAGAAAGGGCACCTTGCGGGGATGCCTGAAATGGCACCAGGAGACCTGCATGTAGGCTTCAGAGATTTCACTTCCCTGTGGATGACAAAGCTGTCAGCTTTCTGGTTGCTTTGTGCTCTCCTGAAACCAGGAAACCAAAAATTACAGATGAATAGGGAAGAATTAAGAGGTTGGTAAACATAGCCAGTACTTGTAAAGGATCATGTAGAGCCATAGGAATCTATCATAATCTGGGAATGGCAGAGCCCAGGGTTGCTCTGAAAGGGAGTAAATTATGGCTGTCTGCAGCAAGAAATGGATCTTATGAAATCCAGCGGGATTTCTTTTCTCTTATGAGGGTTGTTTCCACAAAGGGAAGGACAGAGAACCATATCTGTCTCTTAGCATCACCAATTGCTATTTATCTAGAGGTATTTGAGGGCATCCTTTTTGATCTTGCAAATCTCTTTTCGCTAAGAACATCTATGTTAGTTGAGGGTGTAACACTGTGAACTGTGAGCTCTGCTTGGGCGCAGTAGGGAATTGTCTCTGAAAGATGGTAATGTTTGGAGTCTAGCCAGACACATGCAGGCGCCACACACCAGTACGCTGTTACTTCTTTTAATATTCATTATCATGTTTTTGTTTTTTGTTTCAGAGTGTTCCATCTGACATTGTAGATCTCGTATTCAATGAATACATAGGCAAAGCAGAGAGCCGTGCTCAGGTGCGAGATGGCCTTCTTGATGCAATAGGGGATCACATGTTTGTTTTCCCAGCCATTGAAGTGGCTAGATACCATAGAGGTGAGTCTGTAATTCAGCATCTATTCAAACAATCGTTGTCTTCCATCCTTGAGCGTGTCTGTGGACATGATGTATGTATCACACTTTGTTATCAGAAGAACTGCTAGTGTTTTCATTTGATCAAAATAGCTTGTGGTGAAAGTTTATCATCGTTGTTGTGTGGCATTTGCAACACTAGCACTCTTGTTTTTGATTTTATTTCCTGTTAGATGCTGGCCACCCAGTCTACTTTTATGAATTTCAACATCGGCCAAGCTCAGCCACGGGTGTCGTACCAGAGTTTGTAAAAGCAGATCATGGAGATGAGATTGCCTTTGTCTTTGGAAAGCCGTTCTTAGCTGGTGATGTATCTATGCTTGCTAAAGAATTCTTTTGAAATCAGCATTGTTATTAATTTCACTTCCCTGAGGTCTTTCATAATGGAATTTTGTTTAGTAACTCTGGAATCAAAATAAGCTGTTTTGTTTTTCCTGTCTTCAGTTATAGTTACTTTTCGTGAAATCATTCACCTACTCTGCTCACGTAGAATTCCTACGGCCCAGAGTAACAAGTAGATTCGTAGAATGGTTTGGATTGGAAGGGACCTTTAGAGATGATCTAGTCCACATCCTCATTGCTGTAGAATTGGCTACAGTGTATTGGAATTGATTGGACTGCTGTTTTTTGAGTACTGATCTTTGCCATTTCTCCTCTCACTTTGCAGGGAATGCTACAGAAGAAGAAAATAAACTTAGCAGAGCTGTTATGAAATACTGGACTAACTTTGCTAGAAACGGGTGAGATCCGTAGCACTAACTGCAGCTCATTGCTGCGTAGCAGCAGCATGGCTGTAAACGTGGCGGAATTTAAGATAAGTACTGAAACAAATAGTTTCTCTTCTTAATGATTGCAAGAAAAACTCTGGAAATGAACGTGCAATCCAAAATAAAATCTCGGAGGTATTTGTATCTGCAGGGGAGGATTAAATCCCAAAGCAATGGCAAGCATTATTAAGTGCGTGCTATTCCAGTGATGAGCATTTTGATAAAAACATGCATGTGCTCAGGTCCTTGAATGGTGTCATCTGAGCTCCTGTTAGTCTTCTGAAACGATCTCAGGTTGACAAGTCGGATCACCAGTGGACAGGTAACTTTTCATTGTTTTGTTTCCAGAAATCCCAATGGGGAAGGCTTGGTCCATTGGCCTCAGTATGATCTGGATGAAAGATACCTGGAAATAGACCTCATCCAAAAGGCAGCAAAGAAACTGAAAGAAGACAAAATGGAGTTTTGGGTACAGCTCACAGAACAAATGAGGAGTGAAAGAAGGAGAGAACACACAGATTTGTGAGAGCTGAAGAGGATACAGTTTCCTTGTAAAACCTGAAGGCAACATTAATTTGTCAGAATGCAGATTTTAATCTTGACTTTCTAACTCACTAATGTGTCGTTTGTTGTCATGATCCCAGTGAAGGGAGAGAATCAAAGGAAGTTCAAAATGTTGATGGGTACAGAAATGGATAATGAAGTGAGAAGCTAAAAATAAGCAGTCCTTCAAGCTCAAATAGACCATTATATCTTCTCATTGGATACCAAAATTGAATGGTGTTCTTTTGAAAAGGGAGAAAGAGGGGAATATTAGTAAATACATTGAAATCGATCAGAAGTTATACAGAATATATCATAGGTTTCAGAATATGTTGTATATTCATTCCACTCCTTTTATCAAGAAGATTGAGTCTGATATTCCTGCAGCCTCTTTCCACTTACTTTTAGTGGAAATAGCTTGTGAGGAGGAGAGCATCCATCAAAAAACCTCTGTGAGATCACAAGCATTTTCCTCTTCTGTAAATTGTTACAAATACATTGTACTTCTGATTTTTGGAATGTATTTTCTTTCACATACTTCAGGCTGACTCCAAGAGGGTGTTGTGAAAGCCACCAACAAGTCTGAACAAAGAAATTCTATGAAAGTGCAAACTGATAACCATGTGGGTTCTTTCTTCCCATGTGTGGACTGGACTCTCTTTGAAGTCTGCACTAGCTGGGGCCTGCCCGGCATTGGGCTGCCTTTCACAGGCATAAAATCTGTATGTGATGGAGGCACTGGGCTGCGAAGAAGACAGGCACTTCTCTCTTTCTGTAATTTATTATTTCTCAGCTGTCCAGTGAGTGACATGGAAGCTCAATCAGCTCTGTACAGCTAGGTGGCTTCTGTTTTCAAGCTGTCCAGTTCCGAACAGGATACTTTGCTTAGTTAGAGGCTAAGCTGCAGAGGATGTGTGGTCTGCACACAGAAACCTTCCACTGAGTCCAGGGCCCAAGCATACATGTGCTATTTGTTTGTTAAAGGAACAGCTTGCATAATTGTGAGGGCTTCCCTGCTCATTTGCATGAGGTCTTTTGGCATCAGTGCTGGCCAAGGTTACACAGCTTCTGAGTGAGAGCCGGCTGGTCACCTGGATCTTGCTGCCCCAAAGCACTGAAGAAGAAAGAGGAGAACAAAACTGAGCTTGTGATGCAGCAGAACAACAGATGTTCAAAGCTGTCTGGCCTGGCACTGGTGTGGATGAAGATCACTCACTTAAGCAGTTCATAGAATCATGGAATGGCTTAAGTTGGACCTTAAGGATCACCTTGTTCCAATTCCTCTGGCAGTAGCGTTGCCACCTACCAGATCAGGCTGCCCAGGGCCCCCATCCAGCCTGGCTCTCAATGCTTCCAGAGATGGGAGATCCGCGCCTTCTCCAGGCAGCCTGTGCCAGTGCCTCACCACCCGCTGAGTAAAGAATTTATTCCTAACACCTAACCTAAATCTCCCCTCTTTTCATTTAAAGCCATTCTCCCTTGTCCTGTCCCTATCAGATGGTGTAAAAAGTCATGCCGCAGGGCAGCTCTTTCAGGAGAGGGACAGTTGGTGGTTACAAGATTTCTTCAGATCAGCTTGTCATACCACAAACCACTTTGGCAGGTTACCCAGCTCCAGTCAGCAGGGTTTGCTGATACATACCATAAAGAAAGGATTCGTTACATCAGCCTACACCTGGCCCTGGGGTACCTCCTTCTTGAGTTACCTTTTTGTTCTGCTCCAGCAAGGTCTTACCCCATCCTAGAAAAATCTCTTTTCTTTTGCCCTGGTAAGGAGTGCAAGTTACAGCATCTCAGCTGCTAGGGCAGTAAGCCTCACTGCAGGCAGGTAACTGCGCCTGCGTCCTCATCTGCACTGAGACTAACGCGGGGTCTTCTTTCCCTCCAGGTTAACATCACAGCACAAGTAAGCTGGCTCTCGGAACACGGAAGCAGTGCGGATAGCTGGGAAGAGGTACGACATGTCCAACAGCAGGACTGGAAAGGTGCGTTTTGTAAAATCCTGCTTTTGAGTAACCGAGATATTTAACAACTTTAAAAACCTGTATGTTGGCAAAGTCTGCTTGTGATCGACTGACGGTATCTATATAACTTGCAAAGGTTCTAATTGCTTCGTATAGCCTGAGATAATTCGAAGGATGTACAGCTTTAATGATTGGCAAGGAGATAATGTGCAGGGCTGCCTTAGATTAAGCGGGTGCGGGTAGCCGGGTCGCTTGCAGGCGGCGGAAATCACGGCCGGAGGGCCGCGCCGTTCACTGTGCGCAGCCGCAGCCTTGGCGCCCAACACGCCCACCTCCCTGCTGCCCGCGGGCACGCGCCGCGAGATGGCGGCCGCCTCCGTGAGGGCGTCGCGCGCCCCCTGCCGCCCGGCCGGGCCCCGCGCGCCCCTCAGCGGGAGGCGTTCTCCGCCGGGACGCGTGTCCGCCGGCGGCCGCCGTAGGGCGCGGAGCGGCGCTGCCATGGCGGCGGCTGCGCCGCCGGTGCTGCTGGGCCTCCGCGACGCCGCCATGGTGGGGCCGTGCCGGGGCGGCGGGGAGCCCCCGGGCTGGGCCACCAACAAGCTGGGCGGCCGCGCGGTACGGGGTGGGGCGTGCCGGGGGGGGGCGCTGCCCCGAGAGGGCTCCCCGGGCCGCGGCCCGGTCCCCCCGCGGCGCTGAGCGCTGTGTTTGTTTCAGGACGCGCTGCCCTCCGTGCGCCCGGGCTGCCCCCGCTGCGGGGCGTGCGGCGCGGCGCTGGCGCACTTGGTGCAGGTGTACTGCCCGCTGGGCGCGTCCCCCTTCCACCGTCTCGCCAACGTCTTCGCCTGCGCCGAGAGCGCCTGCTGGGGGCGGCCGCAGAGGTGAGGGCGCGGAGCCGTGCGCGCGGGGCGGCCGGAAAGCGCCGTAACCCACCGCGTGTTTCTCTGTGTCCTCTCCCACATGTCGGGCCGAAGCTGGAAGGTGCTGCGCTCCCAGAGCCTGGAGGCACGAGGACAGGAGGCGCTGGGCTGCAGCTCGAAGCAGGTACGGCCAGCACACTGCCCTGGGGCCTGGCTTCTGACACACAGTGTGGGGTGCAGGGCTCGGGGGTCCTAAGGTGCTGTGTGGTTGGTACGGGGTGTACCCGTGTGAGCAGCACGGCTGTACGCACCCGCAACACTCAGAGCAGATCTGCGTGTGGGGTCAGGGCTCCCTGGTCAGAGTGATGGTTGCAGTTACAGCAGGTATTTACTGTCAGAACTTCAGGAATTTCTGCTTCTGAAGCCTAATGAGAGCCTCGGCTCAGGGTGTGCATAATCAACAAATATACAGAGTGATGTGCTTAGGCCGGTACCCACAGATTGTACAGCTAGAAAGATAATCACGTTGGAAAGGGATAATTGGAAATAAATGCAAATGCTCACCCATATTGTAGGCTTACAGAAAAAGCTCTAAGAGGAGCAATCTCCATAAAGAGATCCTTCCTCAGTGGCAGTCGGCCCTTAAATGGGGTCTAGGAGAGGTGCAGCCAGGCTCCACCCCTTCTGGTCACACAGCTGAATTGCCTTCACCTGTGCTCCCGCGGCTGACTCGGTGCTCACCTCAGCTGATCAGCGTGATTCAGCAGTTCCCTTATGGGGTGACTGAAGGAGTGTTGCTTCTACACTAATGCTGTCAGGCAGTGAGAGTGCTGATTCAGCTGGGGTATTTACGCTGCAGTAGTTTGGTCTGTGGCAAATGGCATTATATGCCGATTAAAATGGAGGAAATTTGTTTTATTTCTCCTTATTCCACTCTTTGAACTTAGTGTGGTGCAGTAACTGGTTCAGAGAAATACATCCGAGCTGGCTCCCAGCAGTCATGCTGGCAACATGGGAATGGCAATGCAGCATGTCGAGCAAACAGCCATTGCATTATTGCACCATTTCTGCAGTCTGACATGTTTTTTTGCCATAAGTGTGCTGCTGCGAGAAGCAAATATTGATATGCTGGTACCTGGCGTTGAGAGGGGATGGGCAACATAACACTAAGCATGAGGTTAAGGTTTTCCTTCTCTTATTTGTTGTAGCAGTGACACCACATTAGCGTGCTCAGTCTTGAAAATGTTTCTCTTCTCCCTCCCTTGCAGAAAGAAGAATGTAACTTTTCTGCAAAGGACTGGTGTGCTGAGGCAGACGACTGGGGAGGCTGCGACGGAACGGAGTCTTCCACGTGTGCACTTCAGATGTTGGGGCTAAATGCAGGGATGAGCAGCTCCGCATCTGAAGAAGCACAGTGTGTGTCGCAGCTCCAAGAGCTTCACTTGTCTGAAGCTGCGGACGTGTCAGGTTCCCTGAATACAGACCTCCTACTAAGGGAGGAGATGGTGATGGCCACTTCAGCTCCTGTGTTCCATTCCTATTACATTAGTGTTGTGGATGAAGCAGACTATGCTGGTTTCCTTGATACAGATCATGCAAATAAACTGTTGAAAGAGTATCAGCAGAGAGAGGGTGTTGATCTGGAACATTTGATGTCAGAAAGGTAAGAACCTGTTTGAACCTCATGCTGAAGCTGAAGCAGTTGTGTAGTTCAGTTTGTATTGAGTGATGAACTAAGTCTAGCTCTCTTCATAACTGACTCCTTCAGGAAGCAATTGTGTGTAGGACATTGCAGGAAACACATAACATTGCACCTGTTTTCTCCAGTTTGGGAATTTTGAGTTACACAGTGCTGCATCTATTTCTGAGTGACTGAGCAGCGGGGTTCCCCTTGGGCTCCAGACACAGCAGTGTACCTGCAGTCTGTGAAACCAAACCAATGTGGTTTGAACAAATCTTACGCTACGTGATATGAGTTCATATTGTGACATTTGGACATTTGACTTTTTTTTCCTTTATAATGCTACAGATTTCATTATTCTGGTTGCATTGTTAGGAGCTGAGGAGCTCAGGGATTTTGAGTAGAGACTGGGATGATGGCTGCAGTTAGACTCAGGGTTTTTGATAAAGAAGTGGTCAGGAAAACAATTTCTGGGTGTAGGTACTGAAAGTATTTCCGATTTTAACATAGGTGACCACACTGAGCACTTATGCTTAGGTGTGAGCAGGTATCTGATGGATATGAATGTCTTCTCATAGTTTGAAACACTGTTGGCAGCAGATAGTGGAGCTAGAGGCAGAATGTTCAGCTGCAAGCTGGAGCAGTGACTGCCTCTTAATTTAATGTTTGACTTCCTTTTTTTGTGTACGTACTATAATTTAACACGAGTATCTATTAACTGGACCATATTTAAAGCATGCCTATTGTACTGAATTTGAATTTTTGTTTTTTCCTTTTTCTCTGATAGTTTTGCTGGTGAAGATAGTAATGAGAAGTATGAGAAGACTAAAGTCAGAAGTGGGGACCACACGTTCCATAAATTTATGAAAAGAATATCTGTCTGTCCAGAGCAGATTTTAAGGTATGTTGATCAGTTGGTTGTAACAGGGAGAGACAGCATGTAGATGGAGGCTGTCAGTAAATAAAAACAAACAAAAATAATTGGATGTATTTACTTATTTTTCTTAATTGAAAAATTTGCTAATTTTTCAATTAAGCTAAAAGTTTTGGTGCCATACTTCCAAGGCTGTCTCCTCCTCTGAAGTTTTGTAATCTTATTGTTACTGCTTATGGCTCAGTCTTTGAGATGTTAGTGAAGTAAAAAATTACTCATTTTAAAGTCTGAGGTCCTTTGCAGCATGTGACTACAACCAGTGACCATGCAGAATGGCTTGCTCTTCTTAGAACAAAAGTAAGTTTAATCTCAGAGAAAACTCCTTCAAAAGGGAGAAGGTATTTCTGAGTAAGAGTGTATTAAAGTGTTCAAATCCTAACTTATTTGTAGTACCAGATAATACCCATCATTTTCATGAACCATACAAGGCATTAGTTTGTAACTTCTTTAATCCAGAGAGTTGGATGCAACCTGCCTTCTCAGGCTATCGCAGTGTAGTGGCAGAACCTTTGTCTGCCAGGTTTCCAGAACCAGGAGGAACTAACTGGCAGCTTTTTGATGAGGAGGTAGAGTTTGAGGGGTTGGTTATGCAGACAGAAAACGTTAGGAACACCATTAGTTAACTATCAAATATTGTACAGAACATTTGCTAATACAGATTGCAAGTAACATTTTAAGACAACTTTTTTTTCTACTGAATCTATCACTTTGCTCTTTGTATTTTCCTTTTGTGAAAAGTTGCTTCAGGTGATTTCTATGAGTACTGCTAATTGTAGTCTTCATTAGCTCCCCTTTTCCCCACAAGAGTATTATGGTATACACTATACGTACCTAATAAAAATGTTAGGCCTCCATTTCTTCTGGGCTGCCAGATGTCTCTTGTGCTATCAGCAAATACAGAATCCCCTGCAGGTGTAGATGGTGTAATGGAGTCAGGTTTAGCAGGCTTTGGAGGTGTCTGCTTAAACCATTTACCCCCTTAGATGCATCTCTTTCCTTAAGACTTTTCAAGTGTTGACCTTTCACTGTCCTCTATCTTTAATTTTTGTTGAGTGACTCATTTGAAGCGTAGGCAGATGACTGGATGCTAACAGTGTTTGTGGGTTCTTTTCCTAGTTACTTGAGGTACAAAAAATAAATAGATTTTTCTTTTTTTCTTTTAGATACTCCTGGGGTGGTCAGCCTTTGTTCATAACTTGTCCTCCAGCTAACTTTGACAACAGTATTCCAGCCTGCAGTAACTGTGGAAGCAACAGAGTGTTTGAGTTTCAGCTTATGCCAGCACTGGTCAGCATGCTGTGGGGTGATGCAGGTATTGACTTTGGTCTTAGCTGAATGAGTATTAGAAATATATTGGTAAGGTTCACTGGAGTGTAATTTGGATTGTTTGGATACATATATGCACCTAGATTATGGGTAAAATAATGTTTCCATTATAGATTTCACTAAACAGATGGGAGCTCTTCTATTCGACTTCATGTGCTTCCTGGTGTACTTTTATAACAGCAATATAGATAATTCTGTGACTTTGGAAGTGATTATCTTTGTTGCCTATTAAATGAGAGCATACCTCCCCTGCTAAAGCAGAAAGGAGAAAGGGGGCATTGGAACTTGATGATCCTTGAGGTCCCTTCCAATCCAAGCCATTCTACGAAATAAGGCCTCAGAAAATAGTAAATATTGTCATATAAGATTGCAGGCACCTAAGAAGCTCTTTGAAAATTCTCAATCGTGCTGCTTTAAAATCTTTGAAATAAGAAAATGTATATAGGAGGCTGAATATGGACAAATGCGTTCTGGATTGGAAGATTGAACTGCAGTGATAAGCAATAGCCACTAACTGAAGCATTCTTCTAATATGTTACATACCTTTACTGTTCTGTTTTTAGATCTGTCAGTGGAATTTGGGACTGTTATAGTTTATACATGTGAGCGAAGCTGTTGGCCAACAAATCAGCAAACCCCTCTGGAAGAGTTTATTTTTGTACAAGAAGACCCTGACCAGAAATTATTTAAATAAATTGTATTTCTCTTCATAGGTGGAAAGTGTTGTTTGTTGGGGCGTTTTTGTTGTGTTTTGTTTTTTGCTGCATTTGAAAGTATGTGATTATGCAGCAGAGTTTTCCTCAAGTGAGGTGAAAAATGAACTGTATTTGTTGGCATGGTGCTTATTTCCTGGAATAACTGACGTGTACATTAGCATGGCTGCAAAGTGTGGCAACAAAAAACTTGCTTTGTTTAAAGAGGCAATTTTAAGTGTGGGGATTATTTTGGGATTATAGTTACGTTTTTAAAAGCTTGGGGAAGAAAATAAAGGAGAAAGGCTGCCTAATTGCACTTAGTTATCCTGCTGGTGATCGCCAATCAAGTGTGATCCAATTTTTAGAAACTACTAGCAGTGAGAAGCTTAATATAAGTATTTAAAAACAAATGTACTTTATTTGTATTGGTGACAGATTGGAAATTCAGTGGGCAGTGGCTGAGAGGGCTTTGCTGTAACTGCAGTCTTCCTGCAATGAAGATTTTCTGAATGCTTTTACAGTGAAGGATGTTGCAATTGCTCGACTAGATTGAGCTCTGACGGTCATCACATTGCCCTGAGTGGAGAGGTGAAGGTTTCTGCTAGCACTCCTGTTCTTGCAGTTTTAATGGAGACTTAATGGAGGAGTAATTTAAGTAAGCATCCTTAAGGCTTTTTGCACAGGCTTAGTGTCACAGTATAAATTAATCTACTGGAAGTGTTTGGGTTGTTTTTTTTTTTTGGGGGGGGGGGGGGGGGGGGGGGAGGCTGATGAAATGTTTGCAAAACAGTTTTTCAGAGATGAATTATATCTTCCCATGCTAGCTTTTAGAGCTGAGTTGAAGAATTTAGGTGGACCTGTGTAAAAATCTCACTTCATACTTGTCAGAGCTCCCTGATTTTCCTTGGGGACTAGGCTGATGCGTTTCCCAGCTGCAAGCAGGAGCTGGGTGCCCCATCTGTGGGTGCTGCGGCCAATCGGGCGGACCTTCTGCGAGGCTCTGCGTCTCCAGACCGCGGTCCCGCCTCGAGTCGCTCGCGAGTTCCTTTGGAGCTCCGCCCGGGGAATGGCGGGCGCGGGACTGGAACCCTCCGGTCTCCCGCCTCTTCCGAGCTGCGGCGCCCGCTGCCGCCTATCTGTGCCACTCGCTGCAGCGGGCCGCGGCCCTCCAAGCCGCCAGGGGGCGCTGCGGGACAGGTGGGAGGCCGCCGCTCTGGTCTCGCGCGGGCTCGCTGTCCGGAGCGCGGCCCGGCTGAGGAGAGCCGTGCGGCGCCGCTCTTTCCGCCCGTCGCCGTTTTTCGCCCGCCGTCATGTCCGTGCCCGTGTCGGGCCCCCTGGGCAGCGAGCTGGCGGAGGCCGTGGCCCAAGCGCGGCTCTTGGTGGTGGGGGCCGGAGGCATCGGCTGCGAGCTCCTCAAGGACCTGGTGCTCACCGGCTTCAGCAACATCGACGTGGTGCGGGCCGGGGCCGGGCCGGGCCGGGTGCGGGGTCGGCGGCCCGAGGAGGGCCGCCGTGGCGGGGGGCCGGCGAGGGCCGGGGCCAGGCCGGGCGGGTGGGGCCGGGGGCGCCCCTCGGCGGGCGCGGGGGCGCTGTGGTGCGGCGCGGCCTCTCCCCGCCCGCATTGTCTGCGTGTTTTCAAACTGCTGCGCGCCCGCCAAAGCGGCCGGGCCGGGCCTCGCGCCGCCGGGGGCCGGGCTCCGCACAAAGGGACGCGGCCCGAGCCGCCATCCGCCCTGAGCTCGCCTTCCTCGGTAGAGCGAGCGCCGAGGCGGCCGAACGGGCCCTCTTCGCCGCGGAGCTCGGCCGCCCTGCCCTCCCCGGCGGAGCGGCCGCGCCTCTCCCACGGCCGTAGGTGCAGGCTGGGAAGCGGCGATGTGCTGTCCCGCCGTCCCTTCGGTTGGCTTTATGCGGCTTAATGGGTGCGGAGCTTAGTGGGCTGGCGATGGGACGGAGCGGTGATTTTAGACGCTGAGCTGTAAAACCGTCCGTGCTGGAAGTCCGCTGTGAGAGCTTCCCGCGCGCCGATGCTTTCGCTTTTGCTTCCTGAAGTTCATCTGTGAGTGTAGGAAGGGCGGAACTGAGAGGGTGTCACTGGACCGGGACGGAGGGAAATCGCCCGGCCTCGTGCCCTTTATTCAGTTCTTAGCGAAGAGAACTGTTTTTATAACGTTAAGAAGCCGTGGGAGTGCAAATTCAGGGCTGTTCTGCTGTCTGTTTTAGCTCATTGGTGCTTTGCCAGGAGTCACTTCTGAGCGTTTTGTAGGACGCATAAGGGGTTTGTCCCTGCGTTCAGACTTGTTGAGCAGAGCTTATCAGAAGCAGCTTCTCTCAGCACTGCCAGCTGGTTAGAAGAGCCCAGCTGCCTCTCGTTTGTACACCTCGGGCTTTGCACTAAAATGGATTTGTAGGGTGTGCTGAAGTGTAGTTTCAGACTGTCCTTTTGATTTGAGTCTGCCAGTGGGACCCTACCAGATTTTAACATGGTATGAGTGAAACAAACACAAGAGCAGAAACATGCAATTTCTGTGCTGTTTTCTGTTCCTCCTTCTTTTCTACCTTATTCTGTGACTTGTGTGCTCCTGCAGTTCACTACCATACAATCTAGTGTCTCCTGGTTTTCCAGTTAGTCGTTCAGCATAGATCTCATTGGAGCGTGTTTATCGTTTCCCTTACTTTAGTTAGATCTTTTTTTTGGTTGTCTTTGAAGTCTGCCTCGGTTGAATTCCATTACCTTAAGTACTTGTTGGATCAGAGCCATCTTCATTTAAAAATATTACGGTCTTATGTAATGGAGTAACATTTTGATAGCATATGGAATGGATGGGCAAAAGGCAAGGTGAGAGCAGGAACAGAATTGTGCAAACGGGCAATTTGCTGTTATTATTGGGGGTTTCCTTTGATTGCTACAGATCAACAAACTCAGATGTCTGAGAATACTTCTTGTTTTTATAAGGAAGCTGTGGAGTTATTTATTTACTTATCGCAGCTTTAATACTAAAAAAGTAAAACAGTTTTGAACAGGAGCCCTTCAGAAACATGAAGCTTAACTAAATATTCTTTGCTGAAAGTAGAACAAAATTAAATGTCAAAATACAAATCTGTATTCAGAACACAGAAGTTTATTCTTAGGAAGTTCCTTTCCTTCTGACTTTCCAAAATGAGAGCAGTGTAAAGTTGTTTCAGCTTGAGGACTGTCAAATTTGGATCATTCGCAGCTGAATTGTAGCTTTGGTTGGAATCCAATGGTCTCAAGTATTCTCTTTGGAGAAAAATTTCCATTACCTTTTCAGTCTTGGCAGTACTGTTCGAGATCAGTTTTCATCTGCAGCTTATGTCAGTTACAGTCTCCAGTTAAAGGGCTGAAGGCTTTCTAGGGAGTTGGACATCAACAGATGTATGCACTCAGTTCCTCTTGAAGTTCCCAACCTTCATGGCTTTGGACTAAGCGGGCCTTATGGCTGTTGTATGGGAGGGGAGGTGGAAGTGTGTTTTCGGGCAGATATCCCTTTTGAAGGAGGTTACAAGAGCACGAGTGGTTGGGGGGCACGATGGGTAATACAGGTTGACAACCTCGACCTCCTCATACCTTTCTGAAACAGCTCAGTATCCACAGGTGCTTTTATGAGGCATATAACTAAAACTCTTTGGCTAGTAGTGAGTTCAGCACATTAAATTTTAATCCTTAAATTAAATACTTAGTTAAATATTTAAATAAGTACTTTCTTCAGATAACATCAAGTTGGAAGTTCGATCTTGTATGCAAAGTGTCCTCCGTGGGAAATGCGTGATATACTTTTACATTTATTCAAATTTGGCTCATAAAACTAAAGGCAAAGGAGAACACGTTCAGTAGGTGGTGTGTAACCTTCACGCTGAACACTGAGCAGTACCCTCCATAGAACTGAAAGTGTTCTGTGCTGAGTACGTCAGCATTAGCAGTGGGAGTTTGGGGGGGTACTGCAGGGTCAGGAGAGCTGTCACCCTCCCTGCTCCAGTTCAAACATGTCAGGGGCACGGGCAGGCCTCACGTGAGTGTAAATGATGAGTGGTGACAATACAGGTAGGAATCAGTCCTCTCCGTGTTGTATGTAAATCCGAGTTCTTGTGGGGCAAATACGTTTGCGATTGCGACGTTCTTGTGTGTGTATCAATAGAGACATGGCTCTTAGGGGAATTAAAGTGACGACATACTTTCAGGTTGTACAGTGTGAATATTTTGTGGTGCATGTTTTTAAACATCTTGATCACGTGATTCAATTTCTTTTCTAGGTGAATTTTATAGTTTTTCATACACACTGCCTGGTGGCAGGCAGTAAAGGCTTGCCCTGTACTGCATGAATTAGGTGACAGCGCAGCCTCGTTTCCTCCCAGCCACGTTCACGTGGAGCTGGATGCTGCCATTAGTTTGCAGGATGGCCTTCGTGGCCCTGGGGAAGCACATGTGGGGGCCTTCCTACGTGGGCCTGGTGCCACTGAGTCCTGTGGGATTTCCTCCGGTGTCCGCTGTGCTCCTTATGCTCACTGAAATCTTCATCCAGCAAGAGATAGAAGAGTCAGTTACTGACATCCCACTAAATGTTCTGCCTATGCATCTCAAAATTGATGTACGTTTTTAGTAGGGACTCTCCAAAGAAAGTTTGTTGTCATATAGCTCTCAATATTTGAGGTGTGGTTCCACCATTAATAAACGTTTAAATGAAGATCATTTATCCCCGAAGATGGTGGTGCTTCTGCAGTTGTGCAAATGTAATAAGAGTATGGAGGTCCAAAAAGGAGTCTGTACAGCTTTTGTGACTTAGTTAATCACGTTTGTGTGTTGATGGCTTTGTTCCTTTCATTTCTGCAGAAGTGAAACGGCTCTTTTTCTGTGTTTGTAGATTGATTTGGATACTATTGATGTCAGCAATCTCAACAGGCAGTTTTTGTTTCAAAAGAAACATGTTGGAAGATCAAAAGCGCAGGTGAGAAAAAAGTCAAAGCTCATATTTTACTTGTTTGGTGTTATTTTGTGGCCATTGTTAGAAACCTGTCACAGCTTTGTTGATGCTGCTGAGAGGTAAGTGGTGGTTGGTTGCTTGTGGTTGTCTGCCAAGTTTCATTTAAAAGTATTAAAATCTCTAAGGTAGTCAATTTACTCAGTACTCAACTGGTACTGAGTCTCTTTAGAAAGAAGGAAGAAATAATAAGTGTTGTTTTTGTTTTTGTTTTGTTTTGTTTTTATTTCTAGGTTGCCAAGGAAAGCGTGTTACAGTTTTATCCAGAAGCTAATATTATAGCTTACCATGATAGCATCATGAAGTATGTTTGTTTTTAAGCTCTAATTACATGTTCTGATTTGCAAGTACTGTTATTTAAATGCTGCAGTGGTGTGCTTTAAGGTACTTCACAAACCTTC
The DNA here is from genome assembly GCF_016699485.2 of Gallus gallus. NCBI lineage: Eukaryota > Metazoa > Chordata > Aves > Galliformes > Phasianidae > Gallus > Gallus gallus. The sequence goes on along the minus strand of NC_052542.1, from coordinate 10,778,282 downwards.
TGCAATAAGGTAGCTGTAAATGTGAGACTGCATTGCGCTGAGTGCGAGTGTGCATTTTGCATGAATTTTCTTAAGTTCTGGTAGCTGTAGTTATTTGCTTGTGTCTCATTCTCGCTTAATTAGCAACATCGCTACTTGAGATTCTACGCTGTAAGGATTTCTTGATGTCATGAGTGATAATTAGAGGAAAATAAGTGTGAATGTTGAGTACGTGATTAAAAAAAATAAAAAATAACCCAAACCTTTGTCGTGCATAGGGCATAGAATCATGGAATGGTTGGGGTTGGAAGGCAGGTGTAAATATTGCTCAGTTACCAAACCATTAAAGTCTAGTCTTTGTGGTCCATAACAAGTTAGTGAAGTGCAAGATCATGTAGCTTTTCATTAGCTGTTTCCCAGCTATTGATGTGTGTTTGTCCAGTTTCTACAAAAGGTCACATTCTCAATTAATATTAAGGTTTCAACTCTGATGTTGTGGTCAGCCACTGAAACATTGGCTCATTGCATCCTTCTCCTAAAACTGTAAAACCATTAATCCCGTTTCCTTGCTTCTCTGTCATTTTTGCTGCTGTCTTATTTAAGTCAGAAAAATGCAATGTGAAGATGCGAGGGTATCGGGATTTTCAAGTCCCTCATCTTGGCTTCTGAGGGCGTTCAGGCACATTCAAAACCAATTGAGCTCTCCCACTGTAATGAGATATATCAACAGTCTGATGAGCTGTGGTAATTACAGCTTGCACATCTTACCCTCAGCTGGTGGTTTTTAAGGTCAGTTATCAGAGATCATCCAATTTATTCATTAGGTCAGAGCAGTGTAAACACTTTTTTGCCTGCCTGTTTCATTGGTCAAAGTGACAGTAATTGGAATAGCATCCTTCCAGTGACATAAGTCATGCTTTTACCCAGCTTTAAAATGGGCTGAAGATAAATGGGTTGCTTAAAGGCTACCAGTAAATCTACAGTGTATGTAATCCATACGTGAACATCAGTCTGCCCTTTCTGTGTGTGTTGTTTCTATTGTGGCATAATAACCAACAACTTTGATGTACCATTTTGAATATTGTTTTTCTTTTCTGTAGCCCTGACTATAACGTAGAGTTCTTCCGCCAGTTTACGTTGGTTATGAATGCTCTGGATAACAGAGGTGAAGTTTTCATTATGATTTTGTATTGAAGGTGAAAGTGCTATTGCTTGTTCACGGGAACAGAACTCTGATGTGTTCTACAGTTCTTGAGCAGTGTCAGTTAAATAAGAATCCTGTTAACCCAGCTTTAGTTTAACTAATGCTTTTGTGCACTATTAGGATGTTGAAAGCATAGTCAGAGCTGTTACAGGTGCTTTGAAAGTAAAAAAGTGTGCTGTGTTACTGCTTTGTGGAAACTGATTAGTATTTTGTGTAAACACATAACTCTATTAAAGTGTCTGCTATATTTAATAGCGTCAGGATATTTTTTATCCGTTGGAAAATGGGCTTTGTGAAAGAGGCATAATGCTATCTATAGTGAAATAAGGCAAATTCAGGACAAATGTGTGTGTAGCAGTCTAGCTTGTGTTTGTAGAAGTCAAACTTATTTCGACTTACTCAAATCTCTGTAAAACCTCTTGCTTTGCAGCTGCCCGCAACCATGTGAACAGGATGTGTCTGGCTGCTGATGTTCCTCTTATAGAGAGCGGAACTGCAGGCTACCTTGGTCAAGTAACAGTTATTAAGAAGGTCAGGTTGTGTTCTACTCCTGTCACTTTAAGTTTAAATCATTGGCTATTTTAGACAACAGAGTTGGGTGCTCTGAGATAAAGTTACAGTTCATCTGATAACAGCATATTCCATCTGTATCCTCACGGTGTGACAAGTAAATATTTCACTTTTCACCAGGGAGTGACGGAATGTTATGAATGTCATCCTAAACCAACTCAGAAGACTTTTCCAGGCTGCACAATCCGTAACACGCCGTCAGAACCTATCCACTGCATTGTGTGGGCCAAGTATTTGTTTAAGTAAGTCTTGTTTTCTTTTTTTCTTTCAAAATGGAGACTGTGACTCACTCTCTTTGTGTTGGTTTCTAAAACTACAGATTGAGAAATTAAGGACACAATTTGAAAACTAATGTAGATAATAGCAAAAACCTGCAGTTCTTGACATTTTCTCTGTTTTTTAAAATACACAGATAGCATGTCAGTTAGTACTTAAGCCTTGTTCTGGTATCACAGAAAATAGGGCAGAGAAGAACGACTTTAAAACAAAGTAAGGTTTGCTGGGATCGTGGGGATAGATGAACTGTTGAGTAGTTATATGCATCTGTTTTACTAATTTCATTTTTCTGTTGGATTTTCTGCATGGTCTGTGTTAAGTCTGCATGTGATGAATTCCAACAGTTTAAAGTGCAATGGATGTAGTAGCTCTCTGATAGCAAGAATTCTAAAGTGGGCATATGCCAGTTACCAAATATTTCAGCCTTTAATAAGACATGATTAAAATCCAGTGTTGTGTTGTTGTTCTTAATTGCTATACAGTCAGTTGTTTGGAGAAGAAGATGCTGATCAAGAAGTCTCTCCTGACAGAGCTGATCCTGAAGCTGCCTGTAAGTGTGATATAGACTGTACTTACCCTCTTACTGAAACGTGTCAGAGGTTGACTTGCTTCTGTCCGTTTCTTAAAGTTATGGTTCAGCCCCATTTTCTTCTAAGAGGATTCCACTTAAAGCACTCACGAACAACATGAATTCAGGGTGTACAAGCAGCAGGTCCCCTTTGTGTGCATCATACTACTATGTATTAGAAGTTTGCAGTGATTTTGCTGTTGTTGGCTTTTGTTTAATTGGTTGGTTTTTTGTTTGTTTGTTTTTAAGTTAACTTGATGCACAGTGTATACTGGGATCTTAGTGTGGTCAGCATGCAAAAAACACTCTTCACAATGCCAATGTTTTGGTAGTTTCAGTTGTCAGAATTGTAGCCCTTGTGGGCAGCTAAAATGTTAATGAAATGATTGCTTCAGCTGCTGTAAAAACAGTAATATGGTGTGAGATAGGTCTCTGTCATTTATTAGTGTCTTCAGTGAGGGTGTGGGTAGAGCAGCTGTGAAGAGCAGTTGATACGCTTTGTAATCGTGAAGTTCCAGTTAATACACCCAGGTTTGTGATAAATGATTTAGATGAGTAAGTTTATATATATTCAGACATTCCTATTCCCTCTGGAGCAAACTCTTCCCTGTGTGCACAGAGAAGTGAAGTGAACTTGAAGTGAAAATTAAATATTACTGGTCTTTGCAGGACAACATATTTTCCTGTATATTGGGTTTGGTGGAGCACTTCCTTCCCTGCAGGTGGGAGGCTTGGTTTCTGAACCAAGGACTGAGAACTGAGTGCTGTTGATAGTCACACACTGCATTTTCCACTCCAAGCTGAGGGATTGCTAAGCTGGGAAACAGGGGTCAAGTCTGAACTCTTCTAGTTTGAGACACTTCCATGTTCATCTGCATAGGAAAGATGCCCATTTTGTGTGATGTTTTTGTAGCTATTCTGCATTTTTTTTTATATGGACAGTAGCCATAGTTACTGTAATGGTGAATAAGCAGCTTTACTGCTTCTCCTTTTGGATCCTTTTAAATGGTGAACTTGGGAGAGGGAGCTTAAGAAGAGCCTCAGAATCTCTGAACATCAGGTAACATTCATGTAATGAATTGTTCCTATGGGGTGTCCTGAATGAATAGCTGACTCTTAAGATAGTGGCAGGTAAACTCATTTACAACAACAGCTGCAGGAGTACTTACCTGAAGACAGCAGGCATGCTGCTGCTCACTTGAAGAAGGATCCCAGGGCAATTATAGGGAGAACTGAGCTGTGGCCTCATCTCTGTAGTGATTGAGCTGTCAGTTGCTCTAATGCTGGTAAGAATCAGGGGACCTTCTATGGTATGTCAAGGAAAAGTAAGGGAAAGGGAAACCGTATCATGTGTCTGTTAGGTTCCCTTGAAGGCACTGGAAACCTGTGGACAAGCATATCTGGTTTACTCTGTTATGAATGTGCAGGTGGCACTCTTTTTTAAGGGACCTGAAGAAGCTAAGATGTCTTGTGGGGAAAAAGGATGAAGATCCTGGAGTGATAAACTACTTAAATGATAAATGGTGATTAGAGGAGTCTCCCAGTGCTGTTGAGCAGACATGAATAAGCAGTCTTCCTCAGAATAATAAAGATGATGGTTAAGAATTAAAAGTAGAAGAAAGCTTCATCATACAAAATGTCTGGACAGTGAACTGCTAGGTAGATTTTGGTGCAGATAAATAAAATGATTCATTGGAGAAGGGAAGGGAGAATGTTCACAAATTTGCACGTGAAATGATGATTTTCTGAGTTGATTTTCTTCATTCAGTCAAGATTTTAATAGTTGTCTGAAAATATCAACTTGCTGCTTACTATTAGCCAAGATAACAGTTGCTGGAAGTGACTAGGACAAAAAATGAAAATGAGCAGCACCAGTATGGATAGAATATTATCATAGAGGGATGACCAGAGGTAAGAAGCTGATAATCTGTCTAAAGCTCTAACGAGGCTAAGACTCTTAAGCCAGGAAAAGAGACTACTAAAAGGAGATTGTTAGAGATTTATGAAATCACAACACAGTGGGAAGAAAATAAATAGGAAACAGTTGCTTATTGTTTCTGCCAGTAAAAGAATTTGATGGCATTAAGTTAAACTAGTGAAGTGTTGTTGTAGAAATGAACAGTCACAGTTGCACCATGTCTGATTTAGCTTTTGTTGGGAACAGCAAAGCTGTTTTATGGTGCTTGAATAATTTTGATCGGTGACACTATGGGAAATATTTGGATATTATTTCCTTTTTTTCCTGTTAACTAACATATTTTGTTAATGCTTTATTTACAGGGGAGCCAGCAGAAGCAGAAGCCAGAGCACGAGCATCAAATGAAGATGGTGAGATTAAACGTGTTTCAACTAAGGAGTGGGCTAAATCAACTGGATATGATCCAGTTAAGCTTTTTACCAAGGTACGTTTTTTTTACTTTCGGTAAATGTCTTTATTTGAAGTGTATGAGAAGTTCAAAAGTTCAGTCAAAATCCAGTTTGAACACTAAACATTGGGCATCAGTCATGCGATTGTATTATGACTTGATCAATTTGCTGTTGTGTTGGTGTTTTGCAGCATTTGCTTGTCTTATGGCATTCTGTTTGTGTCTATATGGACAACTTCAGAAGCGTGTCCATATTGTAGAGGAAAAAAAACTCAGTTGAGTTGTTCTAATATGAGAAGGTAGCCTCTTGAATTCTGTAGAAGTTTCACTGTGCCTTATCAGAACCAGTCTGAGGATCAGAAATATTTAATTCATGCCCTGTATATAATCAGATGCTGGTATAAGAAAACATGAGTTCTTTGGAGTTTTCTTTCTAAGTAGTTGCAAAAAATGTTTATAGAGAGGAAATGAGTATAGAATGTAGTGTTGATAGATAGTAGTAATTTTCCTCATGAAATTAATTGGCATACAGGTAACAGTATTGTAGGGGGATAGTATACAAATAGCTGTAGTGATAGCTTCACATGGGCCCACTGTTTAGATGACTGTTTCTTGATTTTGGAGCCCCCCACATCAATGAGAACTGTCTACTTTCTGCACAAAGCATTGAGTTTTTTTCTTGTGGAGTTTGATTTTGTATGTATTGTTCAAAATATTATCAAGGAGAAAAGCAAAAACTCATAAATCTAATGCTGCTTTTTCAGTTTCAAACGAGTTGAAAAAATAAAATGTCTCTTTTTCTCTTCTTTTTTTGTTTCCTAGCTTTTCAAAGATGACATTAGATATTTGCTGACAATGGATAAGCTGTGGAGGAAAAGGAAGCCTCCAGTGCCACTGGATTGGGCTGAAGTACAAAATCAAGGTAATTGTTCCTCCTCCTTATAGATACATACTTGTAAGTCACATTTCTTGTTTGTTAATGCAGCTCTGTGACGTGTACGTTTCTCACTGTCACAGTTGGGTACTGATACTGAACACACTGCTTTTTCATAACTCCTGAAGATTTTTTTTTTTCTATATAGAAAACATTTTTTCTAAAAACTGTTTTGGAATTCTTATTTTGAATAATCAGTGCTTGTTATGGAAAATTCCTATTTCACAAAATTACATGCCAGTTTATTTTAGGGGACGTTAGGGCACACACTGATACATTTTTATCTAAAAGCTGAAAACCTACATTTGTTTTAACTTGTGCACATCTGTTGATGCCCTGAAGTATAGCTATTAGTTGCAGTTTAAAATGCAGACTTAGAAAAAAAAATCTCAGGGTAGCTGTAGCCTAAGAACACTGTTCTTCAGTTTAGAAAACATTTAATTGTGTTAAATCAGCAAATTCTTAGCTCTTTGAGATAATTTTTTTTTTTAATTTATAAATATTCCTGGTATTATTTTTTTCTTTTCCTGAAGAGAAAAACGTACCTGACCAACAAAATGAATCCTCCTCAGTTTTGAAAGATCAGCAGGTCCTCGATGTCAAGAGCTATGCACACTTATTCTCAAAAAGTGTTGAAACCCTGAGACTTCACCTGGCTGAGAAAGGTGATGGAGCAGAGCTTATATGGGATAAGGTTAGTTTTACCTCATAGATAACAAACACATACGTTCTGTGTACTTAATACAAACATTGGAGTCATTAAGTTTAATTACAGTGTGGTGCTACTAAGGACAAAAATGGCTGATACATCACTAAAAGCACTTTCTATAAGTAAACAAATACATACCTTAGGTACTTCATATGTCATTGAATGTATGGATTAAGTATTGCGATGTAAAATAATTTACCAACTTTGAACAGCATAAATTAAGAAGTAGGTGCCATATTTTCATTTTGAAAATATTTTAATAATGCCACTCCATTTTTCCTTTGCTGTAGCTTTCTCTAAAATGTGTTCTTGTACAGTAGTTTGTAGCTAGACTTGGACATAATTAGCTCTGACAGTAGATATGTGGTGTATTACAAGTTCTGCAGAAGAAAAACAAGAAGCAAAGAATTCTTCAGTACTAGAGACAGTGTGATCTTCTTATGGTCAGTTGTCACCTGATGTAAGAAAAAAATGTAGTGTGTTGGGAGGGGGGGAGTGACAACCAAAATAGAAAAACAGTAGTACAACAGTTGATGAAAATACTTCATGTTTGTAAAACACCAATGTTTGAAACCAGGCGTAAAACATTGTAAGGTTTATTACTTAGACATGATTTTGAACATAAAAAGGCATTTCATTAATACACTAATGCAGTATACTAAATACATTTTCTAAACGTGTTTTTAAAGTACTGCTGCTGTCTAAACATACTGTTTAGATAAGGAAGTATACATGTTTTGAAATGGAATATTTTACAGACTTTTTTATGTTGCAAAGTTTTTTCCAATGTGTAATCTGATTTCTAAATGCACTTTCCATTAACTTCTTGTCAGGATGACCCTTCTGCAATGGATTTTGTCACTTCTGCTGCAAACCTCAGGATGCATGTTTTCAGTATGAATATGAAGAGCAGATTTGATATCAAGTGTAAGAGTTAACATATGATGTTTTATTTAATAATCTAAACTTCTACGTTTCATTTGCTGTTAAAAATCCATGCACTCTTGCTTCTTTTGCAGCAATGGCAGGAAATATTATCCCAGCTATAGCTACTACTAATGCAATAATAGCTGGTCTGATAGTGTTGGAGGGTTTGAAGATTTTATCAGGAAAAATAGATCAGTGTAGAACGGTAAGTGGGAATAAGACACTTCTCTTTCTTGTTATTCATTATTTATTCAACAGTCATGTTTAACCTTCTTTTACTAGTGTGTAGTTCTACTCCATATCACTTTTTGTTTCAGTAATTCTGAATGTGTTAGGAACTTTCACCCACCACAGAAAGAAAAGTGGAAGTCTTGAGGATTGAGGATTGTGGAGTTCCATCTGATTTCCTGAAAATTGGCTGCTGGATAAGAGAGAACCAGACTGATATCGCATGCTGTTTTCATGTTACAGCTCTGTTTGGCAGTAGCTTGTTAGTCAGCACAGGTGTCATTGTGGGCTGGCTGTAATACACGCTTTCTCCTGTGTAGTAGGCATGTCAAAGAAGATTAGGGAACAGGACAACCTGGGATTCTTAAGAGAACAAATCTGTAGGGAAACAGGTTTTATGAGTGCTTTACTTACAGAATGACCTGTTTCATTCTTGTCTGTCTTCAAGATTTTTTTGAACAAGCAGCCAAATCCCAAAAAGAAGCTATTGGTTCCTTGTGCTTTGGATCCACCAAATCCTAACTGTTACGTATGTGCAAGTAAGCCAGAAGTGACTGTGAGACTTAATGTACACAAAGTAACTGTGCTAACACTCCAGGACAAGGTAAATCTTGAATATTAGCTATGGCTTTTGCTTTGACTCCAGTGTTGTACATTATTAAAGATTTTGTTTAATATATTTTGACTGAACGTTGGCTTTGCCATATTTGCTCTACTCTTTGTGTTTTTCTCAGTTAAAAGCTAGATTAGGCAGTATGCATCTTGTTTGTGTGTCCTTATATATCTTGTGAAAGAACATATTTTGTCTTTTAAAGTTCTGTTCATAACTGACAGGAAAAAAACATTTCATTTGAATAGCTCAGTAGCTGTATTTCAGTTCTGTAGTAGCAACTGATTCCTAAAACTACCATTTTATGAAAGAAGTATTTAAAAAATCAAATCAGCAGATGATCTGAACTTGTAAAGGTGAGATCACAGGTGTCATAGGCATTATTTTTTTAGATCCTGAGATTTCAGGTAACAAAATGATAGGTTTTTTTTTTTTTTTTTTCATGAGAAATTAAAAAGAAAGCGCAGGCTTTTAGCAGATGCCTGAACATGGGCCAGGATAGGAAAAACAGCATAATTCAAGGTTCTTTGTCTTATGAACATTATAAAAGCAGATATTGATTATATAATCAAATAAATCTTTTCAGATAGTGAAAGAAAAATTTGCTATGGTAGCACCGGATATACAGATAGATGATGGAAAGGGAACCATTCTTATCTCCTCAGAAGAAGGAGAAACAGAAGGTATGTGTACTGAAGTTTTTTAGATAAAAGTAGATAAAAGCTAGGAAGAAACTGAAATATAAGGAATTGTAGTAAGTGGTTTAGTGCTCAGCCTGTAGACTAATAATTGAAGAGAACTGGATTTGCAAGTATGTAAGTGGCTTAAGAATAGCAAGTGGTGTTGTCTAGCTGTATGTACTGTTCTGCTTTCCCATATCAAGTACTTTCACCTGGAGTATCAAGATTCCACTCAGGAATTGGGTATTCAGCTATAAAAACGTAGCAGTTATCTTCCCCTTTTTGTCCCTTTCACTTTCGCGTTTATAGATTTTTAGATTGTGTTATTTTCATGTTGCTTGTAAGCCCTTTTGCAGTACACCTATCTCCAGCAGATATTCCTAGATGTAATAATAGTTAAGTGAACACGGTGCTTGAGACATAGATAAGTCAAAATCCGTAGTTTTAAATTCTGGTTGGTTTAAATGTCAGCTTTTACTTTCAATTCAGGTTTAAGTATTAATGTTCAATTTATGGGTTAAACTTCTGGAATATTTATTTTTTTAACAGTAAAGAGAATCGTTATATAAATAGCTGTACACACCACTGTGTTTCACTATTTTTCTAGCAAATAACGATAGGAAATTATCAGACTTTGGAATTCGAAACGGCACTCGACTACAAGCAGATGATTTCCTCCAGGATTATACTCTGTTAATCAATGTGCTTCATAGGTAAGAATTGTGAAATTATTGTTTTTGTGTATATATATATGGAATAATTCCACAGGGAGTTTCCAGTTATGAATTTTAAATTTGTGAATAAAGCTAAAACATTAAGTTGCTGATATAATGAAATGAAAGATTTTTTTTTTTTAATAAATAGATATAGTTCAATGTGTTGGATTTCTTTATTTTATTACAGAAGTAATTGATAAGATTTTATCTGAACAATTTGCTCATTAAGCAACATAAAAATAGTGCAAAGCTATATTTGCTTTTAGGGCAGCTGAAAGGTGAGAAACAGCTGCATAAAAACAAATAAAGGCCTCCTGAAGTAGTAAATCGTCTGCCTGTGTTCATATATGGTAATGCAAAGAGAAGTCACTTTGAAATAATTGGTGTGTGTATTTAACTTTGGATAAGTAATATACTTACTATATAGAGTAAATCAACACACTGCAATTTCAGTGCAAATAAAAATGTGAGATTGAGGAAGAAAAGTAATCTAAGGTAATGATTTCCTTTCTTTCCTAAGCATTTTATGGCATGGCACTGGCAGGATAACAATACTCATGAACAGACAAAGCACAAATTACAGAGGGGGGATGAACAGATTTTCCTTCTTTTAAGTATATTTTCCTTACTTTGTCCCAGTTGGAGGGACTGTGATAATTTGAATGATATATTTTGTTTGTAGAAAAAGCAATATTTTTGTTGTTTAAAACTGTATACATTTTCTTCTGCAGTGAAGACCTAGAAAAAGATGTAGAATTCGAAGTTGTGGGCGACGCCCCTGAAAAAGTTGGCCCTAAACCATCAGAACCAACATCCAAAAACATTACCAATGGTAGCGATGACGGAGCACAGCCTTCAACATCAACGGGTAAATAGCAGTCAATATTAAATAAAGTGAAATAGTCTTTCAGCCCAATAAAAATACTTGAATTTTGTGACTTAACTTTGCCAACATGAAGTGAAAGACACTCGAGTTGCCTCTGTATAAATATAATATTAAATAGTAAAAATGCATAGACTGTTTCAAAGGTTTATAGTAAATACACCTTATTATATTATTTAACTTGGAGGTGCTTGGGAGAGGGTGTAAACTGAAACGCACTATTTGCATGGTGATTTAAATAAAGTTAATCCCATTCTATCTCATGGTCACCCTATCATGTGACAAAAAAGAATCATTTGTTGCTTTCTCCCTACAGATTAAAAGTTACTTTGTGCATCTCTTTTATCTTCTATCACATTTCATTCTGTTAAATTAAGAAGATATCTTTTTAAGTCTGCTTAAAAAATAATTATTTTTCATCTGCTGAGTAAGTCATGGCAAAAAAAAAAGTATTTGCTACCTAAGAAGTACCACCATGACTTTTTAAATACAGGCTATTCTTTTGAGTATGCCCAGAATAGCCTAACTCAAATGCAGAATGTGTAAGCAGTGAAACCTAATGTACTGGAAACACTGTAGTGTTTTAGTGATATCTGTAGCTCCATCTTAAGCTTTTGGATGATGTTCATTTACCTGTCAGAGAGTCCTACTTAAGATGGACCCAGAAGTGTGTAGTCTTTTGTGTCTTGTGTTTTGTTTCATGAAAGATTAAATGTTGTGAGTACTGACATAGGTTCAAATTAAGTACAAAACAACCCCTCTGCCCCAGATAGCATTAGAAACTAGCACAAAATTAATTTTTAAGATGAGTTTCTACTTGAAGTCCACCAGATGTCTTGAAAGTTCGTGTTTGGTTCTAGTTTCCCTTCTTTATCCGTTAGCTCTTTCAAGTCTGCCCAGTGTTCCACTTCTCCCTCTCTGTACATGTTTTCTCTCTCGTAGAGCATGGTTTCTAGTGGAGAATTTTATTGAATGCACTAGCCAGAGGTGAGGCTGGACTACAGCTTTGTGTTTAAAGGTTCTGAAGGACTCTAGCAGATAGCATGCAATTTTTCTACTTTGTACATGCAAAAAAATTGTGCTAATGCATTCGTGTTAGCTAATGTGGGAATTCCTAAAAAATGTGGGAATATTTGAGTTATTGAATTGTTTTCCATGCCTCTAATGAAAAGGGAATAATGATTTGAAAAGCATTTTTCACAGATTTTGGAGAAATGCAAAAGATTCTTGCAGTTTGTTGATAAAGACTATGGATAAAGAATGCTTTGAGATGTATTTGTTACAGTAGAGGCATCCTGTATGCACTTTGTTTTGAGAGCAGACTATCCTTACAGTACCCATTGGAATTAAAAATATGTATTTTGCAGCTCCAGATCAAGATGATCTATTTATTATTGATTCTGAAGATGAAGGCCATTCAAGTAATGCTGATGATACAGAAAATAAGAGCCGCAAGAGAAAACTAGAAGATAAAGAGTGTGTCAGTACAAAGAGAGTGCGTATGGAGCAAACCGAAGAGCAAGATGAAATTATAGCGTTAGACTGAACATGCAAATGTTTGACAGAATGATTGAGTTAATGTAACGCAGCAACATCATATTATTTGGGGATGTGAAAAATGTCCAGAACTAGACTAATTGTTAGGCTTTTGTTCTGAGGAAATACCAAACCATTGGCTTAAATAATTTTTGTCTGTTTCTCTTGATGATAAAGCTGTCATCTCAATAGACTCTTCTAGAAGTTTTTCCATATTGAACTCCATATATTAAATGTAGTAGAAACATAGTTTTAAATACTTGCAGATAAGTATTTACTTAAACAGTCATGAAAATAAGCATGTTAATTTTGTGTAAATACCTTTTAAGTATAATTCAGTAGGACAAAAAAAACTACTCTGGTTTAGTAAAGGGTCATCACTCGATGCCCAGATTTGTAAGTACCTAAATTTTTCTTTTGCTTGAAGAAAAGTATTTTTAGTCTAGTCCTAAACATTTTTCATGCCCTGAACAAGGAGAAAATTCACTAAAGCAAATTAGTGCCATGTTTTAACAGTGTTCTTAAACTTTAACTGGCACTATGTACATTACTGTAAAACTGTTAATTTACTCAAGTTTTTCAGCTCGTACTGCCTGGTATGTCAATGTAAGAAGCAGATTTTTTGTGTATTGTTACAGTTTCTGGTTATTTATATTTGATGTTTTGTAAACTCAGATACTACTACTATACTGTACATCTGACGGACCAAATAAATGACATCTGAAGTACTTGCTATATATGCTTGCACAGTCCAAGTTTATGCTGATTTATGGGATTTTAAAATGTATAGCCTTCAAAAATTACTGTACTATTTTCATTTTTCTAAACATAACCCAGTAGTACAGAACTTAAGCTTCACTTGTTTGAGGTGAAAGGGGAATTTTTTAAATAAAACCTTTCTGAATGTTTTTTTTTTCTTGGACACTTATTGGCTTTTTCAGTTGGAGCACTTGCATCACCACACGCGTGCTTTCAGCACCTCATGCCTTCAGAAAGAGAAAGCAGTGGGCTTTTATGTGCTATACTTTGTGCTTATGGCAAAAGTGCAGTGTTTAGGAACAGTATCTTAAAGCCTACTGCATTTGTTGACCTGTTTTAGTAGCTCTCTGTACTATCGGTGTTGATTCTTAGAACACGGTAATCTGTCATTTCTGTCACTGCACTGAAATTTCTTGCTGGCTTTGTGTTAATTCACCAGAACAGCTTCTATTCACAGATAAGTACTCAGTGGCAGCCTTACAAAGTAGAGAAATTGAGTGGACAGGATTTTTTGTTGCAGTTTGTAAACTGACTGCATTTTTAACAAGATGTTAACGTATAGGAGAATGTAAAAATCAAACCTGGCACTTCCTAGTTTCTGCATCTGGTTCTGTCTAATAGAAGACCAGGCTCTCATCAGTGTTTCATTGCCGGTGCAGTACAAACTATAATGCAATGCAATTAATGTTTTTTCTCTACTTCTAGGAAGTAATAGTCACATACAACAGCTTGTTTGAAGACATAATACTTGAAAATGAAATTAAACCTTTGAGTTAGTTGCTTCTTGGCCAGCATCAGTGAAGATTGAGAGGTAAAGACGTAAATAAGAGTTAGAGAAATGATTTTTAGCACTATAATGGGAAGCTCTAATAGTTCTCAGTATAAACAGTTAAAGTACTAGAATTTAATGTCTGACATTTTCCAGTAACAGAGATCAGCATCTTCTCTTTTAGATTCACTAAAAATAAAATTATTGGTTTATTAAATAAGTTGTCAAATGGCTTGTTATCTGTGTAATAGGATGTGATTCTCACTGTGGTGTGACAAAGCTGTACCTGAGCTGCTGGCATATTTAATGTGTCAAAGATAGTGGTCTTACTGCAGGATGAGTTTTAGAGAAGTACTGAAAAGCTTACGATATGCATCGTGTGGTCTGCAGCATAAAAGGTAATATAGCATTTAACTATATAAGCAATTACAAGTTGACATATTTAGGAGATATGTTTGTACTGCTTTTTTGGGGATTAAGTAGTTACATAGCAAAAAAAGGCTCTAAAGATCCTTCCTGTAAGATAATCTAAAGTGAATTAATTCTTCAATATCTTTTTTCTGTATACCAGCAGCTTCTGTAAACGTGACAGGATGTTCATATAGTCTTTGCTCTGTTGAGTTCTCGTTAAGTTTGGCAATACTGAACAAATCAGTAAAAACGCAAAAAGATTCTATGCTGGATGAAAACAGCTCTTCAGAACTGATGGAAGTATGAGCATCCTTAATTGGCTACTAAGCACCAACATTGTGGTGGTGTAGAATGTTCCAAACTTAACTTGCTCTTGCAAAAGCAAATTATACATTGTATGATATATAAATGTATAAGCAAATTATACATTGAAGCATTTACTAAGCTTTTAGGTTTTTGTTTGTTTTAAAAAAACAACTAGCTTTTCAACAGACAATTTGTTAAAGCCCTCACAGAAGTAATATTAATATGGGAGGAAATACAGTTGGAAGACACAATACTCAGAAGTTAAAATGAATGAAACATTCCCTACTTCTTTAGCTTTGCAACCTTGATGCAAGCTCTGTGTCCACTAAGGGTTTCTGAGCCAGGCTCATTAAATCAGTCTACAAATTGCTATTTGCAGTGATACAAAGGGGCTTTTCTGACACACAGCTTTTTCTAGTTGTTTGCTTGTATTGATGCTAATTTCTGTGAGACAAGTAAGCCTTTCTGGCTGATTTTCATATTAACAATTCATCCTTAATGCTTGTATTTTTTATCTGTGTGATGAATTTGAATGCAATATATAAAAAGATAAGAAAAACTGTAATAGTGTAGTTGATTGCAGCTGTGAGCATATCTAGTATCTGCCTTTGTGTGCTATTAGTTCGATATCTTTGTTGTCTACTGAAGCACAGAAAGGAGTATCAAAAGCTACTGATACACAGCAGTTACTGTGAATCCATTATGTTGTTCTGACGTGGTGAAGAAGCATGTAACAATTTTCCCGTAATCTTATTGTTTTAAAAACCTGTCTGAATCTCAAATCATGCAGAGAATCACTCTTTAAGGGGCAGATGATGACCGTTAGGTCAGGAGGACTTTTTGGGCGATGATGTGATGGTCTATAAACCTGCCCATCTCCTGAAAAGCAACTTTAATGTGGAGATACCAGTAGGATGTCGGTAGTAGTGAGGTTTTAGTTTTGCTTTATAAAACTATTTCGTTGTTGAATGGCAGAGAGATGTGCATGATTTCCTGGCTTTAGACTGTGACAGCTGGCAAGCAGATTGATGTGCCATTTCAGGCTGTGACCTTTACGACAAAGAGCTCTTGCTAGCCATTTGTTAGATCACAGAAGATAAAATGGGCCCATGTTCAGTGAGTGTATACTGATATTGTATGTGTCAAGCTTTATCTCTGCTGTCACAAAGTTGTAAATCTGCATTTGAAAACTGAACAAACACTGAATTAAGGAAAATAGTCCCCTCCTCTCTACCCTGTTCTGTTTTCTTCCCTTTAAGTGGAGGTATTTTCTTTCTTCTCTTTGCATCTGTTCTTATAGAAATCTTCAATTGTGCATATCTAAAATGTTGAATTTAGAAGAAAGCAGAAACTAGGATGAAAGTAATACAACAGATTTTTTACAAGTCAGTCATTCATTTGTTGCTTGCCTGAGGTTATTTCTGGGCTGCTATCTTAAGCAGAATGATAACAGAGCATATATGCACGGACAAAGGGATAGGAGGACACAACTTAATGATTTGGAGGCTTTGATTCTTCTTAAAGAGGTATGGGATGAAGGAAATAAATGTACTTCTAGATACAGGTTGATATAGTATATACAGTTTATATTAACAACAGAAAATTGCTGTTTGGTTACTTGTCATTACATTTGTCTTTCTCGTCAGCATACTGCTTCACTCACGTGAGAAAAGTGAGACATTTTCAGCATGACTTCCTGAAGAAAAGAAACTTAGGGAATTGCTCCACCAGTCCTCTCCAACATTTGAAGCTACTTGTATTGGGCAGCTACATCTCAAACGTACTGTAATTCTACAAGTAAGCGGCTGTAGATAGAGACCCACACAAATGCTTCTGTGATAGCATTCAGCCTTTAGGTGCAGCACTCACACACCTGCTGGTCGGTCCCTACACAGCTGCCCGTGGTCCTCCACTGTTTTTTGTCCATCCAAGTATGGACTGAAGGCAGCAGGAGCATGCTGGGAAGGAGGGTGGCTAAGATATTTAACCTAGAAGCTGGGGAAGCTGCCTGGAGCTGTAGCTATCGAGGGAACTAGAAGGCTGTATTGGTGGATATGTTGCAGAGGAGGAGTGCCAGAGACAGAAGAGCACTGACAAGCCTGTTGAAGAAAGTAGGCAAATGCCATGGAGAAACCTCAAGGTATTGCATGTGGCAGCTTAAAGCTTGGGTAAGTTCTCAAGACTGTTCTTCTGATACAAAGAGAATGCCCCTACTGCAACAGTACTGGGAATTTGGAGAAGCTAAAAGCTGGAGAATGCAAAGAATGCAGAAAGCAGACATGTATAAAACCAGCATTCATTGGTTCCACTGTTTGTAGAACAGCTCATTACTTCTTGCAGATACGTTGATTATTTTCATTCAGTGAGTGTTACATCTATTACATTATGGAAAATACTATGGAAAGTAAATACAATTCATATTCTCAACAAAAGGATGCCCCATGAGATCCTTCTCGTCAGAGCTGAAGTGCCATCTTTCTTGGACTGGTATAAAAAGGTGTAGTTAGTCTGGTATTCTTCACCAGCATGGAATGGGATGTATATAGCAGGACCTGTATATGCAGTGTTTCTGGTTTGGGGTTTTGGTTTTTTTTTTAATGAAATGTGTTAATGCAATCTGATCTTTTTTTTATGGATGATGGTTTGCGCTGCTGTAAACAAGCCTTTCTTTTTATCGTGGCAGTATAAAGTTTAAATCTATGTGCTCTCTTTTTTTTTTTATGTATCTTCACTTCTTTGAATGTCTTTGAATAAGACTTCAAACATATTAAGTGGTTGCACTGTTAACTGAGCCAGCCAACTAAACCATGCATTTATGCATATGTAGTGGCTGCTATTAAGCTAATTGATTGTGTTTGAATTTATGGTATTATGTCCTCTGATTGCAGGGAAGTATGACTAAGTCTGTGTGCAGTCTCCCAAGTATAAGCCAAGTAACTGCTTTGGCCAGGAACGCCAAAAGCAGAAATATGTAAGAGAAGTGGAAGATGAAGCTATAAAAGAAATAAGATACATAAATGGTGTATTAATCAAATGTTGTCTGTCTAATGTAGCAGGCTCACAAAGTGGCTGCTGTGACGAGAACCTTACAGGGTCTGTCCCAAGTTGCATTTGTGCAGCGTGGTGAATAGCTGCATTTGCAATGAATAAGAAGAATGTAAAAAATGCTAAATAGTGTTTTATTGCAGATTTAGAATGAGAAATGATCCGTAAGCCTGCAGAGTAGTGTTAGTGAAAAATACTTTAAATAGTTGCGTCCAGCAAAGGCAGCTGCTGAGCTACAGTGCCATCTGTCCACCAGAAGATGGTGCCATAGAATACATTCGGTAATCGCAATTTTTAAAAGCAGTGATTTGTGAATGAGCATTTAAAAACAAACAACAACAACAAAACCATGCTAAACTACAGTCCTAAAAACAAAACAATGCAGCCTTTGTGATGCTTGTACTTTCATTCATATCCTGAAGTAGTGTAAAAACAGCTGCATGGACTGCTGCTTACAGGGAAGTGGCTATCTAGATCTAAAGTATTTTGGAGAGCTAGAATGACCTTAATTGACGTTATTTCCAAATGAATCACCCAAATATTAATGCATATTCATATCCAGACTTTATATATATATATATATATATATATAAGCTTGCTTATAGTTAAATTCATTACAATACAAATGAACATACAGGACTCAAACAAGATAAAGGGATACAAAACACAATACAGCTACAACTTAAATGAATACAAAATAAAAACTTCAAATTAAAATATTCCTCTTCATATTTTTTGTATGAATTTCACAAATATTTCTTTTTAAATCAGGCTTTGGAACAGAGGAAGGAACAAGAATTAATTGTGATATTCTTTACCAAGAAACAAATCAATTTTATAAGTGGAGATCAGAAAAGTGAACCCAAGTAGCACTAAGTCTAATTTACTTGTGGATTTCAAAGCATAATTTTGTTGTTATCTTAATATGGGAGAGAAAGAAGGAAAATGCAAAAAAAATCAGGTAGCAGACAGTTCAATAAGCAAATCTGCCGAGCAGCTTCACACTGACAAATGGATGAAATGAGAAAATTAACTCCCTCCTGTGCTGTATCAGTAAAGACACGTACATTGTAAAGCATGCTACAGTGCAAGTCAGGCAGATTTTTGCCACGGTCTTAAGGAGGGCCAAAGTTTCACCAGCAGATTCTTGAATCTGCAGATTCCCTGCTTTGTTGCAGCTCAGGGAGACAGAATCCCCAGCAGACCATTAATTTTCCCTGCCTGCTGGCTTGGCCAGGGTTTTGCTGAAGGCACTGGCAATTAGAAGAAACAGGAGTGTGCTGCCTGTGAGGCCCAGCCGGCCAATATTCACAGATCAATAACTCCACCTGGCTTTTTTGCTCCCTCTAAATCTCACACAAAGGAGTTTATTTAGCAGAAGCAGCTGGCTTTCCTTCATATCTGATGTGCTGATATAACTTAACAGCATACAAGGATTGCCACAACAAATTACAAAGTGAAGTTCTCCTTTTTTAATATTCCATGACAGCTCTTGTGTTCTGAGTTGCACAAGTCTTTTTGCAATATAAACATCTTATTTCAGGTTGTTAAAATTAAACACACGTATTTAAAACAAATTGGGGGAGAAAAACTTGTCAGCATTGTCACACTGTAATTGCCAACCGGTTTTTCTTTTATATAGCAGCAAGGAGCATGGTAGGGGCGCTTATTACAGCAACAGCAGCTCTAACCCTACGCGTCTTGTTTGCACAGCATTGCACATATGGTCCTCTGTGAGAAACGCAGCGCTGCTCGAGCGCGTTGTGTACCTTGCAAACATATTTATCTCACCCATGTGGGCTACATCTGTGGCTGCAGCATGGATAAGCACTATGTTCATTATGTGTGTGACAGGAGGACGATTCGCTGGAGAGGAGCAGGCCTGCAGTAGGGACGGAGCGCTGTGCAGGAGCACCCCTGGCCCAGGGCTGCAGCAGACCCGACTGGGCCTTGCTTTGAGGAGTTACTTATCCAACGTAAGCTTTCAACGGCGAACGTGAGTGATTCATATCATTTGATCCGAACTGCTTGCTAAAAAGGGTTATTTCCTCTGATTCCCCAGCCTCTCTCAGAACCCAGTGTGCTTTCCCATGAGTTAATACCAAAGAAAGCACGTGCTTGAACTGCTGAGGTACCAAAGGCGCGCTGAGGAGCTTGCTGCCTGCTGGCAGCATTGTGCTGTGCTGCCTGGCGCAGCCTGGCTGGGGCTCAGA
This sequence comes from Gallus gallus, assembly GCF_016699485.2. Lineage (NCBI taxonomy): Eukaryota > Metazoa > Chordata > Aves > Galliformes > Phasianidae > Gallus > Gallus gallus. Next base: position 10,758,593 of record NC_052542.1, on the reverse strand, counting down.
ACAGAGCCACCAGGACCACAGCCCGTGCCGGCGCCTCAGCCTCACGGCTCTGCAGCGCAAACAGCCGCTCGGAATGTTTCCCTGCGTGAGCACGCGGGCACAGGCCCTACACCCTGCTCAGTTAATTGAGAAGTGAAAAACAAAAACTCCCGGAACAGTGTCCATCAGCTTGTTGTATAAGGCTCCGACGGTCCAAGCTGCCACACAGGATTGCCTGGCTCCCAGGTGAGCTGCATTAGCACACATACACCAACACGAGCGGACTCCTCCGTGCCCCACAGGTCTGCTTTTCAGGACCGCTTCTGCTTAGTTCGTTGGCTCGCAGGATCTGTTTATTTATTGCCTGCAACCCTGCACACACAGGTTGCCCACCCGCTGCCCTCCACAGCTGGGGAGGTTTCTGAGTACGCAGTTGCATTCAATGTTTAATTAGGAGCGCTAACAGGACAACGTGTCCCTGGCGCGGGCAGGGCACCTGCAGCCCTGACCTGCGGCCGTTCCTGGGTGCGGGGTGCTCGGTTTCGGCACCGTGCTTTTGTTTCCGTGAGGACTATACATAAAAAACCGCTGCTGCAGCGCAGCTCCCCGCCGCGCCGCCCCCGCCCGGGGGTCTCACGCAGGTGGGGCCGTCCTGCGCCCGAGCGGCGCGGCGGGAAGTTCCACTTCGGCTGCAGTCGGCGGCGAGAGCGGGAAACCGGGCGCACGCGACCCCCGCCCGGCGCTCCCGCGCGCGGCGGCTCGAGCCCCCGCGGCCGTTAAACCGCCGCTCTCCTGACAGAGCCCGCCGGGGCACGGCTCCTCCGGGCGCGCTCCGCCCGCCGAGCGCCGGCACGGGGACTCCCCTCAGCCCGGCTCCGCGCCCTGGACGCGGTGACAGCCCCGGCCCTCGGCGAGCAGCGGCGTCTCGCGGCCCCGAGCGGCTCTCGGCGACCGGAGGGGAGGCTGCCGGCCCCGCGGCCGAGCAGCGCCGCGGCCGCCCTCTCCCTGACTGACTCGGTGAAAATCATTGTTTGGCTCCGGCATTAACTACATTCCAGCGGGACGCAGCGCCCAGTCTCCTTCCTCGCATTCCTGCCCTACACAAAGGAGTCCCTGCCTCGTCGAGCCCCGCGCTCCGCTCGCCGCGCCGCGAAGCCCCTCCGGAGCGGCCGCCGCCTTCGCCCCCCGCCCGGGGGTGCGGGCCGGGCCGGGGCCCCGCTGCGGGGCGGCCGGCCGGGGGCGGCGGGGGCAGGGAGCCGCCGAGCGCAAATTCCTCCGCGCGGCGCGCCATTGACTGGACCGAGCAACTTATTTAAGGCTGAAAAGTGACACAGGGGCTTTTCGTCTCCGCTCGCCGCTTTCCGCCGGGCAGCGCGGCCGTACCGAGGCGAGCGGCGCAGCGTGGGGATGCCGCCGGGGTGTGCGCCTGCCGCAGCCGGGCCGCTCTGCGGGGAGGGAGCCGCGTCCCGCTGATAGCACCGCCGGTGCCCCGCGGGGCCGCGGGAAGGAACTTTTGGGGGTGATTTTTTTTTTGATTTTTTTTCTTCTTCTTTGGCTTTTTTTTTTTCCTTTTTTCCTACCGCGGACTGTGTTTTCGTGGAGAGCTCCCCGACCCACCCCGGGCCGCCGGGCACCGGCCGAGCATGGAGAAGTACGAGGAGAACATGGCACTGAAGGCCACCAAGTTCATGGAGGACCTGTCCCTCTACGAGCCCTGTCCGGACGCTCCCTACGGCCGGGGCGGCCGCCGAGACCTACCGCTGCACCCCGACCTGGAGGAGACCAAGCGGGTCATCGCCGCCCACATGACGGCGGAGCAGCGGGGCCGGAAGATGAACGGCACCGCCGCGCCGCCGCCGCCCGCCGAAGCCTTCCCCGCCGCCGCCCCCTGCGGTAAAGCCGCCCCGCTCCGCGCCGCCAACGGGCGCCCCGCCGCCGAGCCGCCGTGCTGCGAGGAGGGGCTGTGCACCCGCTCCGAGGTGGCGCTGCCCTGCTACAGCGGCTTCCCCGACAAGGGCAAGCGCTACTCGGCCGAGGGCTACCGCTACGCCGCGGGCAGCGCCTACGAGGGCGGCTACGTGGCCAAGGGCGGCGGGCGGGCTCCCGGCGGCCCGGACGCCAAGTACGGCAACGCCAGCCCCCGCGCCAGCCTGGCCGCCCCGCCGGGCCCGGGCCCCGGCGCCGAGCACGGCAAGTTCTCCAGCCCGCGCTCCAGCCTGGGCGGCGCGGCCGCGCTGCCCTACGAGAAGTTTTCCAGCCCCCGCTCCAGCCTGGTGGTGCCCGGCCAGGAGAAGTACGGCAGCCCCCGCGGCAGCCTGGTGCAGTACGACGGGGCCGCTCTCAGCCCTCGCTCCAGCTACGCCAGCACGGCCAGCGACACCAGCAAGCACTCCAGCCCCCGTGCCAGCCTCACCAGCTACGACGGCGGCAGCAAACCCAGCAGCAACCGCACCAGCGGCATCAGCATGGGCTACGACCAGCGGCACGCCAGCCCCCGCTCCAGCACCGCCAGCCAGTACTCGTGCACCACCAGCCCGCGCTCCAGCTACTCGGACTCCAGATACGGGCCGCCGGGCGGCGCCGAGCTGGACGGGGCGGCCGCCGCCGGGCTCGTCGTGGCCAGCCCCCGCTCCAGCCTCTGCAGCCCCGAGGGCCGCGGCGCGCCGGGCGCCGCCGTGGTCAGCCCCCGCTCCAGCATCTCCAGCCAGAGCTCGCGGAGCTCCCGCGGCTCCATGAGCGCCTACCCCGAGCTGCAGCTGCCCTCGCCCCGCTCCTCCCTACTGGGGCCCGGCCCGCAGGAGGACTGCGCCGTGCCCGAGCTGGGGGACGTCTACCGCAAGGTCCGTGCCCAGTCTCCGCCGCGGCACGACCCGCAGCACCCGGCGGCCGCCGGGCCCGACGCCGCGCCCCCCTACGCGTACAGCCCCACCAAGGGCTCCGCTTCGGCGCCCAAGTTCAAGCTGCCGTACCAGGTGACGCCGTGCCGGGACAGCGGCCCCAGCCAGGCGGAGAGGCGGCTGGAGGCGCTGACGCTGGAGCTGGAGAAGGAGCTGGAGATGCACATGAAGAAGGAGTACTTCGGTAAGTGACTCTCCGGAGGGGCAGGGCGCAGGGCCTGGGGCAGGCGGGTCGAGATGGTGAAGGGGTGTGGGGCCTGCAGGCAGCCGAGGGCTTTGGCATTAGAGGAGGGTGTGTGATGCCCAGGGCTGCTCTGGACCAGTTATCTGCCGAAACCTCTGGTTATCACAGGAGAAAGCCAGCTTGCAACAAGCACCGACTTTCTTACTGGTAACACCAGTGTTTGCGCCTTACTTCATAACTGATGCTTTATTTCTGTTCTGTGTAGCTTGTCAGGATCTGTGATGCTTTCCCTTCCACGGGCTGATAGGAGACTTGTCTGAGGCATCATAGAGGCTGTTCTTGCTATTGGAGTTCACAGTGGTTTATGTTTTTCTCTTTGTCAGTAAGGCTCAGTGTCCTCGAGGTTGTGGCATTTGTGATCATACTTTCAGGCCATGTACTATGTTCTAATGCTTGTGGATAGCTTGACTGTTAAGGCAATTTTCAGTGTCTCATTCCTAGGCCACAGCGCTCCCGGGAGCCCCCAGTGTTGTCACAGCCTCTTGTGGCCTTGCGGGGCCCACGTGCTGAGTCGGGCAGGGGCTGGTGTCACCCCTGTGGTGTGGGAGGGAGGACAGAAGAGACCTCCTTGTCTTGGCTATCTCCTGAACGTCTTTGTTCTTTACAGAACAAAAGTAACTTCTCTAAGCACATGAATATGCTTTGTAGTCACACCAAAGTTCAGATAGATCTCCTTTGTCTTTTATTTTGTACTGGGTGGGAAAGGCCAGAATGCTTTTGAAAGATAATCCTGGAGTGTGCAAGTACTGCCCTGCTCCTCTGAGGCGCTGGGGACCGATGAGCTGGGCGGTAGCTGGGCTGGGCACTCCTGGAGGTGGGCAGCTCATCCCCTGCTTACTGTGGGGATGAGGGCTCTGCTTGGAGGAGCTTGTGGGAGAGAAGGGACAGCGAGGCCCAGTCAGATGAGGGGCTTGGAATGAGCCAGCCCCCAGCAGTGGCCCTGTGCGTCGGGCCGTGGATTCTGGCCTTCTGAGGCAACCTCCATGCCTTTCTGCACTGGCTGAGTGCAAAGGGAGAGACTTCAGTGTGCCATCTGACCGATAGAGGCATTACTTGGGGCAGAGACACCTATTACTTTGGTCCTTGGCTTAAACACTGAAGATACAAACTGCTTTCGGTGTAATGTTAGTGTGCCCTGAGCAAAAGAGAGGAAGTACAGGACTTCGTGCGGTGCTTGTAGTGAGACAGACCTGGGCTGATCAGATGAGGTAGCTGAGCAAGCGGTGCCCTCTCCTGCAAGGAAAACCTTTCGGTGTCAGGCACCAGGTGCAGGGCTCAGGTGATTGCTGGAACATCACCAGCTGAGGTTGATAACAGTTCAGGTGTGAGTATCTGCAGAAGCAGGATCGCGGGGGAGGGTAGTTAACACACTAAGAAATGTTATCTTCAGAATATCAGCAGTGTCCAGAGCTGAGCGCTAAAATATGCTTAGGGTAAGAACTGTAACTTAGAGCTATCCTGACTCTGAGAGGTTTCTCCCATGGCCAGAAGAGCTGGGTGTGATCAGCAGCTCCAGGAGCAGCCTCAGGAACGGCTGTTGTGGATGGTTCTTTCTTATTTATAAGAGATTACCCGTTGTGAGTGTCAGTATTTGCATGTGTAGGAACGTGTTGCAACAAGCCCTAAGCTCTGGCAGATGTGTCCTGTGTCAGATCAGAAGGGAGTTTGTGCCTTTGTGTTTAGGGAGCATAAGTGCCAGCTGCCCTGTGTGTATTTGTTGCTGTGGCAGAGAAGCGCTACTGTGTCTTGCACCCCAGAAGCAGATGAAATCCAGAAAACATGGTTACTGTAAAAGAAGGCTGATTTCTAAATCATCAAGGTTTTAACAAGTCCTGGTGGGTCTCGGTCCTGCGTTTTTGCTTCACTCATAGGGGTGAATGCTGAGCTTTGGCTCAATGAGCATGTGAGGGGCAAGTCTGGTATGACTGCAGGCTGGTATGTCAGAGGCAAGGAGAAAGAACTAGAGAGGGAAAAGTCCACTTACTGACAGATCAGTTGATAGAAATAATCCACTCATGTATTGGAGAAGGTCTTAATAAAAAGAGGCCAGCAGAAATGCTTTGATTTGCATTGTAGTTCATGCATATTTGTATCTGACACACTGTAAAGGCAATTGTGGAGTGTCCTGTGATACCTATGGAGAAAAGCAATGTTAAGCCAATTGTCTAACAGCAGATGGTTTAATACCCCTTAATTGGATGAGCTCTGTTGCCCTGTGAGTAAATGTTCATATGGTGACTGTAATTTTGCTGTGTTCTCTGCATTTCCCCCATCTCCAGGAAAGGAAACAGTAATCTCTATTTTGTCCATTCGGTACAAGGGCTGATATGTGTGGTACGGCTGCCTTCATGCCACTCTTGTTTTTGTTCACATATGACTTTGAAGATGTGAACAGTGAGTTACTTTGAGGTCAAATGACTAACTAGTCCTGTTAGGAGGAAGAGTAATCTGTATTTGTACTGCTTGTGGGTCCGTCTGAGTGTTCTACTAACTATGCTTATACTGACAGTCTGGCTCTATTTCAGAAGGAGCCCGTAGCATGGGGTAGATAATAAATGCTGAAGCTCCTGTTGCTGCCCCTGATCTTTTCCTTTTCCTGAATGAGATGGGCAAGGCAGCAGTTCTAGATCAGGTGTCTGCACCAAGTTAGAAACGTACGAGTGTCAATAGACGGACCCAAAGAGAAGGGACAGGGCCTAGTCCTTTGGTAATGCTGCCCACACAGTGCAGCCCCACTGGGCTGGTTTTGACCTTGGGGACTACCTTCCACTTAGAAAGGATGGACAGGGATTACCTTGGAGCCCTGCAGGCACTCAGGGACCTGCTGAAGTGCCCTCGTGTGACTGGGCATGTACAGGGGCTGAGCACTGGAGAGGCCTTGGGGGAGCTAGCAGACCCAGCAGACTGGGGGGATAGCAGCTTCTCTAAGCAGTGCTGTGCTGAGAGCTTTGCTTTGCTTTGCTGCTTTCCCTTCTCCATCCTCCCCTTTCTTCCAGCAGCCTTCAGCATCTGTACAGTGAAGGAAAATGGCATTCTACAGTTAGTTTAATCTGACTGAAAGTGGCAACGCTGCAAAAAGTGCCTTGTGCCTGCCTTACTCATGCTTGCACAGCTGAGAGGTAGCACTTGCCACTTCAAGTGCTCCTGCCAGCACACTGCAGCCACACGTGCTCGCTGATCATAGGGAAGACAATACTTGCAAAAAAGGGAGAAGGGGAGGGTTGTTCTGGGCTGTCCCTGAGCTGCTCTGATTCTCCCCTGTCAGTGAGATGCCTGGGTCTGATCCAAGGGGGAGGGTGTGGATGGAGGGCACTGGAGGATGAGACTGTTCTTTCTGTGGCAGCCTACAGCTGGGTAAGACTGTGAGCTACAAGAGCTCTTGTAGCTCTACCCACTTTCTCTGCATCCTCTTGCCAAACTGCTTCATCTTCATCCGCTTACTCCCTGTATGTCCCCTCTCAAGCTACTAACAGTTCAGGGGTACAGCTACTCCAGTGGTGCCTTGAAGTCATCTTGTTTTGTCTTGTAGCATGCCAAAGTGGAGCACTTCTGCTATCAGCTCTGCCCAAAATCAATTCTTAATTGGTAGCTGGAGAAATGGAGTGTCTCCTGGAGTACAGTACGGTCCTTGATTTATGTCTGTCCTGGACAAAGTGCTGCTTTTCTGGCAGGGCTGCGAATATATGATGTCAAGTGAAACTGAAGCAGCAAAAAAGGAAGAAATGAAGGAACGTGCGTGGTATCAGCAAGCTTTATTATTAGCATATTTAAGGGGGCTGTGTTAACAGCCTGAAAAGGTTCAAGTCCTGTCAAGGCAGTGGTACGTGGGGCTGTGGCATGGCATCACTTGAAGATGCTTCCAGGCTTGCAGTGGGAGTCCTGCTTGCTTACTTAGAAGCAGAAACAGCCTCCAGCTCTTAACAAAATTAGCAACTATGCTAATAATCATTCAGTGGATGTTTGGTTTTGGTTGTGTTTTTAAGTGATTTTTCACTATGCCTGTGTAGATCCTGTCTCTAGAAGTGGATTTTGTTTCCCATTCTACACTGGTGTGGGTACTTAGGTTTTGGCATGTTATCTCCTGTTAACCTCACCATGCTGTTTTTGCTTACCCTCAGTCTAGGCTAGTTTGTTGCTGTACAGTGAGGGAGAGGAGCACAAGGAGGTGGTCAGATGCATCATATCTCTTTCCAACTGGAGTATTTCACATCATCTGAAACTTTATTTCGTGCATATCTCTAACATTACACTTCTGTATTCCAGAAAACTTTTAAGAAAAGGCCTATGACTCATTAAGGAGGAGGAGGGGGGAAAAAAAAAGACAGCACTGGAAAAAACCAACAGCACAGCGTAGCCCAGGCACTCATTTAATGCTCAGCTGATAACTACTGCGCCTATAAAATATGTAGAGACTTAACACTGCGAGACTCAAAAGGGAGTAAGGATTTAGTGCTAATGACACCTGTTTCCAAATTTGTGACCCTGGAATAGTTCGTCTGAGCAGGTTTTGCACAAAAGCTTGTAGGCAGTTGGGTTTCAACCTCTGTGTTGCTCAGGTTGTAGTGGTGTGCACGCTCTGACAAATTCAGCTCATCTGTATTGGCCAGCATGGCCGTGAGTCCTGGCTCTCTTCACCGCTGGGGTGGGGGCAACAGTGGCAGCTACTGTGTGGCTTGAAAGAATAGGTCTCATGGAGCCGACGTGGTTGTTGCAGGAAAAGCTTTGGCTCCTGTGTGAAGTCCTGGGAGAGTGGGCCGTGAGGTGCTGTATGGCAGGTCTGGCTTGGTTATTTAAGCACATGGCTTGGATAACTCTTCTGAGTGTGATGTACGCACTTTGTACCCAGCAGTGATGAACTCCTCTTAGAAGATTGTTCCCTTACACATGGCAAAGTAGAGGCAGCACCTCCAGGCTCAGACATGGAGAGCTCTCTGTGCCAAGCGTGGCTGCTCACCCTGCTGTGATCCGTGCTGCAGCAGTTGGCGTGGTGCAGGGTCTGCTTGGTAGCATGCAGGATGTGTGCTGCACCTGCGCTCAGACTTTCCCTTGTGATGAATTTTTAGGAGTTGAGTTACCTAAAGGTGCCTCCAGGTCAGGATAGCCTGGGTTGGTCACCCAGAGCTTGGATTCATATGAAAGCTAAAGTGGGCCTGAATGTGGCTTTCTAGCACTGACTTTTGAGGAGCTAGTAGTGAAGGTAAGCAAATCCTAGGGAAGGAAGTCATATCTTTGAACAGGGGTATGATGTGGTTGGAAAAAATACAAATACTTAAGACTATATTTGGGGGAAGATGATTAATTCTAATGTAGTTAATTGCAGCACTCCTATGGGTCTAGTTTATTGTGAGGGTCCGAATGTGTGTTCACAAATACCAAGAGAAGTGTGGGGAAAGAAGCGTTTAAATGTAAAGAATAATAATAACACATATTGTCACAGAATAGCCAAGGAGGGGATTAAGTGAACAGTGATGAGGCATTTAATAGGTCACTTGAGGTCATGCCTGAGTAGATACCATTGCTCCTTTATGAGTTTGGCCTAACAAGATGTGTTTCAGCTCCAAACGTATTTAGTCTCTGTGAGAAGTAGGCAGCTACTGTGGTAGAACCGCTGGCGATTCTCAGCTATTTTTCTGGCCATCCAAACATCTGGTTAATTGGTGAACAGTTTCACTTACAGTGCCACAGAACTTCTGGAAAGTGAGAACAAGATGTTTGCTCCCTTTTAATGTGGCCGCTTGAAAAAAAAAATATTTTCAAAGTTAAAATAAAGAGAAAAGAAAAGCCATTGCTAAATGCAGTTTGACAGTTGCGCAGATTTAGATGCTTTTGCATTGCTCCAGCTCACTTGGATCATATTTCTTGTGGTCCATGGAGACACGGAGACCTTGTGGCCTCTCCCAGGCATGGGAATTACCATTGCATTCTGGCGGTCATTGCCTAAACCTTTCTCCTGTGCTGTGGCCTTGTCCCAGAGCGCGTGCTTTGCAGAGAACTGGGTTCCCGTGAGTAAGGCTCCTGAGGTGGAAGGTCACTGCTTCTGCTGCTCTTTCTCCATCTCCCTGAATGTTACCTCTGTACCCATGGTCCCAATTTACAGAGTTGCAGGGCACACTGAGTAAGGCCAGTCCTGGATGTAGGTTGCTGGCAGGGTCATTGTGTTGTGGTGTTGGACTTGAAACAGAGCTGGGAAACAGTTTGCATAAAGTCCAAATCAAACTGCAGGTCATCTGAGGTACGTTTTTGAGTGCAGAACCCATGTGAGGCCTTTGTGTTTGTGCTGCAGTACATGTGTAGGAAGGGATTTTGGTGGGGATAAGTATGATTTTTTTAAAGAAGTATGTACTTATTTAAGTGTAATCATGTGCTGACCTAACACAGGTATAGGTGGGGGGGAAACGAGAAAATCCTCAAAGGAAGAGTGTTAATTAATGGCTAATAGTGCTGTAGCTTTTTTTTTTTTTTTTTTTTTTGCCAAACAGTTATGTGAAAATTCTCTGTAATTGGTTTGGTGCCCATTTTTAATCAAAGCCATATTTCTCAGATCAAAACACTCAATAGAAAACAGAGCTGTACAACAATCAAGTGTATTGGAGTCCAGATTTTGATCTGGTTTGAAAAATAAGCAAGTAATTTTCTCAAGTGTAGGTCAGTAGCTGGTATTCTTAGAAAGTATGTTGGCTTGTTCTACCTGTTCTGGGCTGCAGCAGGCCTGGGCCTCTGTGCTGCAGCACTGTAAAGCAGCGGCGGTTCACATCAAGTGATGGCACTTGCTGCAGTTGAAAACTGCTGTGGATCGGTGCAGAGATCAGTGGTTTAACTTTGGGGGGGGAAATGGTACCTTAATACATCTGATTTTCCTTAGTGGTATTGTGTCATATAGGACAAACCGCCATGGACAGTGTAGGATGGTGCTGCCTGGCTGCGTGTGAAATGATGCAGAGAACAAGTCCTGACAGGTGATAAGAGCAGGGACTCTAAGCATCCCCGTGCCCTTCAGTCCAATTGTCCTGTGCCAGCTGCTGGGGTGCATGGGAGTTTCTAGCAGAACATCACACCTCCCATTTTCCCGTGCATACATTTTTATTGCACCTAGTCATCCTCAGTGTTAATTTGAATCCTTGCACCAGCTGTGTATTTTGGCAGATGGTCTATGAAGCATTTGAAGGTTTTCAGTGACACTTGAGGAGGTTGTAGTTTTACTGTGAACATTTGAAACTACATGGAAGTAGTACTAAATGTGAAGTTTATGATCACACTTGAACACTATGAAAAGGTGAAAAATTATCAATGAAATGTTTAATGGAAAAATAGATTAGTCACATTAGTTGCACTTGACAGGGATCCTATGTGGAATTTCACTTAACAGAGCATGCTCTGCTCTCAAAATCCACACAACTTCACAAGTTACTAAGTTTTTATTAAAAATAATGTAATGTTTATCTGTTAATGCCAGAGGGCTGTTTCTGACCTGTATCTGACAGCTTGGAGTTATCTCTGGCTGTTCTTAGTTAGGCCATGGAGGTCCATGGTGTAACTATGTAGGTGCATATGTACTATGTAGGTCCATAAGTAAATCCTTATCTGTTCTACCTTTTCCGTGTTTCCCTGCCTGCCCAGCCCAGCTTTTTCTGCACCTCTCGGGACGTATCTGTGGAGTAGAATCATAGAATGGTTTGGGTTGGAAGGGACCCTTAAGATCACGTAGTTCCAACTCCCTGCTATAGGCAGAGACACCTCCCTCTTGACCAGGTTGCTCACAGCCCCATCCAACCTGGCCTTGAATGCCTCCAGGGAGGGGGCATCCGCAGTCTCTCTGGGCAACCTGTTCCAGTGTCTCACCACCCTGACAGTAAAGAATGTCTTCCTAGTATCTAGTCTAAATCTACCCAATTCTGGTTTAAAGCCATTTCCCCTCATCCTGTCACTACATGCCCTTAAAAAAAAGTCTCTCCCCAGCTTTCCTGTAGGCCCCTTCAGGTACTGGAAGGCCACTGGAAGGTCCCTCTGGAGCTTTTTCTTCTCCAGGCTGAAGAGTCCTGACTCTCTCGGCCTTTCCATATAGGGGAGGTGTTCCAGTTCTCTGATCATCTTCATAGCCCTCCTCTGGACTGCTTCAACAGTTTGATGTTCTTTTTGTGTTGGGGGTCCCAGAACTGGATGCGGTACTCCAGGTGGGGTCTCATGAGAGCAAAGTATGTGACTACTTTGTGCTTTCATTGTAAAAGCTATATGCAGTTTGTTCTGAAAAGTTGGTATCTTGTCCGATGGACAACAAAATTCTGGAAGTTATGATGTAAATAAAGATGATCAGCCAGAGTTAATGGTATGAAAGAGGACTATAATGCTCTCTTAAGTCCTGTTGACCTCTTTCAGCTTGTACAAAATTGGCTACGGGCACAGGATCCCCAAATTGCTCTGTGCACGTTAAGGAGATGGGTTTATTGAAGAAGAATGTGAATCCTAAGAAAGCTGGAGGCTGTATCCTGAAGTTGGGTGACAGCAGCTCCTCCAGGTGTTGTTGTGTGGGCAGTTGGAAAGTTGATTAATGCTCCTCCTCTATCCACCTATGGTCCCGCATTGCTCCACACCCTCTCCATGTTTCCATGGCTGAAGTTTGGCCCCTGTATCTTACCAAAACACAAGGATTCTTTTAGCAGAGCTCCAGTGGGTGGATGGTGTTCACGCAGGGCTGACTTGGCTGTGCCTCTGTGGAGGAGAAATTTGGTTTCTTTCCATTAGAGGGTTTCTCGCCAAGTCAAGGCTTTGCCAAGACTCCTATTTCCACCCAGTGCTTTCATGTGATATTTTTTCCTCTTTCCAGTGAAGTGTGCTGTGTACTTGCCTTTTACTCTCCATTGTTTTCTTTTGCACAGAACACCTTGCTTAATGGTATAAAGCCTTAAAACTGGAGAGGATGTACAGAGCAGAGGAATAGGTATCAATGTGGGTGATGTCATCAGGCTCTGGTTTGTAGGTGATGAGATAGAGCCACCCGATGCCGTGTGAGCTGTGAATGAAATGCTGGGGCTCCAGGTACTATTGACCTTTCTCCCTTTGGTTGCAATTTTGGCAGCAGAATAGTCCTACCCACTGATACTTAGTTTCTCCTGAAATTTTGGAGGCTATTTGGTGTGGATTCAAATGCTATTTCACAAACAATTGGAGAAAAGCTCCTCATTTTGCATGGTCTGGAAGGAGAATCTCTTAGTATTATTTTTGTACTAGAATTCAGTGGAAGATTATTCCTGTGCAAGGCCTGTTGAGAGTGGCATAATGCTTCCTGGCACTGACGAACAATACTTTCAACATGGGTCACTGCCCAATTGAGAGGAGAAAAATCAAATCCACGGCAAGTTCGGTGCTTGTCAGGGCTTGGAGTTTTGTGTGATTGCTGTACAGGAAGGGTACAAAGCAAGGTTTGCCTCTTGCTGTAGTTTCTGTCAGGGTGGAGGCATGGCAATTCACTCACTAAGTCCTATGTAGTCCTACAACTTTAGAGAGCCGTTGCACTCTCCCTTTGTACTGGAAAGTCAGAGGAGTACCAGGACATGCTGCTGGAAAAGAATGATAAAAAAAAAAAAAAACACCAAAACAACTCTCCATACTCAACACCTTCCAGACCTACTAGGCATGGGAGAACAGAGAAGAGAGAGTTTTCGCTGAATCAGCCTTACATAGTGTATAAGAGCAAACTGACATTACTCCTTTGGGAAAATCCTTCCCCAGCCAGTGTTCCACACCTGGGAGGAATTCAGGCTGGTGAAGAACTGGCTCAGAAAGAGGTGATCCCCAGAGGCTAATTTGCATTTGTTCGCAAAGAAAAGACTTTGAAGATACTCCAAGCACAGACTTGAAAGTCAGCTTCCTGGTGTGCCAAGTGTGTGAAGCTCGCTGCTGCTGCTGCTGCTACTCCCACCTTGCAGGGGGCTTTGCCTGACTTCCTTTGCGGGGGGTGGGGGGGAGCAGTTTGTACCTGTCTGGCTGTAATGCTGACAGGCTCTGGCTGGCCACCCCTGCCTTGCTTGTGCCCTCTTAATTTATTTCCGAAGCTCTGGAAAGAGAAAGAAGAGAAAACATCCTAACTCCTGAGACTGAGGCCAAGACTTGGACTCTGCAGGCAGAACTTCCTTTGAAATTACTGGGCATTTTGCTTGGGTAAAGACTGGCAGAATTGGGAAGTCCAGTGGTACATTATTGCAGGGTCAGAGAAGGGGTGAGTCACAAGGTCTGGGGGGAAGTTGAGTTTCTTTTGGTTTTCTGACAAAGTACCCCATGAATAATGAGTATTTTGGCTTAGAGCTTTTTCATTTCCAAATAGGTCAGTCCCCACACAGCGTGCCGTGAAGGGAATTTCTAACCCTGCTCTGCAAGAGGGAAGATGAGCTGAAGAGCTGCAGAAGGCTGCTCTACCCGAGTGGAGGCAGAACAGGGAACTTGCAGACCCAATTGCCCCATTCACCTGAGTGCTGTGTCATGCCTGGGGACTCTCAGCATGGGGCTGAATCCCTCTTCTGTCAGTGCTAGCGGTGAAAAGGGAGGCTCTGGGCTGTAGCTGAGGCACCCAGCTGTGCACTGAAAGCCGTGTTTGAAGCCACATGTCAGGGTAACAACTGATACAAGTTATGGGTTTTACCTTTTTCCCTGGAGGTGTTTCTTTCTCTGACTCCTCCAGCCCTTGTGCTTGGGCAAGGATGATATGCATCAGCTGGTCCTGGTAGTCATGGTTCCTTTCTGCTCTCTTCTGATCTTTTGGATGGGTGTTGATCATAGAATCATAGAATTACTCAGGTTGGAAAGGACCTCAAAGATCATCAAGTCCAACCGCAGCCTAACCATAGTACCCTAACTCTAACAACCCTCGCTAAATCAGGATACCTTCATTCCCTTAACTTGCAAATAAAAGACTTGTACGGGCCAAAGACTATGGCTACTGCAAGGAGGTAGCTGCTCCGGTCCCTCAAGGTTGCCATTATTTTTGCTGTGATATTTAAAGCCAGGGAGGAATAGGCAGGCAGCAGTAAGGTGGAGGGTATGGCTTTTTAGACGGTGAGTCACTGGGAGTGCCCACTGCACCAGGGCAACTTACCAGCATGTGTATATGGAGACTTAATATTTAAAATGCAAGGGAAGGCTTCAGTTCAAAGAAGTAGAGGAAGCTGCTGAGAACTTTGGCAAGTATGCAGCAATAATAGCTTAAAATTTTGAGAAAGCTGTTATTTCACCTTTATTTATGAAGCTTATACCTGTACATTTGCCCCATTCTCCATTTTCTAGGCTTTTGCTGTAGCAAAGTATTGTTTGCTCATCCAGACCAGCAAGCATGGCTCAGCTGAAAGTGGCTGAAACCACTTTGTGTTCATTTTGAACCATTTTCAGTCTGAGTCTAGAGCCTAATTATAGAGGCACATGTTAGACCATAGTCTGTATTTTGTTATATTCATCTTAAGCTGGATTAGGACTGCGTGCAGCCGAGCTGCATTGAGAATCTTTAATTTGAGGAGGCTTAGATCAAACTCTGCCTCGTGTGGCTCTGTGACTTGTAATCCTGATTTTATTCCTGTTTGCTGTTAATAGTGGGATTAAAGCTGATTTCTTTGCAGTTCTGTCTTTCTCAAATAATAACTAGATAAGAACTAGCTACTCAGATGAAGGAGGCATTTTTACAAAATGCTTGTCAACAGTTAGTATTCCTGTCCAGAAGCATAAGCAGCAGCTAGGCCTAGGACATGCTACTTTAGCTGAGTGAGTTCTCCTCATATCACTTCCTCCTTTAGCACTGCTGTTCTGAACAAGGTCATAACCAGCCAAAAACTATCACCAGTAAGCATGCAAGCAATTTGTTAATCACATTTTTGGAATATGCTTGATGCTTATTCCAAACTTGAAGCTGATTTAACAGAGTAAGGGTTGTCTTTGGGGTCTAAATTAGAGTTAAGACTGGCTCCAGAGTCAAGTGTGGCTGTTTCATAACAAGTAGTTCCATGTTTGTTTTCATTCTGCAGCTCAGGGTCTGGGCACTGACTCTTCAGCCTGGGGGAAAAAAAAGGTGGGATAAGGCTGTTATGTTCTCTGCAGGCTGCAGTGTAGATGTGAACAGAGAACAGTCCACATGATGTTCTTAAACAGGCACTGTGTGATGGTAGCTGTTGTAATTTGTTGTTTCCTCCAAGGGCCCCTGGGTCAGGTCATCTAAGAAATAATAGTAAGTAGTGCTCTGGGCAGTACTGTACAGGAAAAGGTGCTGAAGAAATCATTGGCTGTGGTACACCCAGTATTTCAGGTTTGAGATAAGGGTTCTTTGCCTGTTAATAGATGCTTGATCTGTTTCAGAGGGTAGAGGACTGAGATATCTGCCAGGATTTAAACCCAGTATTGTAGAGGAACAGTTTTTTTTTCTTCTGGATAAGATGCTTATCCTAATTCTCATGTGGTATCACACACCTTTGCAACTCGTCAGTTGTTGCAAGGAAGCATAGGGAAAAAGATACATGTTCAGCCAGTATTCATTCTGCCAGAGACTTGTACAAGTCATTGCCTTAGCATGAGCCATTGATGCTAGACACAAGCAAGACACAAGCTGGGGCTTCCATCAGATGAAAACCAATTGGGACTAATTGTGTTGTTTGCTCATTTTTCTTGTTTTACTTGAGGTGACATCTCTCTTCTGTGCTGTCATGGGAGACAACTAGAGGAGATATTTTGTGACTGGTACTAGATTGAACAGAAACCACTTAATGGGGGCTAAACAATGATTCTTTCTATAAACTGGACAAATAGCGTGTCTCCCAAAGGGATAAAATCCTTCATCTTGCAAAAGTACCAGTTGGAGAAGCAGAAAATGTGTAGTCACTAGCTTGGTAATGACTGCGCTGTGCTCTGCCCTGACAAAAAGAACACAGTAGGGAGATTCTTCATTAAGTAAAAGCTACCCTTATTTCCATGGATGTAATAACAGAAGAGGCTGGACTCATGGAAACAAAGGCTCCATTAATTAATTAATAAAATAAAAAATAAAACCCAAATACACTAATTATTTTTGCTAACTTTCAGAAGAATTTTTATGGATTTCTTTTTTTAAGGAAACATTTACAAATGTCTTTCTTAATGGATACAATGAAAGGAAAGATTCCAGGAAGACTTCTCTGAAATTAAGGGAATAGTTGCACTCATTTGTGCTGCAGCAATTCAGCAAGTAAGAATTAAAATCCCAACTGTGTGATTTACACACTGATCGTGAATGTTTTGATTAAAGGTCAGACTCAGAAATGCATTTATGATTACTTGGAAGCCTAAAGAGAAACCACCTGGGATGAGATCTCTAAGTAGAAGCTGGATCTAGAAATATCTTTGTAGCCCTTATATTGCCCATTTCATTTTGTTGTTGTGAATTTAGCATTAGAAGTTTTACTAGAAAATTAGTGTCCTGCCCCTTTAGTATGTACAGCAGAGGAAGGCACTTCTGTAGGCTGTCCTGACTTAGCATATCACTGAAAAGAGTTAAAAAGTAGGTAGGAAGAAGAGGAAAAGGGTGTCCAGGAAAGCTAGTTGATTTTTCAATGGCTGCCTTCTCCAAGCTTAAGAATGGTCCATTCTGTCATGCAGGAAGACTCTTGAAGAAAGAGTGGCAGGAGGACCACATGTCTGATCAAGGAGCTCCTAACTAAGAAATGAGAAGGAAATATATGAGTGGGAAACAGGGATAGGTGACCTGGAAGGAATGTAAAAAAAACTATCTTGACATCCAGGGTTCAGGCTAGAAGAGTCAAAGCTCATCTGGTATTGAACCTGGTAAAAGATGTGATGGTCAGCGAGAAGGGCTTCTGCAGGTGGTGGGTAAAGGCAACGAAGGTTGGGGCAACAAAGGCAGTGGAGGTTCTTGAACTTGTCTTATAAGGAGCAGCTGAGGAAACTGGGAATGTTTAGTCTGGAGAAGAGATGGCTCAGGAGTGACCTTAATTCTCTCTACACATACCTGAAAGGAGGTTGTTGTGAGGTGAGGGGTCAGCCTCTTTTCCTGAGTAACTGGTGATATGATAAGAAGTACAATGGCCTTAAGTTGCACCGGGGGATGTTCAGCTTGGATATTAGGAAATATTTCTTCTCAGAAGGAGTGTTGAGATATTGGAACAGACTGATGGGGGAAGTGGTGGAGTCACTGTTTCTGGAGGTGTTCAAGAAAACAGCAGATGTGGCATTGAGGGGTGTGGTTTAGGGGATGTGGGATGATGAGTTAATGGTTGTAGTAGGTGATCTTAATGGTCTTTTCCAACCTTATTGATTCTGTGAACAAAAAGAAAGCGTAGGGAAAATGGGGACCCACTGATTTTATACTGGGATGGCTTTCTGTGATGAAAGGACTAGGTGAATGAGAGCAGTGGACATGTTGATCTAGACTTCAGAGTGTTTCATACTATAATCTATGACACCTTATAGATAAACTGATAGAGTACAGACTGTGTGAAATAGGCTGAAACTGGTTCAGCTCCTGGGCTCAAAGGGCTATGACCAGCATCATGAGGTTAAGCTGGAGGCCAGCCATTAGTGGTGCACCTCAGCAGTTGATACTGTCCTAATACTGTTTTTTGTCTTTAGTACCCTGGATGATGGGTCCCTATCAAGTTTGCAGGTTGTACAGAACAGTGGTTGATAGACTGTGTGGATGTGTTGCCATTCAGTGGGACCTTTACAGACTGGAAAAAAGAGGCCAACAGAGGAATTCCATGAAATTCAGAATGGAGAAATGTGAAGTCCTGTATGAGGAGCAACAACCCTGTACATTGGTACAGGCTGGGGGCCCACTGGCTGGAAAGCAGCTTTGTAGAAAGGCTACCTGGGGTCCTACTGGACAATAAGTGTCCTGGTGGCAAAGACAGCCAACAGTATCCTGAGCTGGTGTCCAGTTCCTGTCATATTGGATCATGGGAATACTGAAACTGGGTGCATGCCCTGCACGTCCACTTGGGGAGCCAGGTGCCCCCATGTTCTGTCTACACAGTGCGTGTCCCTAGTGTCCAGGCAGTTCTCACAAGAGCTGTGTCTAAATTCAAGATCCCAAATCCACTTCATGTTCTCAGTCATGGGTGTCTGCTCTGGCTGCAGCTTGGTGCTACAGCAGGTTGGGGGCAAGGTGTGTCCGCTCATGGTGCAAACTGGTCTTGGCTGAGAGAGGCAGCAGCTCACACCCACTGTCAGGTGGAAGGTCTGGCAGCTGGGATGTGAGTATGTTGGGGCAGTGCAGTCTCATCCCATCTTTTCAACAGTGGCTGTGGTACCCAGTCCTTAGGTGGACCTTCTAAAAATTTAAAAGGCTACAGATACATACCATGCTGATCATAATCAGTTGTGAATTATCTTCTGTTGCTCTTGTCACAATCCTAATCTGAACTACTGCTTTAGTAGTAGGGAAATACTTAGCACTGGTGTTACACATGGGGTTTCCACCATGCTCTGTCATGATATCAGAACAGGCAGCTCAACTGAGGTGGAAGGGGTTACTTCTCTTTATGGCTCCTCTGCATTTTGCTGAGTATTTTAATTAAAACCAGATAGAGGAAAATTTTTCACACAGTTTCCAATTTTTAGTGATTTCACCTGCTGTTGAAAATTGCATCAAGACATAACACTGAAGTGATGATGTAAGGAGGAATGAATGTTCCTTTTAGCTGCAATGAATAGAGGCTTCTCATATCAGTTAAGTGTTGATTTTATAATTATGAGAGGATAACACATTTCTGTTATTTTTTAGCTGGTGCTCTAAGACATAAATTTGCTGACATTTCACCACTTTGTGTAACCTTTCAAAACGAAGAGGGGAAGCTTGCCTGATAAATTACATAAGATCACATTTATTTGGTGATGTTTACTGTAACTAATGAAGTGGAAAGTTGTTTTTCTTAACCCTCCAGTCTTTCTGTCAGTTTGCTCTTTCCCTGTTTTTTTGGATTTTGTGTTTTCTTTTTACTTAATATATAGAGATATTTAATAAATGTTGTTATAAATAAGCTCTTTCCTTATCTGGCTGCTGTGCAGAAGCTTGATACTCACCTCCCTAAACGAGTGCTGTTTGGGCAGTGGGTTGCTGCAGTGTGTGCTGGGACTGGGAGAGAAGAGTGTTTTATTTCTTTTTCACCACTTTTGACTTGATTCTGGCATCCCGCTCCACAAGAAACAGAGTTCAGGTTCCTAATTTCAGCTTAAAATGAGGATGCCTTACTGTTTTCATGCTAGCAGGGTGAGTGTGCTAGTTTTGGGAACAGGCATGGGTTGTGGTTGGGTACTATGGTGCTGAAGGCTGGTTGGAAGCTTCTGTTTTGTGAAGGTGATGCGTGTTATGCACCAGGTTGCCAGTGCTATGCACAGTGATCATTTTCATCTTCTATCCTTTTATATCCACTTTCCTCTCATTTTGAATCGAGTGAGGCATTCAGGGGCAAAGCAGGGGAAGAGGGATGTTTCTAAGTGTGATGTTCGTGCATTTCTGGATCATTCAGCAGTACTAAACTAGGTGTATGTTGTGTGTCTGTTGACGTTTCTGTTGAACCAGCCAGACAGGCCAAGTACCCCACAGTTCATGCCAGCTGCTGGAGAGCAGTCTGTTGTCTAGTCCAGAACTGACAATACCTGATCCAACAAAAAGTCAAAGCAGTACCGACAGTTGATCCCTGACATAGCAGAAATCATGCCAATACAAAGTTAACCATCAGTACTTTACACTGCATGGCATCTTTTTATATGGTAATAAGAGTTGTGAAGCTAGTTTAATTCTACTGCTCTACCACTGCCTATTTCAGTGGAAGTGTCACTATTGAGTGAACTGAGATCTGCTCACCACTGTCTCAGCAGTGCAGTCTGGCCATGGCTGCCTTGGAGAGCAAGCCACTGAAGATGGAAATAGAGCCCAAGTCCCATCATGGTTATGCAGAGCATAATGTTGTCTTCTAGTGCAAACTATTGTGAACAGAAAACTATCAAAAACAACTACTAGTGTCTGCATTGGAAAGCAGCTGAACGTGTGACTGGCTAGGTTTGTAGAAGCCTCATCTTGTTTTGGAAGTTGGTAGTGTGTTGATTTTCTAATTTTATTTTTTTCTAGTTGGATCCATAGGAAGGAAATGAGCCCACTTATATGGCATTTAGTATTACTGTTTCCCAGGGGGGCAGGGAGGTGAGGAAAGGAAAATTAGAATATCCTGTTTACATGGTGCTAGTGTTATATTTCATCACCCATCCCGAGAGTTTTCATATTGCTAGATTAGGACAGGCTTTTCTTATGGTCTGAGAGTCTTCCTGTCCTACTGGAAGAAGAGCCTAACTGTTTGCACTAGCATGGAGCTCCTCCCTCTGCCTAATTGCTTAGAGAATACTGGGTTTTTGGTGAAGCTAAGGCAGGTAAATGGGGCTTGCCAGGATAGTTATTTTAGAATTAAAATGTTTCATGAGCTGGAGGTGTGAGAAGCCTACAACAAATGACTTTCTGGAATTGCTGTCCCTGCAGGATCCCTTTACACGAAGGTATATTCCACTCCCCACTGCATTTCCAAAGCATCATTGACTTGCTTTACTTGCAGTGACTAAAAAAAAAAACCAACACTCAGAGGTTTGAGGTCACAGAGGTTTTTAGGTAATTTCCAGCTTTAATTTAGTTATGTCTTTTTTAAGTGTTGTGTAGTGCCTACCTATGTGCTTGCTTTTTATTTAAGCAAACCTGTTTATACTTCTGGAATGATAAAGAGCTTCCACAGCACATGCTAATGACTGTGGCACCGTTGCAGGGCAGGTAGTAGGAGTTATGCACTGACATCAGCTTCAGACGCTTGGGCAGTGCTCATGGAAGGAGTGGTTGAGTATATAACCCATTGTGGTTATGTAATGTCATGCCTTTTCCAGAATGTCATGTTCATTCTGGAAATAGACCGTTATCTAAGAAAATAGAAGAACGTACCTGGAAACTTTCTGATGAGTGTCCCTGTTTAATCATGAGCCCACTTTAAATATGTTAAGGCAGCTGTAATATGACCTTTTTCTGCCATATATTAGTGATGACTCATACAAGCAATGTCAGAAGACTGTAATGAAAAATCTCTCTAACTTGACCTGAGTGCAGCTGACGTTTCCAGATCTGATGTGCTGTGTAGTTCAGGATATTTGCACTGCATTGCTGGTGCTTTAGTGTCACTGTTGTTACCTGGCTCTACAGGTTCTTCACAGCTGAAGTGTGAAAATTGGACATTTTTTCCATGTTATCTCAGAAGACTCATACACCACCTTCCCAACAGGAAATTCACCCAGAGGAGCTTTGGATGTTGGTATTAGATCTTGATGGACTGAAACCAGGGCTTTCAGGAGCCTGAGTTATTTCTGCTTGAAAGCATGACTTCTGTGCCTCTCTTTTGAGTTTACTTGGCCAGAGGCAGCCTCTGGGTGCAGTGGTTTGTCCTCTGCAGCTGTACAAACTCAGGACTTGGTGGCATCAGCCTGTTTTCACCTGATTGCTGCTGCCACTGTGCTAGAAATTGCTGCTCCTCAAATGTCTGAATTGTGCGTGATCACACTTAAGATTCCAGGCGAAAAGAGCTAAGCTAAGGATTTTGAGCAGAAAGGCCTTTTGACCTGGGCCCGTTGGGCTGAAATGCAATAGAGCATGCAGCCAGCTTTGCTGGCAGAACTAAAAGGATCATAGTGCCTGGTCAAAGGGTGGGGCAAACAGCTGGAGATGGGTGTGATGTGGCATCTACACAGTCATTGTAAATGCAGCTGTGAGGATGCATGCCCACAGTGAGATTTTCTGATGTTCAGCAGTGGAGAGGGGGTAGGATGTGGATGGATTTTTATTGACTTGTTTTTCCTTCCAGAAGTCATTCATTCTCACTGGTGCTCTGCTTTACTAACAGTTGTACATTTCCTTCCTTTGATAATTTCAGTAGTACTGAGTTGCTTTTGGGATCTCACTCTTTTTTCTGGCCAACAAGTCAGTTGCTGAAGTTACTTGTGAGTCCTCTTGTGCTTCTAGCTGTGATTGTCAACTTAGTCATGAAGCTCGAGTAGTCAGCTGAGCTCTGAATCGCAAACAAAGCAACCCAAAGCAGCAAAGACGATAGAGCAGCCCACAAGAACTATTTGGTCTTCCAGTTCATTGCCTCGGCAGCAAAAGATCTTTCTATAAGTGCCAAGTGAGAAGTATAAATCATCCTGGAACTGCTGTGCACTAAATCAAGAAGCAGAGAAATGAATGAATATTTGTAAACCAAGTGTCAGTGTAACTAAAATACTGTGAAGAACAATAGCCTTGTGATATGCCTTGTGCTGTTGTGAGGCTCTGCGGCACAGTTAGATATCCACACAAAAGAAAGTTATGCAGAGGCACGCTGGCTGTAGCCAAGGCAGGATGAACTCTGTGCAGATAGTGTCAGTAATTTCATGGTTCAGAGCAGTAATTTCACATACTGTATGAAGCAATAAGCATTTTCTGTTCTAGCTTCAGGCCTTCACTGTGTGATTGGGTGGATCTACTTTAAGAGTAACAAAAGCCTTCCAGTTTCCAGCAGCTGCTAATCAGAGCTGATACTGGCTCCCATTACTTTACCCACTCTGTGATGCTGACCTGGAGCTGCCAGGGTTTAATTCACCAGCACAGATGTTTGTTGAGTTGATAGCTGCTAAAATACAGTAGGAGAAAATGGTATAAGAGAGTCATTTCCACAGCTTTCTGTCTATTCAAACTCATACCCGTTGTCTTGTGCTACATTTGAAACTTTGGAAAGCTTCCAACAAAGCAATCCATGTATTAACTAAGCCAGTCAGAATAGGCAGATGCCAAACCCTGCTGACCTGCTTGTTGGCAGCACAGATTCCTTCAGGCTGATAAAGCTCAGCTCCTGTCCTGATCAGCAGTGCCATGCCTGGAACTGGTCCCAGTGACTCCTTTCTTGACTTTGTCCTCTTTCAGCAGCTTTGTCTAATGCAAACCACAACCTTGTTTAGTAATAGACAGAGTGAAGGTAGTTGGTTGTTGTTTTTTTTTTTCCAGGAGTTAATGTTTGAGCACAGAGCTTGCTTCTGCAAAACTTTCAGTGAACATGAGCTTCATGGAATAAATTCATGCCTAATTTCTGTTTTCTGAGTAAGTTCTAAGCATGTATGCCTCCTGCTCCAAACCTATAAGCTAATTGAGTAATAATGCCTCCTGCAGTATGCGGGCACTGAAACAATGGAGATCTTTTCATGTTGACAGATGAGAATCTCACGTGCCCAAGTAGTATATTGATGGCATTTTTAAGCCAGGGTGGTGTGTCAGAGAAAGTTAATAATAATGGTGAAATGTCTTCTGGTCTTGCTTTGCTTAAGACGTTTCTGTTAGGTGATGTTGTGCCTATCTTTCCCACAGTTTAACCTTACTCCTATTTTGTGTGGGGTACATGTGAACCAGAGCAGTGTCACTGGATGGGGACAAGTGTCCCCCAGCCATGAGGAGTCATCACTGTGTGGATGGGTTGCAGCTCAGGAGGAAGCTTAAAGTGTTTACTGGAGTATCTCTGCTTCTCTTAGTTTGTCATTTTTCGTCTTAAAGTTGTGATGTCTTTTCATCCTCCCAGTGGGAGAGGGAGTAGTGTAGGTGGCACACCCAGCTGATACCCTCTCTGTACCTGTTGCAAAAATGCTATGGCCAACTCTTAGTGCAATTGTTATGTTGCTGCTCAGAGCATCTAGAGTATATATTTCTTATCTATAACTTGCACATATCAGAATTCACTCTTTGTGGGGTACTGAAGTCTTGGAAAAATTGCCAGGCATCTGTCAGGTGACAAATTGAGAACTACCAATGGTGGCAAACCCTGAGAGGGGTTCCCTCACTCCTCGCTGGCTGCTGGGAAGAGGCTCTGCCCCTTTGTCCTTTGTAGGTGCCTTGCTTTTTTTCTAGCAGTCTCTTGCCGGGGATGACGTGTACATCAGAACATCGCTCCTCCTGTGTTTGTTGGAAGGAGGGGAGCATTTTTCTCTCCTGAAGTCACAGCATCCGGAGCTGCTGCAGACCAGGATGTCAGCACAGTAGCTGCTGTCAGCTCAGGCAGGTACAGCTGCAGCACAGCCTGGTTGGCTGTGCCTGAAGCAGCTTTGCTGCTTCCCTGTTTACCCAGCTTCCTAGCAGAATATTTTTTTCAAGGTAGTAACAACACCCTGTCTAAAAGTTGCTTAGCTGTGAGAGGCTGCCAGCCTTTCACTGAAGGAATGCCTCCAGTGGTATGGGCTGTCCATGGAGGTCCTCGTGCTTTCACAGTTAGCCCCTTGTACTGCACTTTACTTTCTCTGAGCTAAGGTTTCTTCCTCCTTTATAATTCTTACTTCATGTCTGTGGGTTTTCATTCCCTGCACCTTGAGTATGCCAAAGGGGTGTGGAAAGCTTGTTATTGAGGTTTCTGGAGATGGTTTTTCTCTGCCAGAGAAGAGAAAAGGAGATTTTGCAGTAGCCCAAGGGTAAAATTCACTCACCCTCTCTTCCCAGCACTGCAATGTGAACAGAACTGCTGAGGCAGGGAGGGATTCATCTGTGCCATGTGTTAGTTGTTAATTTTAGCTTTACCATAACTCTTGACGACAGGGCATGGTTGTTTCCTACTGTAGGCAGCATGTAGCAGTTATCCAGGAGATACAGTGTGACTGTAAGACAGTAAAGCTGCAGCTCATCCCTGAGTTGTGGCATGCTGTCAAGGAGTGCAATAGACAGATTCTCATTCTGACTCATACAGCTGCTTCTTGCTCAAGTTGAGGCCATATGGTACCATTTTTCTTGTATTTGTGCTAAACCATTGACTTCAGGATAAGTGAGGATAGAATTAGGTGCAGGCTGATTTCCACATGTGCCTGAGGACAAGGCCTGGCCAAAAGGTCATACATCTGCTGTTATACATACTGCATTTAATCTTTGACTACCACCTTTTTCCTAATTCTGGGTAACTGGTGAAATCTGGATGAAGTACCAGTCTGCTGCCTGCACTTGCATGGTCAAAAAGACACAGGCTTGTCAGGAGAGAGATCATCCCAGAACTAGATGTACAGGACCCAAACTGACCTTACTCCAACATGTAGACTACTGCAGGAAACTCTTACATGTGTGTTACAGCAAGTTTCACTGCATAGCTTTAATGTCTTCTCTAGGTAGCTGCTGGTACCTTTGTTACACTGTGTGCTTTGATTTCTTGGGTCTAAACCAAAAACAATCTATGACAGAAAATACATATCTAGGCTAATAACAGTTTTTCTATTTTCTTGTGATGCTTGTACGGGGATTTTGCTAACGCACGTGTTAGCCAGGGAGCACTGCTTTTCTGATAGCTCTGTTGCTGTGCAGTGCTGGAGCTTGCCCTGGCTGCACCTGGAGATGCCATTCTGACTGGTGCTGTCAAGCTTGATGAAGTGGACTGGTTAAAGTGTGGGGAGCGCTGGCAGCGTGCTGCGGCTAACTGCAGTAGCTTCTCAGGGGCTCGTTCTCTTTCCAGCATTGCTTTTAATGATGGGCTTCAGCTGAGGTCCACAGAGCACGTTTGTTCAGTTGTTTCTCCCCCCGTTCTATTAAATACTGTGTAAAGACGCATTGTTTTACCTCAGCTAATGCGGTGGATGCAGTGCCATGCTATTGCTGAGGGAGACTTTATGCAGACTTTGAGCCTATACACAACATCTGGTAACATCTTTTCATTGCTGAAGAGAGAGACTAGCTCTGTAGGAGAGCTTTGGACTTGGGTGAAAGTGCAGTCATTACTGTGTTGAAGAACTGGAGGTATAGTTGAAAGCTTAGTGTGGAGGTGTTGGGAGGGACAAGGAATTGAATGAGAGCTGAAACAGTTGATCTGAAGTCATGTAAAGTGAGGAGTCAGAAATGGGATATGCCTGCTCTGTAACAGAGCATTCTTCGTAGGCAGTTTAACAAGTTTTGGAATTAAATCTGGAAAAAGAAGAAGTGATGTAGTTGTTATGTCAAGGCTTACACAAGCTTACAGTGTGCAGTCTGGGCTGTGACTGGTGGAAAACCAGACCTGAACAACCATGTGATCAGTGCTTTTCCAAGGCAGTTATGAGCTCACACCACAGCTGCATATATACTTTCCAAAATACACTTCTGGAATTATACATATGCCTTTTTAGCATGCTGATGGTCTCTGTGGTCATTTATTCCTGGAGCTAATGACTGCTCTTTCAGAGAATATAAGTTAACAAAGTGACAGCTGCTCTTAACGAATGACTTGCTGCAGAGACCAATATTAACATCCACAATAAATCCTTCTTTTGCTTCTGATGGTTCACTGGAATAATGGCAAATAAATTAGGCAATACCTTCATTTATCAGAGCAGTTCATGACTGTAGTAGAGAATGAGAGCTCATTGACAGTAACACAGAACTACAGGCTGGATTTCTGTTATTCTTTGGATAAACAGGAAAGCATAAACAGGAAAAGGTGAACCTCTGTGTGACCTCACAGCCAGGCTAGTGTTAGCCATCCATCTCAGGTACGCAGTTGGCCTGAAGAGATGGGAAAGAAGACTGCAGCTGGTAGGGCTCTCTTCTGGCTCCTTTACCTGGAATTAGACTGAAAAATGGTATGACAAGCTTATGCTGAAGTTAAGATTTGTGATTTCTGAACCAGTTGCTTTCTTCGCTGTATGTGCAGCCCCTCTGCCCCAAAGGCCAGGAGGGACAGCAGTTATTTCAGGGCTTGTAGCCTGTGGTAAGACAAGCAGCTCTGGGTGTTGCTCTGGCTGCTGTTGGTTGCAGTGCTGTTGCTACTGCTTCCTCCTGCAGCTGCTGACTGACAGACCCATTTTCTGATCAGTGTCTGCAATAATCAATAGCGGTCTTCTATCAGCAATTAATTGTTAACCCGTGGCTAATAGCAGACCTTTTCCATAACCTTTGTCTATGCATAAATAAATAGATGTAACAGCCTTGGATAAGGCAACAGATATGCTGAAGTTTCCATTTGCTCTATCTGAACTGAGCTTGTGTAAGGAAGCACCAGCGGTATTGTGAACTGATGGATATAGCTGGCGTCTGATTTGGTATTAAAGGTTTAGCTAAGGGCATTGGTATCTAATACTATTAAAGCTGTTATTTCCTGCTTCACTGAAACACAAAACTCAAGTTCAAGATTTTTTTTAAACTATTGTTAATAGATCTGCTGGTTTCTTTAAGGTTATAATTTCACTTAATTGACAGATATTCTCATGTTGCAAAATTACAGTGTTGTTGAACAAGATGAATGAAAAGCTGATCTCTCTTCATGATTGGAAAAGAGGTAGTTAAATGTAGAAACACCAAGAAACCCCGAACTTGTGGAAGGTCTTCTCATTTTAGTACTTGGATTAGTAGCATAGCAAGTTGCTTTTTTTCAAGTATCTCTTCTTAAACAGTTCATACTACACAGTCCATATAGATGCACAGTTCAGTTTCAGAAGTGGTGTTTAAAGGAAGTCTTGAGTAGCTTAAGGGACAGAGATATTTCTGGGTTTTTGTGGTGTTTGACTGTTTCTTTACTGGGAGATCTGGTTAAATCTCAGCTGTATTGATGGGTCCTGCTCTTCTGCCAGCTTTGCTCATCTCCTTACTGCTATCTGCCAGAGACAGATGGCATTTTTCTTTCCTCTCCAGTTCATATGCTGGAAGTGGAAGGGGAACTGAGACACCAAATGATTTGTTAGCCTTTTTTTTTTTCCTGCTATGTAAATTTCTACTAATTCGTAATATACTAATTTTCTCTGAGCAACTTGCATTTATATTTTTGTGTGTGCGCATATGTGTATAAAATAAAATGCTCGTAGCATAACGGAAAAATTCTGGGTGATTAAAGCTCGGTTTTGTAGTTCTTGAGTTCCTAGACTTTTAAGTACATGAGCAGTTTGGTTGATGTTAGTAATGCTAAGCTTGTGCATGCATTTGTAGAAATAGGGCCTCGAACAGCCCATAGATCACAACTTCCTTATAAAGCTGTGCAAGGTAGAAAACTCAATTTCTATTTTCTACTGTAGTGTTTCCAAAGTCAGAGTTTTGAGATGCACTTTACAGCTCCAGTCAGAGACCAATGATCATCTCAGATGAACTTAATCGGTTCTCTGGAGTACGTGAAAGAAGGATACAGATTTGTGAGCAGTTCATTTCTGCTTCATAGTGAGCCTGCCCTGTGTGAGACTGACACCTGAGTGCCAGCACTGTGCTTCTTTG
Organism: Gallus gallus; assembly: GCF_016699485.2. Classification (NCBI taxonomy): domain Eukaryota; kingdom Metazoa; phylum Chordata; class Aves; order Galliformes; family Phasianidae; genus Gallus; species Gallus gallus. The sequence continues at coordinate 10,730,263 of NC_052542.1, read as the reverse complement.
TACTTTCATCTTAGACTATATATGAGAAACATCCCCAGCTTCACCACGAGCAGGCTTTAGGCACTGAAGGTGAATTTCTGTCCCCACTGCAAAACTGCTAGCTGGAGTTTTTGCCCTTAGACCATAAGAAAGGTGGAAACATTGCCCTTCTGTTTTGTAAGCTCCCAGGTTATGTTTTAGAGGTTGCATATTACTAATTGTGGGCAGTTAAACAATTACTAAATTCAACTAACAAGGCCTGTTTCTCTGTGCTGGCTTCCACCTGGACCAGCATTGCTGATGTACTGTTTGTGCTCCTGGAGAGAGGAAAAGAGAAAATGTTTGTTTGTTGTCATTTGTGATTACTGAATGAAAAAGGGTGAAGGTCTTACTAGGTTGTTTCTTGAGCAAAATTTGTCTCTAGCTAACCTCCATGTGTTGAACTGCCAGCAGAGGCCTACTGCAACCCTTTTCTTTTGAGTTAATTACAATGTATTTATTTCATACAAGCTGTCTGCTGCTGGCTTGCAGACTTGAGTTTAATGATGTGGAGGAGCTCATTGATTTGGGGGTACTTTGAGTACTGTGATTCAATGGCCCAGAGCTAACTTTAGGATCTGAAAAGAATTCTAACATTTGTTCTGTTTCTTCTTTGTAGGTATTTGTATAAAATGTGGAAAAGGTGTGTATGGAGCGAGCCAGGCTTGCCAAGCAATGGGTAACCTCTATCATACCAACTGCTTCACGTGCTGCTCTTGTGGTAAGTCAGACCTACTGCAGCCTTACTAAGCAGCTTCCTTGTGTAATACATGTTCCTGTAGCAACCAGTGTGCAAAGTGAGACCTCATCTTGCTCGTTTTCTGAGGGACAATTCCTATGTGAGACTCCAGCTTCAGAAGTTTTTTTTTTAATTTGCAATATGTAAGTGTTTGATGGTGTTATTCTTAAGCAACGGCCCCAAAAAGTAGTATTTGGTTGTTTTAAAGATTACATTTACAAAATGGATTCAGCTTGGCATTTATAAGCACTATGAAGCTTTAAATCACCTGTTTATGAAACTGCAATGTATATTTAGCATTTTTACAGGGGGAAAAAAAAAATTGTGTAGCCAAAGCCATTTTGCCTCACTATTTGTAAATGCAACTCCAATCAAGCATATATATTAATTGTTCCTGTGCTTTTGTAGTGTTCAATTTTTGTTTTGTTTGAATGTGATGAAAACAAATAGAAATCACAAGTTGATACACCTTACACAGTATTTCTCTTTTGTAAAGGAGAACTGTAAGTAATCACTTACTACTTGCTTACTACTCTTAGAACTTCTTTTGGTTTCTCTTTAAACCTGAATGCATGTAAAAGCGATGCACTTAGTATTTCATCTGCGGAAGTCATAGCTTTGCCAGGGATAATAGGCTTTGGAAAATTCAAGACAGCACTTTCAACTGTGTTTGTTTGAAGCTGGGCTTGTGGAATCACAGAATGGATTGAGTTGGAAGGGACGTTAAAACTCATCTGGTGCCAATGCCCTGCCATGGGCAGGCTGCCCATGGTCTTATCCAGCCTGACCTTGAAAGCCTTCAGGGATAGGGCATCCACAGCTTCTCTGGGCAGCCTGTGCCAGTGCCTCACCGCCCTCTGAGTGAAGCACTTTTGATGGAAACCTCCTCGGTGTCTTGCTTGAAACTGCTGTGTGCTCACAAATTCCCACCAAGTTCAGAGGAAGGATGAGAGCTCATTTTCTGGAGTCAGGTAGCTTTCCTTGATATATCCATGCTTTTTTTTTTAATGTTCCTAATATTCGATATCCAGATCAACATCTTGTTGTGACACATATATACAGCAAAAGATTGAACAGAATATGCTGAGTGTAAATCATTTATTTAAAATAATCATTAAAGATTAGAGAGTAAAGGATTATTGATACAGAACCAATATAGTTTATAATGAAAAGAACCATTCCATTGTGACATTTACTTTTGAAAGGAGAAGTGTTGTTTTTTCCTGAGGTTTGTACAGATAAATAAATATTTGTTTAAAAAAAAAACATATAACCTGAATGTAGAATTCAGTGACCTTTATAAATCACTCTGGACCATTACCAGGCTCTAGAATAAACTTGTCTCAAACCTTCAGGGATTGCTCATGACTTTATTCAAGTCTGACAGTGAATAAGTAGCTATCCTTCTGGCTCCCAGTGTGAACGAAGTGCTCCAGCATCCCACTTAGCAGAGGATTACAAAATATGATAGTGGCATCTATTCACTCACCGCCAGCATTAACCTAACCTAATTGCATGGGTGAGTTCCAGCTTCCTCTGTGGGACAGACTTTTTTTTAATAGTTAAGATGCACATTTGTCACCACAGGTGTCTGTACACAAGTAACTTTGTTCCTCTGAAGAATATATGTAAGGGTTGAGGAGCATATTAACAGCAAAATACAGTGCCAGCTTAATTATCCAAAAGCACAACAAGCTTTTGTGACCTTCTGCTGAGGTGTGTGTGGCCAGTGTACATCTAACAGAGGGTGATTTGAGACATGTCCTTTCAGAGTGTGGTTTTGCCTTACCCTACTGTGCTGTAGAATTTCATGATTCGTACAACTTTCCATGAGTCAGTCATGCCCATATGTGCGAGGAAACAGTTGCCATCTGAGCTTGCTGTACTGTTTGTGGGCTGGAGAACCCAGATATCATCTGTTAGGATACTCTGCAAGCAAGAAGTGCTTGGATTTGATTTTGCCTGCAGCCTCTGATACATCCTGTTGAAAGGGGAGCAGTCTGGGTGTTTCTGATGTTAGGCACTGAAAAAGTGACTGTGCTGTTAATGCAGGGGCAGGTCTAAGTGCAGGTGAAGTACTTGATCAAAATTTATATTCGGTTGCCTGTAAACATGTTCCTCAGGCAGTTTTCAAAGATCAGATAATTCTTTTCAGGTAATGTAAAAGCTAAAGCTGTCTGGTTTCACTGGGATCAAATAGTTAACATATATCTTCATTACAGTCTCTTACAGAAAAGAACTGAAGTTTGTTAGGATGCTTTTTAACAGTAGATTTAAATTCCCCATTAGCTGTAATGCCATTGAAACCTCTTTTAGGCCTTGATTCAGCAAAATGCTTATATATAAGCACATGTCAGTTACTCGTATGTAAGCATGCTTTGCTGAATCTTAGATAACAAAGAGATTAATTTAGGCAACAGCATATACCGTCCCTTCTGCTAAGTGTAAGATTTTCATTTTGGCAAGAGTTCAGTTGCAAATTTTGCTGAAAAATGTACGCCTGAAGAGCTCGTTGTCTAGTCTCTCTTGATAGTATTTTAGAGCATGACAGGATGTCTTGGAGGGTAATTGCAATAATGCCAGATCTCTTGTGTGCTATAAGTGCAGGTGATTGGTTGAAGGAATTAATGGGCTCTGTTTGATACTTCTTGGAGAAAATAACTTACCTGTCACCTCCAGGCTTCAGGGGGCACAACAGTGTTCAAGTCCCTGTTGCATCCACAGCATCTTTTCAGGCCGGCTGTAGGCACTACAGTAAAATAAATCTCTACTCTGAAGAAACATCAATTTGGTCATTGTTTCTTTCAGAGTGGTAGAAGGTGGTAGGGAGTGAGCTTTGCAGAGTCTGGGGGATTTGAAGTCTCCAGGCTCTAAAAGCTGAGATGTATTGTGCCATGGAAAACAGGGACATATTCTGTTCTCGATGAAGGGAAATGTCTGAGCATGCCATTTGTCTTTAATTTGCGCTTTTGCCACTGGTGTTAAGGCACAGGAAATAACTGCAAGATCAATCAGAAGCCTAAAGCAAACTGTATAATCCCAAAGGTATGCAGCTCATTTCTTACCTAGTAGGTATTGATTAGTCTGGAGTACTCGGGGGTTTTCTACAGCCATTTCATTTCAAGGGATGGAACATAAAGGTATCACAGTTCAGCTGCTTACTGACAGTGCTGCTGCTGCCTCAGTGCTAGCCTTTGTCCAGACTGTACAAAACTCATTGGTACAAGCATCTCTTAGAGAGAGATCACAGTGAAAGCTGTCAGCACGTTGATTCTAAAAGACCCAAGAGGGACAACTGTAGCAGTAGGTACTGTTGCCCTGGGGGTATGATGTGCCGTTCTGAATTAGCCTCTGCCCTCCAACCGGTGTAAAAGGGGAATCCATTCATAGCTGTATTTGCAACTTGACTGTAGACTTGTATTATGTCTCAGAGGCAACAGCTGCTTTCTTATTGAGGCCACTGAGTGCTGCTGTATGTGGATGCCTATTAATAGGAAGCTGGTTGTGTCCCTACTTGTACAAGTTCCTTGTGACATTGGAAAAGTTCTTTTCCATGTTTGCTGCCTCGAGTTGAACTTTTGTTTGCTCTTGGTGGTAGTAAGGCACAGAACATCCTAAGGGATGTTTCCCTTTGGGGATGTTTCCCCTCAGCGTATATTTATCAGCAGTTGATGAGTTTTGGTGGTTAGATGCTGTGCTGTGTTTTTAATAGAATAAAATAAAAATCCCGGTGGAAGGTTTGTTTCCAGTTCATATTTGTTCTGTCCCCACGTATTTATAAGTCTAGCATGAGTCACTGCATCCAAATTGCACGTTGCCAATGTTTGCTTCAGAATCTTCAGTTAGATTCCCTGTGAAAGTCAAATTCATGTAAAATAAAATTCAGTGTCAAGTCTGAGGTCTATACTTTGTCCATTTACTGTAGGGTTGGTAATCGTGGTACAGAGTTATGTGTGTGCATGTTGTTGACTTTTAACTCCTTAGTGCTTTGTGGCTAAATTTTAGGTGACTCAGTTTCAGTATCTGTTCATCTGACTACCACCATTTTGTGCAACTGTTCTGAGTGCAGAGGAACGCAGTGAGAACACTGAAGGCAGAGAAGCTAAAGAATACTACTTTGAGGGGTACGAAGCTGAACAGTGAAAGTCTGTTGGGTAGTTCACATCATTGCACGCTCTCCTCTGCAGTTTTTTAACCACGTACTGCCATACCAGAGCAGACTGGAATTTTGGGATTTTTGGTCTGTAATCCTGTCAGAGCCATTGGTTAATACCTGGTTCTTAGGGGAAGACAAGCTGGCGGATGATTCAGTACTGTGCATGTGGGAACATTCCTTGCCGACCCCTGTGGCCTGGAGCGTGAGAGCTGGATGCCCCGAACTTGCATAACTGCAGTTGTTACTCATCCTCAACTCAGACCCCATGTTCAGATTGAATTCATGGCCACCTGAATGTTTGGTGGCTTCCAAGCCATAAATGGAGCTGGCAGTAGGTCCTGATTCTCTGTGTGCTAGGCAGTTATTTTGAGGAATGATTCATGGAAAAACCTAAGCACTTTAGAGGGGTGTAAGTTCAGTTAGGAAAAAGTACCAAAGGATTTGTGTAGTAGTCTCTCCACGTCTGCATAGGTAGCTAAGACTGTGGTTTGTGTAGATGCGTATTTGAGTTAACTTGCAACATTGCTCCAGGAGTGTAGAATTTTGCCTGAGTCATTCTGTGACTTTGGGAAAAGCTACAGCTTGCACTTAGCTCTGTGCCTTCAGTTTTAACACCTATCAAGATGGACAATTACAAGTTATGTAAGGTATGTCTGTAGCTGCAGTCCGGGAATATCTATAAATATGAAACTCACCAAAAGGGAGGTACTTGCTTTAAAGAGAGACAGTCAGATTGTAGAGATAACAGCTAGCTTGAGATGTTTGGGTTTACCTTGCACAAGACTGAACCATGAATGTGTCTTAACAAAGGAATGTAATCTTGTCTCCTGATACTTAAAAGTCAAACTTGGATACCAGCCCTTGTAAGAGTCCAAGTACATTCAGGTACCTATTGGTAGGAAAATATTTCCTTTATCTCAATCCATTTGGAATCCAATGGTATTCTTAGCTTCAGAAAAATGAGAAAGGATGGGGAAAAGGGTAGTCAGAAGTGTTTGAGTTGGCATTGACATAGGAAACTCCTTTATGCAGAATGTATTTAGCTGTGAGTTCTTTTCTTTTGTTGCTGATGTTGTGTTATTTTGTTTGTCTTTTGGTTGTGATTTTCAGGATGTATTTTGCAGTGCTTTCTGCATTGCTCTAAGCCCCAGCCATGCTGTGGTCTGACGCAGCACTGGTTTCAGGTATAGATATGTGTCCCACAGCAGACAGTTCTGCTAGATGTTATGTCACAAAAGAGTTTTCAATTCTGTCACTGCTTTAAATCGAGTTGGTTCAGAGGTGTGGTAGGACCTGTTTTTTGGGGGCAACACATCTGGTTATCCTAATCCTGGGCCCTTGCTTTCAGCGAGATACCTCAGATGCTCAAAGAAAAGCATGTGCTTATTAATTATTTTAACACAGAATATCACTCTTCTCTGAGCAACTGTCCAACAGAGGAATGAAAAATGTTTCCATCATTCTCTGTTTCTGATTGACGGAGGACATGTGATTAGTAGTTGGCCAGTGGTTTGTCTCCATCTCTGTTTCAGTATTAATTGCATTCTCCCATTAATTACTCTAGCATTAAATGCATTGGCTGGTTATTTTAATTGGTGGAGGTTGCCTGGCAACTAACGATGGGAATTTTTTCTGCATTGACTGACTGACCATAGACGTCGTTTTTCAAATACATTTTTGTATTAATAATATGGAAACTATCATAGGCAGCACCTGTGATCTTTTCAGGGATTGGAAATCTAAAATGCAAAAATTATACCCCCAGAGGTTTCAGCTTTAGTTTTTTTATTTTTAAGAGCTGTGGTAAATACTACAGAAAGCCTAATTGTGTAATGCTGTGTTTGTCTTGTTTATCGTAACAAGATTTGCAAAAATTGCCCAGTTTCCTTCTCAATATCCATTATATCCCACTCTTGATGGTCTTAAAAACACATCTCTCTGCTGCTATTTTTTCCATCTTTCTATTCCGCTCTTCCTCTTCTTTCTTGTCTTCCTCTGTCCATTTAAAATGTTTTCTGTGGAGACATACTCGCTTTTCCAAGAGAAAAGATTCCCTTATGCTACTGTTGAGTTCATCTCTCAAAGGAGAAGAAATCCAGATAATCCAGAACAGAGCACAGGGAAATCACCGACATTATCGACAGATGTTTCTGCTTCCTTTTTCCAGGTTCTGTAGTTTGTGAGTATTAACTAAAAACAAAGGAAAAAAACAGGGAAAAAAGTGTAAAAGAAAGCAGATAAGCGGAGATGTGGGGGGAAGTGGAGGTAGTTGCTGAATGTAATTTTATTGGTCTAGGTTCTGCCGTATGTTGTTTTTACGTGTTTTGCAAAATACTTTTTCATTGCTTTAGTATTCAGAGTATCAATCTACCTGAAAACCAAGCTCCAAAAGGCCGTGGAGTATATTCCTCTTGCCTGTTTTCCTGTTTTTCGTTTCCAGTTGTGGACTTTTTGCAGTCTATCCTCCTGGTGATGCTCTGCACTGCAGAGCCAGGACCTCTCCTCCACAGCCCCACTCACACCTCTCTCTTTTGCCCTGCAAGTCCTGCGTAAGTTGGACAGAATCTGCCCGAGAAATGTTTTGTGAAGCTTCTGTTGATGGAGATGGTGTGAAGCAGAAGTGTGTTTTTACTGCTTCTGCTATCTTCATCTTCACATGCTCTCTGACAAAGGACTGTCTTTTCTCTTCATCCATATCTCCTATCAAGATTATTGACTCATCCTCACTAGTAATTTCTGTTTAGTATTTAATTCAAGGGACAGACATCTGTATGGCCTGAAAACTCTTTGATGTTTCACACCAGAAAACAGCCTGGGTTTTACCTTTCAAAATAATTTTAGAGGTCAAAGGCTTCCACTATCACTTCCCACCTTAAAAACGGGTCTAAGAAAGCTGTTTGTCATAAGACTCTTGCTACATATGAAACAAAATAGATGCTCTTTTGTTTGTCTTCACATTTATGAAATTGATTAAACAACATCAGCAGACCTGGTAGTATTGTCCCTGGATGTACAGTGACAGGAAGGGTTTTACATTGTCTTTCCAGCTTCCTTTTGACAGAGAATATTAAAAAAAGACAGTCATTTTCAGCTGAATGAATTATTAAGCTGGTGGTCCTGAAGGGGTAACTCAGCCCTGTGAATCAGAGGATGGGGTTTTACTCTGCTCTGCTATGGACTTGTCACTCTGGGCAGATCACTGAACCAGTCTGACTTTTCCTGTGCAGCTAATTCTCACCGACCTCACACAGAAGTGATTCTGTGCTGATTTCATTAATATTTTGAAAAGAGTTAGAGATCCTGAGATGAAAGTACCAGAGGAGTGACAAGTTTTGTAAATTGTTAAATAATTGTTATATCACAAATAGATGCATTTGCTGGAATAAATATTTGCAGTATCTGGCAGCCAAGCCATACAGCTGTTACAGCATGCTACTGAAAATAATTACTTGCTCCAATAATGCATATTTACAGTTTACAAAGGACCATTCTGAGGATTGTATGTCGTTAAATACATGGACTAATGTAAGATTTTTAAAAGACTACTTTCCCAGCACCATTCCCTAGAGCCCCCAGTGCATGGGCCATGTGAATAATGTTCCCATTCCTCTGTCCAAGCCCAATGTTGTGTTTTTAATTTATTTTAAGTATCCAAGGAATGCTGTCTCCAGTATTCGGAGGACTCTCTAAATCGGATGTGAGGCACAAATACACCAGAGAAGCATATCAGAGAAATGGGCTTGGCGCAAAGCCCACATAAACAACCATACTTTTTTTTTCCCCTCGTTTAAATGATGGGACTCGGGAGGATGGGCCGATTATAGCTGTGGTGGGCTGTCCTTGGGACCAAGGAAAGTGCTTTGGTGACCCCTGGTATTTGACATGAGCTGAATGTTTTGCTTCCTTATAAACTTACTGTTTTAAAATGAGCAACTTTGTTCTGATAAATTGACTTCTGCAGCTCACTTTCCAGACTTACCTGCTGGTGGGTGGGTATTGTCTTCCATTCTTAGACTTCTCAGGAAATTTTAGCTTGCTTATAAGCAGGTAGGAATTTTTCTCCACCCCTCCATTTTTCTCAAAACAGGAGGAATAAAATCAGTAAATTATATCTTAAACAGTAAACATTTCCCCCCCCCTTCCAATAAATATCTCCTTTCCTGAAAATTCTTCCTTTGACCAGAACTTCCACTGAGATTTTTTAGATCTATCACTGTTCATGGCCAAAGCCATTTCCATTTACTGTCTAAAGCACTGTGGGCAGTGCCATGAACTTTTTGTTGAGTAGCAGGAGCCTGCTCCAATCACACCACGGCTAACAGCTTTACAGTGTGGTTCTCCCTAGGTGAGCCCGTTCCCTGTCCTCGTGTGAAAACCAAGGAAGTTTAATTACAAACGCTATGCTAGAAATAATGAGTTAAAATAGGACTTTTTCAGTAAAAATATTATTAGAGTGGAGCCTCTGCGTGGGTGCCCTGCATTGAACTGCCACAAATAAAAATAAGAAGTCTCTGTGCTTGAGAACTCTATCCCATGGTGTTGAATTAGGTGTGGTAAATACTTTCTAAAAGCAGACGTGAAGCAGAACCCCGCTGTGGCCTCCCTCATGGCCAACATCCAGTCTGCATTCAGTATTCCTCCATTTATAGGATTATTGACTCCATTTGGCAGTTTTCAGGACTGATTGAGCACAGCCAGTGCACTTTGGCAGCCAGCAGAGATAACATGATACACTGCAGTATCCGTGTGTGTCTAGAAAGTGGTGCTGGGCTGCTGAGGATGAAAACATTTGGTTGTGCTCACTACCCACTCCTAAGCTGTTCTGTGCTGTCCCTTCAGACAGTCATCCCTCGGCGATACTCTCTCTTGTGAGAGCTCACCACCACTCCCGGCTCAAAATTCAAGTAAATCAAAGAGAATTATTTTCTTAAAGCAATGGAGGAAGTGGAAATGCAATAGTTTGAGGTGTAGTCTGTGTTTCTTGCCCGGCTCAGATGTCCCAGCAGGCTTTGGGCATGCCAAGAGTGAAGATGGGTTACTTAGGGAACATCACTGAGTATTTGCAGGACGCTTAGACCTCCTCTTCCTCCAGATGTTTAGTACTCAAGGAACAGGTCTGTGGCCAGAACAGTCTGCTACCATTGCTCTGGGGACAGGTGCTTCAGCATTTCACACAACACTGCTGTTTCTGGGTGATGGAAGGACAGCTTTGCAACCTGAAATGGCAAAGGCTGTTGCTTCTCTGTACTTTGTCCTACAAAGTGAAATAACAAGTGAAGATATAGCTCTGTATTTTTGCATTTAAGTTTTAATTTGTATGACTGGGGCAGAGATGTGGAATCCTACCAGAGATAGTAAGCGTTGTTATTGTTGCAGAGCGTTTTCTGCCAAGTCATTTTGTAAGCACTGCTGTTGTCTCGTGCCAGGAGTGTGCTGGGAGAGAAGGGTGTAGGAGAGGCTGCTGACAGGCATGGCCTCTGAGATGCGTTCAAACCCCTGGTAAACTTCAGTGTCAGTGAGGTTATGGAGGCCTTGTGAAATCATTCCTGTAATCCTATGAGAGTGCTCACTGCCTCATGCTGTTAGCAGGGGGCTCACAAAAACAGGTTGTAAGTCTCACAGATGTCCTGTCTTCCCTCTGCGCCTGCTCACTGCACGCAGCAGAGGTAGCGTGGAGGCAGCTGAGTTGGACACATTGCAAGGGGTTCCTCTGCTGCTTTGTGCGCTACCCTGTCTAATCTTCACAAGCTCCATTTATTGTTACACAAAAGCAGCTGTATTTCTTCTTCTTATGTTTGGGACCCTGAATAACTTCATCTGCTCTCACTGCTGCTTCCCCTGCGATCTGCTGATTGGTCCCTAGCACTGCCCTTCTCTGCTTATTTTCTCTCTCTCTCTCTCTCTCTCTCTCTCCTGCAGGCCGGCTTCTGTGTGTGGGGCAAGCAGCCTGATTTTCAGCACTGCCCTTTGCTCTGGTTCCCTGTTCCCTCCTGAGGCTTGCTGCTCTCCCCTTCCCTCCCACACCAGCCCTCAAACTGATTTTTCTTGCCTGAAACTATCAAACCTCAACTCATTTTGACACACTCCTGTGAACTTCCACAGCACTCAGAATAACAGTAAAAGCGAATGACGAACTGCCTAGCTCGTAATAGGCAAAGAAGCTGAGGAGAGAAACTTCTATAATATCTGCTGTAGGAAGAAGTAAAGCTAGTAGATACTGCTGGCTTCTGACAGCAAAGCTGGCTGTGTTGGTGTTGATGACTCACGTTGCTTGTGTGCATGCGTGCAGAATATGGCTGCTAATGAGGTCTACCAGCTCTTTAGTTGTACCTGTGTGGAATTAGAGGGATCTGATTTATTACCTCTATAAAAGCAGGCATGTATTTAGCAATCAGTTTTTATTATTGGCTGCTGCATCTAAATGGTTCTCTATCAATGTATTTTAAATCATAAGTATGGCATTTTCTTAACATTAAATTGGATAGAGACCTCAGCTACCTTGCTGGCTGCATGGGTACTCTACACTGTTGCTCTTCCAGCTGCGGTCCCTGCAAAGCTCTTCCTGGAAATAATGCAGGTAGCTTAGAGTGAGTCAGTGGATTTCTTACTGCAGGAACCTCAGCAGTGTAAATTCAGACCTACGGAAACAGTTCACTGGCTTGGTATTAAGAGCCCAGGGGTTTCTAGGGCAATGAACTCCAAAGTAGGGTGTGGGTATCCCAGTGGATGTTCATGATGGTTGGCTGCAGGAAGAAACCTTTCCAATTTCAATAGCACGTGTATATGTAACTTACAAACAAGTGTATGTATACTGGGGGTGCTGAAAAAATTCTAACTGGTAGAGGAGCATGATAAAAAAAAGAAGTTTGAGGATGGCTGTTCTAGAGGAAGAAAGCCTAAAGAATCCCCAGTCACCAGGATTTGTTCTGCTGTCTCCACAAGTTATTTAAGAAAGAAGAGTTTGTACGTTTGGGGAAATTAGGTTGGAAATTGTCTACTTAAACTATTAAGAAGACACGAAGGTGAGAGTCAGAGATCATGTTTTCTAAGCCTTGTTTTTGAAAAAGGAGAAATGTTACTTTTTTACTACCCTGGCTAAAATTGAGAAGTAAATTATCCCTGCTGTTAGAAAAGTTGATTTTCAGGCAATAGTGTGTGGGGTTGGCTCAAGTAAAGCGACCTGTTGCTGGTATCTCAGAAGTACTGCAGTGTTTAGATGGTGATGATGGTGAAGATAATTTGGTGATGGACACAGAGGTGGTACAGCTCAGATGCTATCAGGTGCAGGTGTGCAGAACCAGCACGTTAGAATCCTGGGGAGGTTCTGCTTAAATATGTGAAGGGGAAATTATAACCTATGAGTGAAATTCTGCAACTGATTCTGTACAGTTTTGAATGGTATAAACCTTGGAGTTTATAGCAACCAATGTGTGGTTTGCTGTACAGCTGCTTTTCCATGAAGGTTTTACTAGCCCAAAGTTTTGTGAATGGGATAAGAGGAAAAAAAAAAAAAGAAAGAAAGAAAAAGCATCAGGGAAATAATCCAAAAGAAGGAACAACTAGGTTTGATATAAGCATGGCTGAAGGCAATGGTTTTCATTGTTCTAGTCACCACTGGCTGTAGTGGCAAGCTGATGTCTCATGGTGGTTAGGGAAGAGGAGAAGGAAGTGGACTTAGTGGAAAATTGATTGCATCTACTTGGGCTCTTTCCAGCTGAATCCTGAGTTAAGTACATTCATCCTGAACTAATCGTTGGGGAGAATTGGCTGAAATCTCACATACTTCTTAAAAGGAAAGCTGAGCATTAAAGGAACAATATCCTTATTGTACCTGAGTGCCAAGAGGAGTGAGTGAACTATCAGAAGCCCTACCTATTCAGCTCCATGTCTTGGAAGCTGCCTGTGCTTTTAGTCTTAAAGGGACCTGGTGCAGGAAGTGGTGGTCAGTCTGCAGCAAAATACCAAGGCCAGGCTGTTTGGCAGGGATGTTTTGTGACTGCATTTTGAATTAGCTCAGCAAGCCTCAGTTCATTTCAGCAATTCAGTACAATTGTAATTTTGAGTTCTGTTTCATCAACAGCAAAGTATATTAGATTATCAGCTAAAACACATCTAAGATCCTAGCAAGGCTTATTTGGAGCTGTGTGGAATAAACCTAGAGTAACATTATTAACATCAGTGTAGTCATTTGCTAGCATGAATAAAAGAAGAGTTATCTCAGTTCTTTTGAATTTCCTGCTAAGTGATCTAAATCCAAAGACTGCTTCAAAACTGGCAGAACACTGTAATGCTTTGCCATCCTGAGATTTTTCACACAGTATACTACTAACCAGTCTAAGCTTTCTTAGCACTGTCGGTGCTGAAAGAACGTATTTAGACCCACTTTTCCAGATGGTGAAGTTGCGTTATCAAATTTAGAATTTAAGCTGTTGCTTTCCAGGCACTGTAATTCTCAATAATCTCATGTTAATGCAAAGGTTTATCTCACAGTGAGAATCTGAGCACTGTGAGCTTGATTTCACAAATGCATGGGTGCACTGGTGTTGGCTGCTCAACACTTTCTGGATGTGACTCAGTTCAAGCACTACCAGCATGTTTAGGTTCAGCAGCAGCATCCTTTGATGCTACTCAAAGTGAGGTGCTGACGCATACAATGCTACTAGGAGGAAGAAAGTAAGCTGTTCCTGTGCAAATCCATTCTTGTCTCTCTGAGATAACTCAGAAGATGGTTTAGGGAAATTGCTCATCACCCTTGAGGCACTCCTGCATGTTGCCACAGGTTTGGGCTGCGTCCACTCCTTGTTTTCAACATACTTTTATGTATAAAGTATTAGGAAAGAAGGTGATGATGCTGCCGCTAACTGTATGCAAAGGTGACATCTGGCAGTCTGACTTGTTCCTCTGTGCCAGCTTTTGATCAAGTTTCCATTCAGATTAAGATTTTGAGTTGAGTCTGAACTTGAAAGGAGAACAATGACTTGCAGGAAAGAACTGGTGGCAATGGTGAGGGGTGTGCAGTGCCCTCAGCCAACTTTCAGTGCCCAAAGCATCTAACTAACTGCTGCGAGTTCAGTTTGTCAGGTAGAGTTTCTGGTGGATTCCTGCCCTAAACGTCCACATAGCAGTCAGGACTAAATGACCTTCTTAAACAAAAATCCCACACCTTCAATTTTACTGGAATACAGTGACTGCTTCTTTTGAATGTATTCCCATAGGAATTATGTCCTGTGTGAAGTATAGCACTTCTCTTGAAGGCTACCTGTTGTTTTGGGGCAGTGCAGAACTTGGTGGCTTTGTCACAGCTCCTATAGGGAGCTCACATGGGGAGCAGGGAGTTTTGGTGTCGTGTGTAGGTGTCCACTTCTGTGTTACACAGCACGGACCTGAGCAGAGAGTCAAAAAGCTACTCGCTAAAAATACCAACTGTGTCTGTGACCTGCATCTTTTTCATTGCCATGTGCAGCTCAAGAATGAAGTTTCAGGCTTTGATTTACAACACTCTAGTCTCGTGGTGATATGAGGCTGGAGAGGCTGCCTTGTTCTGTCGGAAGCAACAGAAGCTGAGATTAGCAGAGGTTTAAAACAAACAAAAGGGGAACACTTCATACAATGCATAATGAAACTGTGGAACTCGCTGCCATAGGGACAGTGTGGACGCCAGAAGTATAAATGAGCTCATAGAGGAATTAGACAAATTAAAGAAGGATTGGTCCAGCGAGGCTATAAAGCATAATAGTTCTGATGCAACCTGTGGTGCAGGAAGGCCTAAAGTGCTGCTTGCTGGAAGCAGAGAGGTTGTTCTTGGGAACACATCAGCCTGTGCAAGCCCTGTTTCTAATGCACTTTCCCGTTCAGTTTCAACTCTTGGCCGGGGCTGGAGACAGGATACTGTGCTAGATGGTGTGCTGCCATTGCAGTAGTTCTTAATGGAGCTTGAATAAAAACCACCCACCGTGTTCCACGGGTAACAGCTAGCAAGGCTGCTTGGGAAGGTTGTGTCCTGCGGAGTCAGGAAGGCTTGGGCTGGAACTGACTGCAGTTCGGTGATGGATGTATTTTGCCATGGAATGGGCTGACGCTGGGACCCCTGGGAGAGTATGATAAGACAAGTACTCTTTTAAGTCCCAGCTCACAGGCAGCAGCTGGGAAAGCTGAATTCCATGTTGATAACAAGCTGGGTCTGTGATGGAGCCATGAAAGCCTCCCACAGCGGAAGCTACCTTGGGGTAAGAGAGATACACCTCCTTTCCTTCCAGCTTGTGGAGTGGTGGGAAGGCCTCTTACGGCTTTTACTCAGTGATGTGTGTTATTCTGCCTTTGTTTTTTTATAATTTTTTGCAGTTGTAAACCTAGTTCTTAAAAATTAAAAAAAAAAAAAAAAAAAAAAAGAATCCTACTTCAAATACACTTGGAGGTTTATTTTACATTTCCCTGTTAGCACGTCTGTTTGCTAGCTCATAAAAACTATATTTTAAGAGAAATCTTAATATATGCAGGCCAAAAACAGCTATTAGATCAGTGCAGGCTCTTGCGTTTCTGTTCTTAAATACATGCTTAGCATACATTTTTACAAACTCCTTTTAAATGTAAGTTTGTCTGTCAGAGCTCCATGGAAATAATTTATACCTTAATTCTGGAATTGATGGGTGATGGGATAGAATAAATACGTAAGTGGGGAAAGAATGGAAACATCTGCTGAATTTTAACTTTTTGCAGTTTGTATGGAAGCTTGAAAGTATCTGCAGAGTTTATAATATGGTCTGTCCAGGAATGCTTTGCCCAAGTACCAAAAGTCAGAGATCTTCTAGTCCCTGCAGCACTAAGTAACCTTTTGGGTAAATAACCTGACAGAAGAGTAGGAGGAGAGAGAAAGGAAGAGAGAATTCCACAGTAGAGTAAACATGGCATGAAGATTGTGGATACCCTGCCAAGAAAGGTGGGGTTTTCCAACAAGGTAACAAAAGATATTAGCTATTTATCTATGTAATCCTACTGGAGACTGACAGCTTGGTCACACAGCTAGATTGGGCCAGAAGCGTACCCTCCACATTCTCTCCTCTCAGTCCAGGTTTGCTGATTTAGTGAAGATGAGAGCTGCATAGAGGTCAGAGCAAGACATGTTACCAACCTAAGTGCAAAAATGTGGGGCTTCTTGGCAGCAAGGGCATACTTTCTGGACATGAAGGTGATCTCTTCAGTGTGCTAGTTGACACGAGGCAAAATCCAAGAGAAGGTAATGAGTTTTTCATTTTTACATCATGGCAGGTTAAGGTAAGCTGCAGAGGAAAGTCCAGAGTTTACCTTGAGCTACAAATGTGTCAAAGCAATCAAGTGCCTTGTTTTCATCTGGACTTTACCGTTTAGCTAGTGCACAGCGAAGCCACAGTGTGTTGGGGCAGGACAATTCCTACCAGCTGCACATTCAGCTTAGTGTGGTTGTGTGTGATGGGAGGTGTGGGCACAGTACTGAGGTGCGGCAGCACAGAGCCTGGTTAGCAGCACAGACAGAATTGGCCACTGTTTTATACGAGAGGGGGTGGGTCTGTGAGTGCCCCAGCAGGAGCTGGGCAACAGGGACTGGGAGGGAAAACAGCAAGCTGCCATCTGGCTCTTTGGGACAGATCAACTTGAGATAGAGATTGAAAATGAATGCTGCTTTGCCACCACAGCTAATGTTACTGGGAGGTTATTTTTTAACATACAAATACGAGTTTGTATAGGAACTTAAACTGTGGAGGAACGTTCAGCTAAAGGTTTTTTACAAGACGTTTTAAATTACCACACGAACATTTTAATAGATACAGTGGATCAAATATTTTTTAAAGGAAACTTCCAAATCCTTAAAACCATTCGTTGGTGTCGCACCATTTCTACCTACCTGACGATAATATTTGATTAGAATTTGTTCACAGACTCTGAATACTCTTTCCTGAAAGAATCTATGTAAAGGGAGAAAACAATACACATCCTGTACTCCACCTTCATAGGCCTCTAGCGTACGATGCCACCTTTTGTTTGCGAGAGTTTAAATTTCAAATAAAATCCCAGCATTCTTTTGAAAAAAAGGAAAGGGCCTCTCCCTGCTTAGATTGTCAAATCCCAGACTAGCCCAGAATTGAATAGGCCAAGTCAGTGACCTCAGTCAGAAAGAATGTTGGTTATTTACGTAGGGCTTCTGCTATTTTAGCAGCAAACCTTTTCTTCTGAAAGGACAATGTATACTGTTTTGTGTTTACGGCCAAGTAAAAAGCTTGTA
The DNA here is from genome assembly GCF_016699485.2 of Gallus gallus. Lineage (NCBI taxonomy): Eukaryota > Metazoa > Chordata > Aves > Galliformes > Phasianidae > Gallus > Gallus gallus. Next base: position 10,713,094 of record NC_052542.1, on the reverse strand, counting down.
CATTTGAGATTTGCATTGTAATAGCCTCGTAACTCAATATACGGCATCCTCAAAAATAGCAGTGCTGGACTCTGTTTTGTCTTAGCTGGTGCCGGTCTTTTAAAGGCTTTCACAAGAGCTCTCTGAAAAACCGTCCTAAAGATTCGGCTGCTTATATATATCTGCCGTAGCGGTTTGTTTCTCTCCGGAGTTTTGCTTGTTTTCAAAAACCAAATTTAGCGTGGTTTCTTTATTAGCTATGGGGCCACTGCTCAAAATATTTTGATGCGTCTCAGGCTAAGCTGTGCCCGCAGCTTGAGACCAGAAAAATGTGTGAGGGTGCGTGTGTGTAATTCACACACCCAGCATTTTTCCTGAAATAATGGCAGATCTTTACAAGCATTCTGGCCCGGTGGATGAGCCTGCAATTCCAAATGGTTTTTAAAAGTGTGCCTTTCTCAATAGATCGTAACCATGAGGAGCTATTGTGTGAGTAAAGCACACATTTAGGATCCAATCCTGCATTCCTTAAAGTCAATGGGAGTCTGAGCGTGAAAGGAATGCAGGATTGGGTCCTGAAACGGGGAACCAAAATTGTGTGCCAGATTGCTTTGAAAAGAAGAATACAGCACATCCACAGTAGCCACTTTTTAGTGTTTCAGATTTCAAACGGCTGCAGTCTGTGAAAAGTGGCTTCTGCCAACATGCAGTATCTTCTATTCAAAGGAATTTGGCATTGATTTTTTTTTTTTCTATCTTCAAAACCCTGAAAGCCCTAGAAATTCAGCCCTCCTCTCACAAAGCCGCAGCGCTGAGCATTGTGAAATGGGGAGCGGGCGGTGGCGGTGGGGGATGGAAATGTCACCCACCCCGGTGGGGCCGTGGGGTTGGGCCGCAGGTCTGTCGGTGGCTCCTTGCCCTGCACAAAGGGATGCCGCACGGCTGCACCGTGCTGCCGCGGCTGCGGGCGCCGCATGGACCGCCCCGCCTTCCTCGGGAGGGTTACGCTCCTGTGGAGATGGAGAAGAAAAATGTAATTGGCAGTTATTGAGGGGCTAAGCAGCCTTGGTGCGCCTTGTTTTCATCTGAGTAACAGAAACCCCAAGTAAAGGAAACCTCTCTGCAGATACGCAGTCAGAAGCCAGAGTGAGGAGTGGAGAACTGAAGGCTCTAACTCACGTGTCAGACGAGGAGAAATGATAACAAATAAATAAAAAGCACTGGAAGCTTTTGTTTTCTTTTGGCACATCTTTAACGCCTGGGCAGGCGAGCGTCCCCTTTGTAGTAAGAGAAAATAGGTCTGGATGAAGTTCAGCATCCGTTTTGTCCCGTGCTAAGTGGGTAGAGGAGGTAACAGGAACAGGTTGCTGTTTAATATTCTCAGCAATTTCTTCTGTGTTCGTAAACTTGGTATTTCTCTTAAAGTATCAACCTCTAACTTCAGCTTTAGCTTCTGCTTCTCAGCCATACTGATATTCTGGCCTCTGGTTTGGCAGACTGCATTCCAAATATTGCATTGACTTTTCAGTGTTTGAGTTATATTAGTCCCTGCGTCTCAACTGTTAAAAGGTGTATCTAACTTTTTAACCTAATGTTTTTTGAAATCTGGATCTGTCTCACGCTATCAGAGCACAAACTGAGCAGCTCTGTGCTTTCCAAGGGCACACAGCTGGCACCGTGAATGGCCAGAAAAACTGCAGCATCTGTGCTGGAGAATTTAATACTAGGGATGGTGGTCTCCATTGTGGTGCCCTGTACTGCTGTGCGGTATCTGCAGCCCCTGCCACAGATCCTTTGGGCATCGGTCACCCTGGCACAGGCTCAATGATGGGCCCCCAGGGCACAGCCAAGGATGGCACGTGGGATGTAATGGTACTCGTGGGGTTCTGTCAGTGCAGGGAACAAGGGCAGCTTGTGGATGGCCTTTGCAGAATGGCTCCAAAACAGAAGTCCCCAGCCAGGAGCTTTTGTAAAACTAAGTTACCGAGTCTGCCCTGCTAAATTTTAAGTTTCCTGAAGCAGCACTGGCTCCAGCTGCAGAAGGACAGCAGGAGAGCAAATGCAACTTCTGCTCAGCTTAGGCTACCTTGTGACTAATCTGGTTTTGCTTGGATGGGGTTCTGGTACAGCATGCAGGCATTTTCCTTCTCTCTTATGACAGCTGTGAAATACTTGAGCAAATGTTGTTGTGTATTAATCCTTCCTGTATATTTACATGCCACTTTTAGTCCAACTCTTTGAGAGACTCACTTAAGATGCTTGCACGAGACTGGTAATGCTGCTGCTGCTGCATCAGTTGCTGCAGAGTTGGCATCTGAAGCTGTTAGCAAGCAATTAGGTCCATGTTTAACATTGCTAAATAAAACAGATATGCACAATTTGTTGGTCAGTCAGGCATGAAGAGCCAGGGGCTGACGTGCTCAGAAAGCTGCATGAGTTCTGGACCAAAACTTGGAGAGTGTGGAAATGCGCACCGAGTGCCACTGGAGCAGCACTGGGCTGTGCTTCGGGCTAAAGTACCTCTCTGTGCCTGTAGCTGGAGGAGAGGTGCTGCATTAGGACAGCCCCAGCCATCCCACCTGCTCTTGCACAGCCACCCCTGTCTGCCTGAGCAGCGCCCTGGAGGAGCCGCACCTCCGTGGGAGATGCAGTGGCAGAGCTGAGGTCTGTGCTCGTGTGTGGTCAGACCTACCCAGGCATGTTTCTAGCAAACAGGAATGGCAGGTACTCAAATAGTATTCCGTGGCAATAGCTTTGGCTGTGCAGGCTTTTAATTAGCTCTGCTTTAACGAAGGAAGCATCCTTATCTTTAGCAGCAGTGCAGCCGAACTCTTCAATTGCACTCCATACTGGAAGGTTTTAATTATATTTTCTGACTAAAATATGGGCTTCTTGTTCCACACAGCTGTAACATGAGAAATAAAAAGGATATTACTAGTCATCTTGCATGTTGTTCCTACTGAAACCTTCCAGTGTGAAGTTATAAGAGGGGCATGTATCGAAAATATCCTGACAGAGATAATGAAGATGAGGAACTATGACAGTGTATTTTGCAGCACGTGAGTAGTCTCGGCTGTGCCGGGCATTATCTTACAGGCTGAGGCTGCAGCATTCCCATTATGTCAGAGGGGAGCTGTTTGTTTTTAAAGTAGCAGTAGCCCCTGAGACAACACAGACTTCTCACATGAACTTGCTTACTCTACAATAGTAGTAAATCATTATTACTACCCAACTGTTGCATGTTTTTAATCATCAAAGTCCTTAAAATGTTATAATAATGCTTGGCACTTTTCAACTTCAAAGCGCGCTGCAATCAGTAATTAGGTCTAATAACCATGCTGTGACAGTGAGACATTGCTATCTCTTGTTATACAAAGGAGAGGAGGGGGGTCAGCCCCTGATTTGGTTGCATCATCCTGTGTGGGGCCGGAGATCTACCACTGAAGGCTGTGACTTGATAAACTCACCTTTCCATAGACAAACATCCCCCTGCTAACAGCATCCAGAAGGGCTTTGAACATGTTTTCAGTGCTGCTGGGAAAGGGGGCAGGACATTTTCAGCACTTGGAGCTCCTCCTTGAGACTGTAAAACCCGATCTGATTCACATTTTGTTCCATAAGGGCCTGGAGCAGCTTTTGAAACTGTTGGAAAAAGTTTTACCCCATCTTGGCTTCCTGATTGGTGTGTTTTCACCACCAGGCAAAGTGTCGTGGAGACTGGAGAGAATAGCTGTGGACAGCATGTGTCAGTGGTGGGTTATTTTTCCTTTTGCAAGTTGAGTCCTTTGCTAAAGCAACCATTCTCTTATGCCTTCCTTTTAGTTTGCAACACATAGAACATCAAAACGGTGCAGGAAGTAATTATTAGATACATTTAAACAGTAGAAACACACGAATAGGTTACATGGAAAATTGATGTTAAAAACCTACAGCTGATTCTGACTTTATTTATTAAAAGAAAGTTCCAAAGGGCCTGCTTTCCTTTGGGCGTTTGTTGTCTAGGTTGCAAATACCAATTGTGATCATTCCCTGGAACAGCTTCATTTCTAGCTTACTTTTTCACATAGATATCTTAGCATTTAATAGCGCCTCATTCTTAATTGGAACATTTACAAACTGTCTGTCTTCTGCCTAACATAGCAGAACCTTTTTATCGTGGAGCCTCTCTACCTTATCAACGTGTGGGTGTCAGTTTAAAACTTAGTAGATGGGCATATATTGTCACTTTGAGTGCATAAGCTTTGTTTTCTATAGTAAACAAGGCTAAGCTTTGTTTTCTATAGTAAACAAAGCTAAAGAGCACTCAGGGAAAAAAAGAGCTTCCTGTAACAGCTGATGTTACATGTCTGCACCTGGGTTACAGGCTGGGCAGTTTTCTGCCCTTGTCTTTGGACCTGCACGGTCCCCTCACACGGTCTTGGCCGACCTGCTGCTATTTGGGTCAGGTATGAAACTGAGCCTCTTCCCTGCTGCTGTTGAAAACTGGTCTGACGGGGTAGATGTGCCAAGGTGGGTATCCAGCTAAAAGAGTAAAGAAGCACAGTGTTTGTGAAACCTTGTACTTGTGAACTCTCTGCTAGGCTGCTCATTATAAGTGCTTATTATTATTATAATGAGCTATCTGCAAGTTGCTTCAAGTTTTGTTAGAAACTCTGATTTTTGCTTCAATATTATGAAAGTGAATAGTAACCCAGGCTTGGCTGCACTCAGACACTTAAAGGAAAACTGAGCAGCAGGCCCATTCTATCAGTGGACAGGAGATGTACCTGGTTATTTGACCAGATGCTTGACTCAGCTGGCTAAAACAAATTTGGCTAAAGCTGTTCTTAAACTTTACTTGACAGTACTGGGTTACAGCTGCATGGGACAGGTTAGTGCTCTGTGGGCTCCAGAGCTGCTCCAGTACCTCAAGAGAAGAGGCTGCCCTGACAGCAGCTCAGGTGGCTGTCCTGGCATGCAAAGCCTTGCACGCTGGTGCAGGGCTTCCTTGGCTGACTGGCCAGTCAGCACAGCACTGCTTGAGGCCAGCAGGTGCCCCATGCTGGGGCTCTTTTGGCTTTGTGTCCCTGGTGGCAATTGCTGGCGCGTTTGGGTCGATGATGGACTTGATGCCAGGCACTCTCAGAGCTGGGTGTTTGACTGTGCTCAATGCAGACATTTAGCAGATGCTCCTAATGGGCAAGTGGAAAGTAGGTTTTTGCCTTTATTTCTAAAACGCAGTATGTAGAAACCAATGCAGTGCAGCCTGCGCTATTTGTGTGATAACTTGCTGCTGCTTGTTTATGAGATACTATCCCTGCATGAACGTCCTCTAAGGTAGAAGACCTATCAATCATATTAATTATTGCTAATAATAGTAATTATCATGTGAGTAAGCTACTTGCTTGTTTTATGAGTTTAGGCAAGTCAGTTCTTTAATAGATGGCTTGGGTTTTTTTTTCAGCTATGAAATGGGGAAAAGTATAGTTTTCCACAGTTTTGCAGCAGTGTGAGTGTTGCATGTGTTGTGGTTTAACTTAGCAGGTGGTTCAGCACCACACAGTCATTTGCTCACTCCCTCTTTCCAAGTGGGATGGGAGAAAGAATCAGAAAAAAACAAAACAAACAAACAAAAAACTTATCTACTAAGATAGAGAAGAGGTGAAGGCCAATAGTTAGGACTGTATGTATATGAACGTATACATGAATGTATATAACAAGTGATGCACAAGCAATTGCTTAGCACCCACTGACCGATGCCCAAGCAAGCCCCCCAGCATGCGGAAGAGAGAGTGAGATGAACTCTCATCCCTTTCTAAACGTTCCTTCCACGTGATGTCGTGTGGTATGGAATATCTCTTTGGCCAGTTTAAATCAGCTGTCCTGATTCTGTCTCTTCACAGTTCCTTGGGCCCCTTAGAATTATAGAATCGCCAAGGTTGGAAAAGACCTGTCAGATCATCCAGTCCAGCCGTCCACCTATCACCAATGTTTCCCACTAAACTATGTCCCTCAGTACAACATCTGAATGCTTCTTGAACACCTCCAGGATTGGTGACTCCACCTCCTCCCTGGGCAGCCTGTCTCTGCACCTGACCGCTCTCTCAGAGCAGAAATATTTCCTAACATCCAACCTGAACCTTCTCTGGTGCAACTTGAAGCCATAAGGCCTGGGAGGACCTTGTGCCTCTCCGCTCCTTTTGCTCCTCTTGTTGGTAGGACAGCAGAAGAAAATGGGAGAACTGAAGTGTCCTTGGTTTTGTACAGCACTGCTCAGCAACAACTGGAACCATCAGAGTGTTATCAACATTGTTTTTCTCCTAAAACCAAAACAAAGCATTGTACCAGAGGCTATGAAGAAAAATAACACTGTCTCAGCTGAAACTAGAATGGTATGAAAGACTGCATCAGCTGTATAGGAAGGGAGGTCAGTTATCTGTGTTTGGCAGCTGGTACAGAGCCATGTGGAAGTGAGCAGCAGCTCACAAGCTGTGCAGTGACTAGAATAGGGGCTTACAGCTTTGCTGTGCTTGGGTGAGATAAGGTTGTTTCATGTCTCAGAGCAGTCACCTTCCAAACACCTTTGATATTGTAAGCATCACTAAGAGTCAGTCTAAAACATCTTTTTTGCCATGTTTATTTTGCACTCTTCTCGTTCAGGGCAGAATCAGGCCTGATTGACTTCTGCCAGGGTTCTGTGCTGAGGAAATCACGGGGTTAGAATTTGAGGCCCTTCTGTCAATCTGAGGGCTGCCAGGGTCTGCATACTGCAACAAGAAGCAGGATGGTACAGACCCTCGTGTACCTTCTGTAGTGCCTCAGGAGATGCCAGTGCCTGCCCCTCACTGAGGGCATTGCTTTCTTGTAGAGATGCTTCCAGCAACATAGTCAGGATTTGCCTCTAATTATCTCTGCTGCTTCTGATCACAATGGGTGTGCAGTGAGGGTGATGGCCAGAGCTTTACCACATGAAGCCAATGCCCTCTTTCTGCACTGATGAAGGCAGTGTGTGTGAGCAAGTTGGAAGTGCATCAGCACATCAAAGACAAGTCTGTGGCCAGAGTGTGGCCCCTCATTTCCACCATACAAAGACCAAGATGTCCTTCAAAAAGCTATTCTGACCTCTGTCCTTTTCCTCCTTCTCTTCCTTCCTCGTAATTTTATTATTAGCTCCTTTATTTTCATTTAGGTAAGTACATCAGGGCAAAGAACAGCAGTCCTTGGTTTCTTTTCTGGAGCAGATCTCTTCCCTGGCCAAATGTCCCCTTGCCCAGTCCTGTGCCTGCTTGGCCCTACACCTCGGCAGAGGATGTTACTTGTCAGCAAGCTGGCACAAGCTCTGTACTCAGAGGTGTTCTGAGAGATGACAACAGCGCTGTAGTTAAGACTAAGAGCAGGCTGGGAAGGGCAGAGACAAATCTTTTGGTGGAGAGGTTTAAGAACAGTGGCAAAGCAGCAGAGATTGAGAGGTGGTTGCTCCTGATCCAGCCTAGAGAGGCTCCATGACCCCCTTGAGAGCTATCCTGGCCCCATGTCTTGTTTCTGTGATATATGGCACAGAGCCGTTTTACCCGAGAGTCTCAGAGAAGATTGATGGTCTCAGTGCATTGTCTACACTGCCGGGCTCCTGGTCCCCACCAGAGCTACCAGGCAGCTGGAAAGACAAACAAGAGCTGACTCCACCTACCAGCAGTATGGAGACAGCAGCCTGTGAGATCGACAGCCCAAGAATGTGCACACAAAAGAAGCATTTCCCTCTGCCACGACAGTAAAACCGCCAGACAACCACATGCAGCATGTGATTTCCCAAAAGCATCAGTCCAGATCCTAAGTGTTTTGTGCCACACACTGTTTCCCAGGATCGGATCACAGGGGCAATGTGTAAAAGGCACTTTTAAGCAATCAAAATTAATCATATTTTCCTCAACGCTGTTTATGGAAACCGTGGGGAGCGCTTCTGCCCCTCTGTGCTTGGCCAACTGGCTCAGCTCTCTGGCCCCGAGAGTTGAACCCACCACAGATAGGCGGTGTTTATGGGGCAGCTGCTCTGTCTTGGAGAAGTCCAAGCTTGTTCTGTGGAATAAAAGCTTCAACAGGGAGTTGGGAGAGATTTCCTATTGACCTGTAGTGCCGAGTCTTTTGCCCTCTTCATTACTCTTGTGTCCCTGACAGTACTGCTGTTGTGCATTCCCATCTGCAGCTGGTATCAGCCCGCAGTATGCACTGTGTCATCTGCCTGCCTAGGCTGCAAGTGGCTTGTGAGAGCATCAGAGTATTTGGGAGCTTTGGCCACTGAGAACCTGACAGGGATTGGATGTAAGGTGAGCCAGCACTTGTTTGGTTTCCATCCGCTAGCTGATTTTACTCTGATAAAATCTCTTCCTCTTTGATGTAGCAGTTCTGGTGTATGGCAGAGATGTTGTGTGTGGTATCTACAATCTGGCTGGGCTCGGTTATTTCTGTGTTCCTTTTTTTGTATCTTTTTTGTTGGGACTCGCTGTAGTCTGTTGTGTATTTCTTAACTGTAAGGGGTGCTGCTAGTGCATGATGATCACAGGCTTTTTCAGGAGAGTTCTGTAAGATTTAATGAAATCTCTTGTTTTCAGTGTGATTTTCTGTATTCACCTTCATGTGTGACCAGTACTGCCATAGTGTCACAGGTAGTTCAGTTCATAGTGGTTTTGACACTGATTGACGCTTTAGTGAGAGGAACAGCCATATGCTGTATTTTGTGTTTGTGGTCCTTCAGAAACAAACGCATTGCTGATGTTGATTCCAGTGGATGTGATCCAGTGGATTCCAGTGGTGTGATTTCACTTGCTAAGCAAATCGTATCAATTTACGAATGAGTCTTTCCCCACAGAATAATCCTTCTTGGTTTTAGATTTCAAATTTTCTGGGAACTGGTATCAGCTGAGTTCTATCACTCACAACTAATGTTTGGTTGATAAGGAGTTTGTTAATGCGGGATGGAGACTACAGACCAATCCTCACCCATGTACCTGGATAGATGCTGCCGAGAGGAAAGATGCCAGGAGCTGGCCACGCTAACACGCGCAGCAGGGCATGCTTCATGTCCTGAACAACGGTGTTTGGGAAGCAAGTACAAAATTCTGACAGTACAATATTTTAACAGGGAGAAGACTACGAGGAAAAGCGTTCTACAATGTCAATGGCAAGGTGTACTGTGAAGAAGACTTCCTAGTAAGTAAGCCTTCAGGCATTTTTTTTCATTGTTCTTAGACCAAATTGTTCTTTTATATTGGGCTGTTTGCTTTGAGAGTTGGTGTTGTCTTCTGGAGTATCCTTCTGCCAGTGCTGGAATTGGGAAACATTTTACTACTAATTCCATAACACAATCAGGCCCATGGTTTGAAGAGTTGGGTATGAAACCAAGTGCGTAACTGTTCATAAGCCATTACAAAGCATAAATTACAAGAATAAACAGTGGAGCTGCTTAAGCTTGGGGCTTAATTGCATCCACAAAGCCTGCCAAACATCTGGGGAATGCCAGTCACAACAAGAGGAAAGACGTTTCTGTCTGGAGCACATCATTGCTGTGTACAGTGTTGCTTTGTCACAGGTGCAGTTTTAATATCACAGCTCTGCTAGGAGTGATGTGGAGCTTTACTGTGACTAGCTAAAAACCGTTAGCCACAGAGGAGCAACTAATTTTCTCTCCCTGTGCCCAGAGATTTTATAAATGCTGTATGTTAATAGAAACTGAGTCGTGGAAAGAAAAAGGAAGCTTATTGCTGGGTTGTGTTGTTCCAAAAATAAAGTATTTGTGCAATTAAGGGTGCGGATTGTGCAGTACACAGAGAATCATTTCATAAGTGACACACCATTTATAATTAAGAATGAGTGAACAGTGTGGCTGGGAATTGAACTGCTATGTTTCAGCTTATAGGATGATGAATTGGAGAAACCAGTACGTTGAATTTACAGCACCTTTGTTGTTTATTGAAATACTGTTTGTTCAGAAGCATGGGTCTTCCAGAACAGCTTTCCATTTCTAATGGAAATTTGTGCATCCTTTTTGCAAGGGAGTTACTCAGAGTATATCCCACAACAAAGGTATTACTGGCAGTTCATACTGCACAAATGCATTTCTTATCAATGCAATCCATGAAAATCATGGAAATTCTTAGAATGTAAGGCCATGCTTGCCTTTGTGTGTTATACCTGTACTGGCAGCCTACCACAGCTGGCAACTCTTGAGAAGAGCTGGTTATATTTTGTGCAGAAAGGTTACTTGTAACTGGAATATGTTACTGTTTTGCCTGTGTTTTGGAGTGAAAATGTTATTTTCTTCCATGCTTTTCTCAACTCTTTCTTGCCCGTTTCTGTAGAAGTGGAGAAAGGTGGAGAAAAAGTAGAGTGTGAGGTGGAGGGGCTTTTGACCCTTTGAGATTTTTATTTTATACTGCATCAGAATGTACCCTTTCCATGACCAAAACCTTTCATTCAGACTCAATGGATGTGATTGTTGCTATTAGCTTGTAATCTCAGCCTAAAAAGGCAATTTTAAATCTGAAAATCTGCATCTTTTTGGAGAACATTTAGGGTTTGAGTAAGGAATTGACGTGTACTGTAGTAGGCTTCTGCAGGGAGACGCAGTGATTTGCCCAACAAAACAGGTTAAGGACCTGATAGGAATATATTTTCTGCAACTATGGGAGCTGTTTGGATATTTAAGGTGTAGATTTTTAAGCCTAATCCTCCTGCAGGCACATCGTAACAGATTTCTCCTAGCATGGGCAGATGAGAGAGAAACAGACCCAAGGACTGCAGAAAATTGCAGTAAAAGAAATTAAATTCTGAAGTTATCCTTGCCAGCATTAAACTAGCTGCTTCTCAGAAAGTGATTTTGTTCTCTTTCATTTTCCCTTGAGCAAACCTCATAGCAAGAATACCAGAAATTGCCTTGTTTGTCTAATTAAAACAACTTTGCCTACTTTGGAGTCCCGTGGACTGAGCAAACTCAGAAGATGGCAGTCAGAGGAAAAGGCTGCATAGTAGCATTCAAAAAGGAAATCACTTTAACTACTTCTTGCCTCCAGATCTTGCTCCTAGGCAGTGCAGAAGCCTAATACTGTCTAAAAAGAGGTGTTCTCTGTCCAAAACAGAGAGCCACTATTTTTTAAAATATAACTGAAAATTTAAAACTCCAAACCTTACTACAACTTTCTATACAGATTAGCTGCTGACAGTGCCATAGTGTATGTGAGTCAAAGAGGCGAGGAGGTGGATTGTGTAAAAAATGTTACTTCAGGATGTATTAGGCTAATCTTGCACTCAGTTCAGTGAGCACTACTATGCGAGCTTTGCAGGTCAAGAAGAAAGCTGGCAGAACTATAGGAGCTGCTATGCACTGTAACGGTCTCTGGAGTGGCTCCATAGCCCTGAATCCACAAGTCTCCACAAAGACCTGCCTCCCCCCCCACCCAAACCACTGTCCTGGCCAGTAGCAGCTGCAAGAAGAGTACGTATCTTCAGCACTCTGAGACTTACTTGTTGTCTCACTGCAACCCCTTTCTGACTATTAAATGCAGTCAGATGCAGGTTGGGTCAGATTATGGTCTCATTCTTAGGCATGGAACATGAAAAAGAAAAAAAAATTGGAGAGGAAAGCAGTAGCAATTGACCTACATTGTGATTGTATTGCTGCTAAGAAAATACTGTCTCCTGTTGGTGTCCTTGCCTCCTTGGCTTCTGTTTCCATGAAAACCGATGAGGATGAGTTACATGGTGCTGTATGTATGGGAATGTTGTCACAGTTACAACCTTGAGGCTGCTGACCTGGTTATTTATTATATAAATCTGACCCTTTCTTTGAAAGGTGCTTTTAATTTTTGGACAGAGGTGTTACAGAAGTGCAGATGTTGTCTGCACTATAAAATTGTATTATGAGCAATTTCCACTGTGCAGCCATAAAACTATCCAAAGCACAGATACACCCATCAAAAACCCTTGGCAGTAGCCACAAGGTACATTCTTCTAACAGATAGTTTTCCCACATGTTTGCTCTTATTGAGGGCACAGATTATCTTTCTCCAAATCAGGCAGCTTATTTTGCTCATTTTTTCCAGGGAAGAGATGCTAGAGGTTTTTAGACATGCTTGTAGAATTGTAGATGGAGGGAAGATGCCACATGGCACTGCTGGGGTCATCCTTGGACAACAGTGCTGACCTTGATGTGTGAGGGATTCTGAATCAGTGTGTTAGGGCTGGTGAACAGCTACTACAGGAGGGGACGTGGCATAACTTTCTTCTTCATTTGTTGTCAGCCTCCTGGTCCTGATCAGCTGCACATTCTGCCAGTGCGTAGATCCAAGCCACACTGGCTAAATGTAGTGAGTGAATCAGATTTAGGAAAAAAAAATCACAGTGACAGATAATCCTGATCCTACCTAGGCGTGCTGTAGAGATTTCCTGATCTACAGTTTCTGGTAGGAGCACTGTGGTAGCAGTACTGTGTTAATGAATAGAAGCAGTAAAAAGAACAAAACTAGAAAGCCCTGACTTTTCACTGGTTTGCTATAGCTTCAGGAAAGATACGTTTACTCTTCTTCATGCCACCTTAAGGTAGCAAGTCCAGCAATTTCCAGCTCTTGCCTCAGCCCTGTTAGGATACTTATTTCATGAAAGGAAATAAAACAAATGACAGTTTAATCCTTCCCTGAAAGCTCTCAGGACACAGATGGCTAACTAGCCATAACAGGGACACTGTTCCTGGTGAAGTGAACAAAAAATAAATTCCTTACTGTATAGTAAATAATCCCAGTCAGATGTGCTTCTGCCATTTTGTTGATAAATTGCTGCCTAATCACGAGTGAAGGAAAAACAGCTCAATAATTTTGTCTTTCCTGTTCAATGCTTAAATACCACATAAAGAAACTTAAAATAAATCACTGTTTTTCTTGGAGAAAAAGACTTCTAAATTGTCACAGAGCAGCCCGAATCTTAGATCTGTTACCGCATTTTTTAAAACTTTTTATGGACTTTTCCTTTTTCTCTGGAGGTAATGAACATTATCGAGTGGGGGTCCAGCAGAGGTTAAGAAATGAGGGAATTTCCCTCTAGGGAGGAGATCAGAGGGAAAATGAACCTTGTGACAGCTGTTAGTTACGTTGCTTAATGCACTACTGGAAGACACTCAGATGCTATGGAAATAACCTATTACAGACACTACAAGCTGCGCTGCATAGCAGTAAGGTCATACAAAACTTCCCCTTTTAAGATGGTTTTTTTCCCCGTCTTACAACTTTGCCAAGTTTAATCTTTTAGGCTGAACTTCTCTGTGCTGGGATTTTGCCTCTGGCTAACTTTGCTGTCAGTTTTTGTTGAAGGTTTCATCTAAGTCTGTTCATGCATTTCAGTGAATAAGACTGGAGGAAGATCTGTCACCTTGCCTGTAAATCCTCAAGGGGGAAAGTTCTAAAAATGTCATTTTGCAGATGCCAACCATACAGAGAGACATATGATGTTGGGAGGCCTTAAGGTGTCCCCTTTCCTCCCTTTGTGTCCCTGAGTATGGCCAGCCCCACCACAATGGTGTGCTTTCTGCCCTGGCCACATTCCCTCCTACTCCAGAGGTGCGAGCGCTGAGGGCTGTAGCAGACAGAGGGTAAGCAGCCTGCAGTGCTAACAGAGCTGTGCCTTGAAACCATGCTGGCTGCTTCTCAAATCTCCCCCTCATTCCAGTTCTCCAAGGTTTCTGATCATTCCTTCCCACCAACAACCGGTACCTTTTCCTAACACACTCTTCCTTGCCACAGCCATAGCCTCTGCTCTGTAACTGGCCGCTGCAACACAGAAGTTGGTTACAGAGAACATACTGGGCCTCATCTTATATCCACAGTTGTAAAACTCTCAATGATTTTAAAGGTATGAAAGGGGCAATGTGTGCAAGACCGGCAGGGAGGAGACAAAGATCATAGGAGCAAGGAGTGGGGTATTAATGGAGGGCTAACTGGGTGATTTGCATCTTCATCTCCTGGAGCTCCAAGTAAAATGAGACCCTGACCCTAATTTGGGCCTCTAACATACATGGCTGAAATGTAAATATTAATGATAATGAGGCTATTCTTTTCAGTTTGCACACATGCTGTTTTCCAAGCCTGGCAGTGTGGGAAGTGGCCTGTCCCACTTGCTGCGTCCTTAGGAAGATAGTTTTTATTTAGTGTAATGGAAGCTGGTGTCAGCTGGTGTCAGAGGTTTGATTTTCCATCTCAGAGAGTATAAATGTTTGAGAGGTGAGCACTGGGATTAGTGCATTAGTATGAGAGCCCGTTGCTGCTGAGGGAGACTCTCAGAAAAAACAGAATACAGCTGAAAGGTAAATTATTTAAGTTGTAGCTTGTGTCCATTAGATACCTAATGGAAGTCACAGAGCAAATGTAGTTCTAGATAATTGCTAGGATGTTGCATTTAGGAGACTTGCAATTAAAATGCATTCTTCAGTCAGAGAACAGACAAATATTGTTTATTGATACGTTTAACAGAGTAACGGAATGAAAGCTTGGAAAGGGATTTGCTGTGCAGTATTTCTGGTAGATGTAAGTTTGAGGAAGTCTGAGTATTTTCGAGGTGCTGACTGCTGTAGGTTGGGGCAGGAGGGACCTTCAAGTTCCGTAACGCTGATACTGTTAATCTGAAGTGGACAAATCCAAGTCACATGCATTGAAAGGCAGTGTTAGTTACCAGTGGAATTCCTGGGTTTTGGCAATGTTTTTCACAGTCCAACAAACTCTGCTGAGCATAAAGTCCCACCTTGCCCAATCCACGTCCTTCAGCTGCAACTAAGTGGAAACGCAGAAACATGAAGATATGCTGCTGTGGTAGTGTTTCCTTACTGGCAGCAAGACAGGGCGCAGCAATAGGGGTATATGAAAGGTTTTCCGGCAAGATGAAGGGTAAAGTTCTGGACTGTTTTGCTTTAGATTAATCTCTGCCACCTGCTCGGAGGCTCCAGTATCTTTGAGTCTGTGAAGGCTCCATTTTGTTCAGTTCAGTTTAATCGCTGCATTTAAATGTGTGTGCAAAAAAAGCCAAAAAACCAAACAAAAAAACCCAACCATCTGCATGAAACCAAATTTGATATTCTCCCCCTCTTTTAATGTGACCCCATGAATTTCTTGCATTGTTGTGTCCCATGTACTGAGGGTCCCATGCAGAGCGCAAACAATAGAGCAGTGAGAAGACAGATGCTCTGCTAATGGGAAACCAAGGAGAAGAGAGTCTGTGAGGGATTACAGGCAGCCTGGGGTTGGAATACATTATTAGCATAGCACCCAATTCAGAAATTAGTTTTCAGAATTAAATGCCTACAGCATTTTGGCAAAAGCTCCTGATCATCCCTCTCAAAAGCCCTTGAAGCATAAAAGGGTAAGAATCTCACTTCTAGGCTTAACAGTCACATTCAGTGACTTCGCAGTGCTGTAGCAGTTTTTATAGCCTCATACCATTGGCAGTAACTGCTGTACCTACTGAAATGTAACCCACTCGATCTGTTTGCACAAACCTTTAGCAGGTTTTGAACATCCCCATCAAAGAAGAAAATGGGTCTGAATGAGATTCCAGGGTCTGTTTCCAGGAGGAGGGTTTTGTTTTATTGAGTACGTAACAGAAAGGAAGTGCATCAGTCTCTCCTTGGGCACAGTTAGGCATGTGAAGGAGAAGCAGTGACATGTCCTTTCAAAGATCTGACGTTGCCTAAGGTAGAAACTTGGGGTCCTGAAGCCCCTGTCGGGCATGCTTTGTTTTGTTTGTTTTTGCTTCTGAAAATCCTGATGAGAATATTGAACTTTAAATGGCCCTGGCTACACAACCAACATTGGTTGAAGGATTCAAGGCAGACAGGAGAAATGTTTTCCTACAACACTTGGTAGGATTAAACTCCATGCATAATTGTCCATTATACGTTCAAAATTCATTGTTAAATTTTTGCACATTAGACAGAATGGTTCATAAACCCTAGAATTTTCCCAGAAGGACACTATCAGTCCTAAGTATTTGAGACAGAAGGGGACTTGTTCTTCTTTTCGTTGACACAAAGACACTTAGAATGGTTAGGTATTTTTTGCCTGTTTGATAATCAAGGTGTAGTGGACAGAGAACAAAAGAAAAGTTCAGCCAGCTAAGTCTTCTACTTTATTTTTACTCTTCTGTTCTGGCATATGTTAATCATGTCCCGAGGTTTTCTAGAGTCTTATTTTAGTATAAATATGATTGGGGAGTTGGACTATGAAGGTCTTGATTCTTGCACATAAACTGAGATTTTGTTATTCTGAGAGAGAAATCAAGGACGAGGTAAATATGGGAGAAGACATCTGCGGCCAAACCAAGGAACCAGGAAAAATATGTTACCAGCCCTTTAGCATTTACTTGTTTTCTTTGCATTTTGGTAACTAGCATCTTTCTTCTAATCCACAGATGACAGTTAAGGATAAGGCTTAATTTTGAGCTTTGAATTTCAGAGCAATTATTTTATAACAAACTCTTTGAATATTTTTGTATATTCTTAATGAGCATCTAAAATGAATATTTGGGAAAGTTCAAAAATACACTTTTTGTCCTGGGTTCGTAGTGTCTGTAGCCTTTTGAGCATATTTGTCTGTTTTGAGGCTGGTCTGTATTTGTCATCTTCAGAGGAAAAAAAAACACATTTGAAAACTTTATAAAGTAAGCCTCTTTCTGTCTACATCTAGAATGAAACTGTATCTATAAACTGCTTTGTGTAAGAAGCATAGCTAGGATATGGCTTTCTCAGCTAGGATCTTGCCTATCAACCCATTAATTACTTCATTGTCTCACCTCAATCTGCTTTTCATGTCTCTAGATTATGAGGAAGAGCTGGTATGCCCAAAATTTCTTTTCTCACCTCCAGCTACGTCAGTAATGAATAATGATAATGAAGCCATTCTCTCATCTGCTGTCTGGAGCAAGTCACAGTTTCTGCCTTGTACACGCAAGGCTTGTGAAGCTTAATAGTAACCAACTGTTTCAAAGACAGAGGCTAATAATTTTAATTAGTATTTTAAGACTTTGTAAGCTCTGCTTCTAGAATGGTAAACGTAGCACAACAGCCATATCTGAATTCTTAAAGTTAAGAACAAACACCGCAGAGCTGAAGTTGACTGATAGGTGAGATAGAAAAAATTTAGAGATGATGATATATTGTTTACCTCTAAACGGCACTGCCATCATATGGAAAAATGGTGCTGCTGGTTTCCCTGCCTATTATTGTTTTCCAGTCCAAAGAGAGGTAAAGCACAAGCAAAGCCTAATTTACCAGCTGTCAGTAAATCAGGTTTCTGATTTGTCTGAGATCAGTGCTTTGATCAGAAAGAAAAAATAGCGTAGTTGTAAAGGGACCGTTTCCCACACCTGTGAAATATTTTAGCACTGCTATTAGACTCACTTCCATTTTGCAAAATCTTCTTAATAGAGTAATGTAGTTCTGAATGTGACAAATAACAATTCTCCTGTTAAAAACAAATCAGGGTTTTAATATAATAGGGTAAGTCATGTAAAGAGTGATTTTGTGTCAGCAAAACCTTTCTTTCTGACAAACAGTGTAATTTATGACAACCTAGTTAGCACTAAATGACATTAATGTGACCACTAAGCCATTCTCTTCCTGGGAAATAACGTTTTTTCTTAATCAATAGTTGGGTAAATGCTCCTTTGCATTCCTTATCAAACGACAGCCAGATGGTACCGGTAAATTCATTCCAGCAGGATTTTAGAATTATCTGGGTTTGAATTATTGTTAATCCTCTACTGTCTGTGCTGCCAGGACCTACCCACCTGTTTCCAGTAACTCTTGAGTTCGCAACCTTAGGAAATAGTCTAGCCAGATGGTTACTGAGGTACAGTGCAGCCAAGAAGCATCCCAAGCAGCGAGGCCCTTTTTCTACCTCAGTTAGAAGAAGAAAAAAGCAAGCATTTTGATACAAAAGCTGCTACTTGAAAGTGGGGAGGTGAACTCAACTGTTTTGTCCAGACTTGCACACCAGTTTCACTGCACAATTCAGAACAATGTCTTGCAGAAATAGCCGTGTCTGTATGCACTCCTCAACACTCCAGTCTCTTTTGCAGAAGTTTCAAAGTTTAGGATTGCATAAGCTATGTTCCTTAGTGTGGAGCTGTGACAACTGCCACAGCATCGTTTGCTGACTTTTCAGGCCCATCAAAGTGTTTGCAAGACCCTTTTCTTCATAATCACTTTGTTGCATAACAATAATAATTTTGCCTCCAACCTCTTGATCTGAAATAACGTGTAATCCCCTCACACTAACAAAAAGGAAAACATGGCAGCAAGTCTATTGTATTGTTTGCTGTCGTATACAGCACAGGATGGGAAACAGCATGATGTTCATGTACTTCTGCAGCTAAAATAGTGACTACTAATAACCCTATTCTTTCTGTTATTTCAACAGTATTCGGGTTTCCAGCAAACAGCAGATAAGTGCTTTGTTTGTGGACACCTCATAATGGAAATGGTAAGACACCTAAGCTAACTGTGGGATATCTTTTTTGATGTATTTTGGATAGTTAGACATAGTGCTTATTCCCTAGTCAGAATATCATTGTGTCTCCACTATTGTAAAGGTAGGTTTTCAAATTGAGGCAGTATTGTAACCTAAAGTATATTCATGCTTAATTGCTCTGAAGTACGTGAAGTTGGGCTTCTCTTGTACCTGAGATCATGGGATGCTATTTTTCTTCCACATGCCAGTTAAAAAAAAGAAATAAGAAAAATTGAATTTTAATACTAAAGGGAGAATATAGGTCACAGCTTTGTATGAGCATGGTAAAGAAAAACAAGTTGTGCTCTGGAAGACAAGAGCTCTTTCAGTGCAGTTGAGGTCTGGGCAAGGAAAGAGAGAGGAACACTAGCAATAGTCTTGAGTTTGTTGCCAGCTCCGTGACTTGCTTCTTGCTTTATTTACTTTCTGCCACTTGCTCTATGCCTGTTAAAATCCGTTATTTGCTACTGTGATTTGCAGGGAGACAGTGGTCAGTTACTTTTATAAGAAAACAAAAAGCTGTGGTTTGGGCCAGATACTGCTGGCATCCTCCTCCAGGTGAAAGCAGGATAAATTTCATCTGTTCTTTCTAAGAATAAATTTCCAAGCAAAGTGGTTTGCACACCAAAGAAGTGCAGATCACATGTATGTCAGTGTTTTCCTCTTGCTTTAAAATGTATACGAACGTTTATTTGTGAACGTAATAGAAGTAGTGATTACACTGCAAACACAGAGGTGCAGTAGGAGCTGGAACAGAGACTTCACTAATGAGAATTCTGGCGCATATCCTGGCACCACTGGTTGGACAAGGATATTGTTCGTTTTAGCCCAAGAGCAAATTTCTAGAGTTGTTTCATGCTGGGAGGGGGAGGGGTATCACAACCTGCGTGCTTTGAACTGGCCTTTAATTACAGGATGCCAGGCAAGAGTCTGTAATATCTTGTTGGTGGAGCTCAGTGGTTGGAAGCTTGGCAGGTCTGCCTTTCTCCCATCAGCAAGTACACTCCAAAAAAATGAAGCTGCTTTGGGAGCTCCAGGAATTAAGCAGTCTTAATTGGCTAATTGCTTTGTGTTCCTCCTTAGGATTGCGCAGACAGCAAACATGTCTGCACAGTCATGTTACTGGTGTGCAACTGAGCAACAGTGCTGCAGCCCCACAGGCTTGGGTGCAGCCTGAAACTGTTCAAGGACTGAAAGTGCAGTTGTTCTGTGCAAAGGGTGGCCGCACAACCACACCAGGCTAATAGTGCTTGTTATGTAGCTGTTTGGATAACAGTGCATGCCTAAAGACAAGTTGCATCTGGGTAGGAACAGTCTTGCAAATCAAAGTGTCTGATAACATTCACTGAACGGAGAGCTATGCTCCATGTCTTAGTTCCTGTTGAACTTTACCTGTAGAAAGAGCTGCAAGGCCACATGAGCTTTGTCAGTGGAGATTCTCCCTGTGCAGTCTATTAGTAGCTGCGTGCTGCTGCTAGCAGAAACTTTTTTGAAATTACCTCCCAGAGGTGGTAGTTACACCTGAAATGTGTTCTGTAACCTCTTGAGAGTTGCCTGAAGATGGAACTTTGTCTAGCCCTTCCCAGAACCTAGTCCATGAACTTGGTGTGCTATCTTTGATGGCCCTGTGCCATGCCACCTCTGCCAAGTGGAATGGATTCTGTAACAGTATTGAGAAGACTGCATAATAAAGGCTTCCTGTGAAGCCTTTAAAATCGCAGAATCACAGGTGTTAGAAGGGACCTCAAGAGATCATAGAGTCCAACGCTCCTGCTAACGCAGGTATCCTGCAATAGGCCACTAAGGTAGATATCCGGACAGGTCTTGAATATCTCCATAGGAGATAGGCAGTAGAGAAGGTCAGCATGGCAGTTTTGATTACCCATTGATACAGATTTTAACAAAAACTGATGGGTAACTGAGAACTGGTCAGTAAGTGTGGTGGAATGGGAGTGTTAGCAAAGGGACACCTATTTATTTGTCTGTCTTACTATTTTACTTTGTAGGTGCGAGTAATGGCTAATTTAGGCTCCTGTCACAGTCTGATGTGTTTTGTGAATTAACTCTGTATCCCACTCACTTTGACTGCAGCAGATTTTCCAAGTAGTCTTTGAAGCTGTGCTTAATTTCTGTTGGGCAGTATTGGCTGTGCAGAGCTAATACTGATGGGATTGTCACAGATCTCTGTCATTACTGGGAGCCTGATAGAAGCCCACAGAAATCAGGAACTTTATTGTTTTAAAAGGCCCCTTGCTGATGGAGCTCCAGATTGGTAATGTCATCCCAAAGCATGTGCTTCTCGCTGTCATTTTAAAACTCAGACAGAGCAGTATATGAGGAAGGATTTTGTGTAATTGTGCACCCATTTACTTTGCTCTTTGCCTCTTGAGATCTTACAGGCCCTTGGAAAGTCATACCACCCTGGCTGCTTCCGCTGCGTGGTATGTAACGAGTGTTTGGATGGAGTCCCCTTCACTGTAGATGTGGAGAACAATATTTACTGTGTCAAAGACTACCATACGTAAGTAAACAAATCCATTGCTTGGAAGATTTATACTGGTTAACTTACTGGTATAGCTGTGAGCCTTGCAGTAGATGAAGAGTTATTCCTATTTGTTCATCTGTCCCTCAGTGCTCTTCTCATACGTTGCATTTGTAAAGTGTTTGAAAGTTATCCTAGAACTCACTTGGTGGGTTCTGTGGGGAATTTAAGGCCCCAGTGAGGTTGAAAATGAGGTTGTGTCAGAGGACGTATTTCTCTGCTGGCTGCTTCTCTACTTGTTTCAGGACTTCTATTACTAATTAGACATAGCTAATTCTGCAGGTGGTGGTAGGTTCTGCTAGTGTCCACATGCTAGTGAGTGATACTTGGGAATATGTGTTACATCAAGTTAGACGGGACAGCAGACATAGAATTAGCAGCCAGTGTTAGAATGATCTTACCTTTACCTGATGAAGTTTCATTGTTTAAGTGATTGCTTTTGGACTCTTTCCTACTCATGCTCAAAGGCAATGTAAATGCTCTCTTTGCTCCAGCCAACCAGTAACTCAGCTCATGGAGCAAAAGGAAATCACTTTAAATTCAATTGTATTGGTCTGACTGTATTGTGAGAATGGAGTGATGTTGGCCCGATGTCACAAAATGCAGCTGTGGGTAAAACCAGTTGATCTATTTAGTTTACATGGATCACAGCTGAGATTGGTCCCTCTCCCATTTAGCATGTGAGCTGGTGACAGGCCCCAGGTCAGGAGCTACTATGCAGAATTTGAATGGCCTTATGAATAAAGAAAGATGAGAGAAAGGACATGTATAGGAAGAGGGCTGGATTGATAAGATTTGAAGGTCAAGAAGACCTAAGCAATAAAGCTGGGGTAGATACGCCTTTCTAAGTCTCCTTTTCCCTGAATATTGTTAAAAAAAACGTAGAGATGCCTTCAAACCCAGGTTTACATTTTTCTAAAAGGAAGGCATGGTTAGAATAGTTTTCCTGGTTCTACTTTTTGAAGAAACTTTAAATGTGATTTGAACAATTTCTTCTTGCACCCTAGGGTTTTTGCACCAAAATGCGCTTCCTGTAACCAGCCGATTCTTCCAGCACAGGTACGTGTTAATATGCACAGATTCTTTACAGAAAACAGCTGTTGGCATAAGAACACTTTCCAAGAACTTTTCCTCCTTCTTGCAGAATGTATGTGAGATATTAAATTAAATACAGTTCAGCAGTAATGTCACTCCTAAACATTCCCAGAGGTTGTAATAGTCATAGTGCTTACGTAGCATATTACTTTGTATCATTAGGGTGCTTTCCAGGTCTTAATTATGCTGTTATGAATCTTGTTTAATTGAAAGCCCTAACTGGGGCTCCAAGAACAATCCAAGAAGCAAAGCCCTGTTTATTTTTAGAATTTCCCGTTAGCTCAAGTAACAGTTTTCCTTGTCTGCTATGTTTGCATTTCTGATGTGCATCTGTTATGATGCCCAAGCTGGAA
Source organism: Gallus gallus (assembly GCF_016699485.2). Lineage (NCBI taxonomy): Eukaryota > Metazoa > Chordata > Aves > Galliformes > Phasianidae > Gallus > Gallus gallus. Next base: position 10,690,610 of record NC_052542.1, on the reverse strand, counting down.
AAGACAGCTGAGGGGTTATCCTGACCCTCAAACAGCCACACAGCCTGTCATCTTGGAAGGTCACTATAAATAAAGTGGTTAAAGGGTGGAAAAGGAAGTATAAAAGTTGCCTAAAAGGAAAGCCAGATGAATGACTGCTGCTTGCAACCTCAGACCACTGTGATGGTATAGTTAGCACAGTAAGTAAGATTCTGGAAAAGATGATCCTTTTCTGCCTGTCCACAGTGATGTTCCATTAAACTCCAGCAGCTGCAGGACTCTCTGAGTTCCCTCTGCTCGTGTCACTGGCCAGCCTGATCACAAGAAACACCTTCAGCACCTTGTTTGTCCTCTCATCAGGTGCATATAGCCAGAGCGCACCTCCTGTAAGCTGCTGTGACCTAGTAAAGCCTGTGGCTGGAGCCTCTCAGTATGCCCACCTTTACCATTCCACATTATCCTACATTTGTCATTATTTGCTAAAAACCTTATGAAAGTTGAGCCAGAATCTCATGCCCTGCTGATGGTGGTATAAGGAATGAAGTTGCCATAGAGCTTTTCTAGTTTCATGTCTTACAAAATGATAAAAAAAATTAATAATAATTAAAAGAAGGTAAAAATGCGGTCCTACTGCTGACTCATCTGATGGTTAAGCAGGATAGACTCCGTGTTCTTTTCCACAGAGGTTTCATAGGTTAGTTCAAGTCTAGCAGTGCAGGTGCTAACCTGCCCGTGGCTTCTCTCAGACATAGTCTACGTCATATCTGATGCTGTAACCACACCTGGAACTGGAAACAATGTGGGTCAGCAAATTTAATGAGCTCTATCTTCAGAGGCATGGAAGTGGCTCAGGGAAAGGCTGTGAGGTTACAGGAAGGGTATGGGCAGCTTGGCAGGGCCTGGGACTCTGCAGGTATTGCACAACTCCACTGCATCTACCGTCACACTGAGGCTTTGGCCTGTGTGCATAATTACCTGCTGGATAAGTATGTAAATGACCGTAGGGTACATACACTGCCATGTGCATGTGCAGAATTGCTGTGCACCAGCTAATTTGAGGGGAACGAGTCCTAGAAAAGTCAGGCCAGAATGTCTACTAGGAATAGTGACCTAGTCATTATGTCATAGTGTTTGGTTTATAATTTGTTCAAATTCTTAGGTGCCCTTGGAAAATGATTTTATTTCAAGAGAAAACTGTATTTTGAGCATGAAATTTTAGCTACACTTCCCGAATTACCTTATAACCTATTTCAGACACCCACAGGACTGCTAAACAGGAAAACTGGTACTGCAGCACAGTGCATGGAGGGGCAAGACCCTCAGCAGTTACAGAGCTCTGTTCTACAAAAAAAGAAGAGCTATCCCGCACAGAAGCACCTTTCCAAAGTTATAGGTTGGGCACTGAAAGAAGATTGAGAAAGCACCACTTAAAAGCCCACTCTTACCTTTTCTGTGCTTCTCCAACAGGGATCTGAAGAAACCATCCGAGTAGTGTCAATGGACAAAGACTACCACGTGGAGTGCTATCACTGTGAGGTGAGTGTCGCAGAGGAGCTGGGCAGAGGCACTGGACAAGGCTTTGCTTACACTGAACATCCTCCCTCTGAGTAGGTGCATGACTTGCAACCCAGGGTGTATTTGCTGACTCCTGCATGCCTGGGCAGGTAGGGCTCTGCACAGTGGCTCCTGAAGAGAGTTGGAGGAATGAGTGCTAGCTGGGCTGCAAGTGGTGCTGCTATTTCCAGCAGTACCAAATAAGGTTCCTTTTTTTTCTTTTTTTTCTTTTTTTTTCAGTATATTAATTTAAAAGGCTGAGTTTCATTTTGGTGGGATTTTCTCCGTACTTGTAGATGGGAAGAGAACATAGAGGAAGTTTGGGTTGTCTTTTCCCTGATCTTTTTGGATACAGCTTGTGTGGCTGTGATCGGAGGAGGTTTGAACACATTTGCTTATGCAGGGAAAGACCTTCACCCTGTGCTGGAAAGCTCTTCCACGGGCTTTGTGTATTTCTGTGCTGAATGTGTTGTTTACTACATGAGAGAGGAGGGTATCAGTGACATTGTTTTTGTGCAGAACATTTAAACGTTTATTGGAGCAGATCAAGATCTGGGACTAGTGCTCTTGCTTCACAGGGAGAAAAGCTCAGTTGAGTATTATCTGTGCATCCCAGGAGTATGAGGAAGGAGAAAAACTCTTTAATTTGATATTAACCTTTCATGCAATCTAGGTCAAAAACGGTTATAAAGAGGTTTCCAATTGAAGGAGAAGGATAGCAAAACTCAAGGCATCCTGAAATGTATGTGAACCTACATCTGAGTAGCCTATGCACTTAGCCAGCTCCTTCCAACAGAGGTAGCTGATACCTCAAGATAAATTGGCATAGCACATTTCAGCATGTGGAGAGCTGTATTTCCCTCCCTTCTTCCCTCAACTATTGCTTTGTGCAGGCTTCACTTAAGATGACAGCTCCCTCCCCTTCTTTCTCAGGCTATTGATGTTATATTAGAATGTCCCAATGGGGGTTTATTTTCTGTTCTGTTTCATTATTCATTTCCCCATTCTCTTTCCAGTTTGAGGCAAATTAAGCTGCTTCCACATCTGCTGAGAATGGCAGAGTACATTTATGTACAGTAATCAGGGGGTTAGCCATGTGTTAGCAGGGGTAGGTTACTGCCTAATAGCCTCAAATTGGGCTCTCAAACTGTACACACCAGGTCACTGCTGTCTCCAGATATGCTAGTTCAGTCAGTACCAGTATTCTGAGGTATTCACACAGACACTTTGCAAATGTCCGGTTTCTATGAAATGTCATTTAAGTTGCCATCCACCATCTGTTCATTGTGCACAGTCAGTAGTCAAGCTTGGAAACTTTTCTACTTTTCTGTGTCATCTCTTCCTGGTGTGACAGCTTAACAGCTGCAGCAAAACCTCAATAGATTCTCATTCTAAAACTGAAATCCACTGAAGAACCGGACTTTCTTACTGCAGAAAAAGGAGTACAGTTTTAGAGAGTTTCTGTATGATTTGCTTCAACACTGATAAGATGAAGAGGAGTGGGGAAAAAAATGTTAGAATTGGGCTAGTATTGCTATAGATAGTCCTAGTAGATCTTAGTGATGTCATTTTGTGTAATGCAGGATAGTCAGGGTCCATCTACCATAAACTCTTCATGTTGCTGTCTTTTGTGGCAAGAGATAGATGGAGCTCTCAGGATTAATCAACACTGATCTAAGATGACCTACCTGAATCACTCATAAAACTGGGATGTATGTTTTTCTTCTAGGATTGTGGCTTGCAGCTCAATGATGAGGAAGGCCATCGTTGTTACCCATTAGAGGGCCACTTGCTCTGTCACGGCTGTCATATCAGACGCCTTAATATTAAATTGCCATCACATCCACCACCGAGCTATCCAATGCACGTTACAGAACTCTGAAAGACATTTCCATTGCCAGAAAGCTGTTTAAAAGAGAAGACAAATTTAAAAGTGACTTTCCTGTTCCTTTAAAGATGATATTCCAGTAATAACCATCTAAACCAGCTATTTATTTTTTAAATCAGAGGTAAGGGGTTCTTTCTAATCTTGTATATATGTGTTCCTTTATTTAGACATTTTCACTGAGACACCGTCTACTTGAACAAATAACGCGCCATTAAGTCATAACTGTAAGTGGCAGCATTTTTAAAACCAGAGGTACAAAGGGCTGTTCTGCACTCCTTGCTTACATTTCTTCAGTGGAGGTTTTGCCCAAGTAAGGAGTGCAGAATGAATTTCCAAAATTGAGCACCTTTATCCCATTGCAGCAGGCATGGTAAGATAAATGGTTTTCACTAGTTTCCTTGAAATCTGGTCTTAGAGAATACAAGTCTCACATTTTAAAAAACTTACATTCCCAGAATTAGTGAATAGGAAGCAAACGAGTGTTTTTACAATGACAGTTTTCAGATGGGTTAGATAATGGCATTCTGTGAAGACACATCAGGACAACTTTTCAACCTACATGGTTCCGTAGTGATCTAAAGACTAACTGTTAAAGAAAAAATGTCAAGGGTCTCGTAAGAAAACACATTACAGAAGAGTATATCCAAAAGAGCAGTACAGGCAGGGTTGTAATAATTGAAGGGAAGGTACTGAGCTCTGTAATTGCTTGTTATGTATAAGTGTCGCCGTAGCTTCAAAATGCATTCATATGAAAGTGATCATTTGGCACTTAGTAAACAATTCATCTTTAAATCTGTTTGGGTTTTTTTTGTTGTTGTTTAATAGAGTTAGCAGCCCCTTTCTATGCAAAGGTAAACTTGTCTTTATACTACTTGTTTTATGCAGGTTACCGTTTGTTCATTTGTTACCAACTGCTTTAAGATTATATGTTGAGACATTATTAAAAAGGAGGGGCTGTAGTTTTTTTATTATCTTTTCAGCTTTGTGTTCTTTTCTAGATGTACTTTTCAACAGATTACGGTGGTTATCTTCATTGGAAAAACAAATACAGTTTAGCAGAAATAATGATTTAGAGTCAAACAATTGAAACATTGATATTTTATAGCAAGTATTAGATGTACAGAGAATGTACACACTTTCATGTTTTGCATAAGCTGTTACAGTAACCTCAGAGCTCTGGGGAAATGTATGTCTTCCATATAGGAAGTTCGATGAATCTTTTTTTATGGTTTTTCTACCATGTGTTGATGATTTACATGCAAATCACACATCTGTATGGTTAAAAAATTCCTTGCATTCTCATGAGAATTTATCCAGCCTTCCTGAATTTATATTTTAAATAAGTCCATCATTGCTGTCTTTGTATCCAAAATTACAATAAAATAAAACTCTTCTGCTCCACAGGAAGTGGAAATACCAGACCAGATTCTCGGCATGTGTAAATTGGGACACTTCAGTGCGAGTTCTCAACATGCCGAGAATCTGCCCGGCCCATTCAGAAATGATCACGTTAAATTCAGCATGCAGACTGATGAAATGACTTATTTGGTAACACCATTGCAGTTTAGTTTCTTATGCTCCATTGATTTTTTGAAAGCCATTTGTGGTGCTCCTGAAAAAAGTACAAAGGGCATCCAATGGACACTAGTTCCTAAGTGGAATAATTAACTCCCTTAGCAGAATTTTTTGACAGTCTGGAATTTCCTTGGGGAGGTGGGGGAGAGCGAGGAGGCAGGAAAAATTCTTGTGAACGGTTTTTTCTGTTAGTAAGGAACAAAAACTATGTTTTCTGAACTTCTGCCAAGCTTCCTCTGGCCTAGATGAACCTGTTCTATTGAATGCTCTTCAGCAAGTCAGCTACTCCTTTAAAATGTAATTTTCTAATTAATATACAAGTTAGCGTGAGAGCCATGTTTTGTAGGAATTACTGGATAACTAGTGCCCTGTTTCTGCTGTGTGAGCTAGGAAGCCCCCTTCACAGAAGGGTAGAGATTGGCTGCGTACACACATGATGCCTTTGCAAGCATTACCTCTGTGTCCATAGTCACCAAACCAGCCTCAGAAGGAGGCAGAAGTACTGGTGCCTCTTGCCCAAACAGCAAATTCTAAAAAAAAGAAAAAAATGTCTTCAGTTGGGTTAAATAACTAGGTAAATTCCATTAAGGTTACTACAAACAATAGGAAATGGAAGATACAGCTTCAGGATAAACTTTTAGCCTGAGCTGCAATGTACTTTTCCATTTAAGGAAGCTGCTTTGGCCCACATCTATCTTTGAGGTATTTCTAATTGCTTGTCTTTACAATTACATATTAAAGAATTCAAATTAAGAAAACAATCATTAAAATACATAGACAATGTTTGGGTCTGTACCTGTGAGCAAGTCATCCCGTAGCAGTACGTGCTGTACACTGATGCAAAACCTTAAAAACCACTGTGGCCAGAGGTGGAGGTGACTCTGGCATTTAGCCTGGCCTTCTGCCAGTACCTTCCTCAGCACTTCCACCTCCAGACAGCAGCAAGGTTAAGTTTCCTGCTCAACATTACTTTTCAAGGGTCAGCATATTATCTAACATGTACATGTGATACTTTTTTTTTTTAATAATGATCATACTTTAGAACAGAATAATATTTAATTTCACATGTTAATTTGTCTTGCTTGTAGTTCTACTCAGCTCCAATGTGTTAAGTATCCTCACAGTGCTATACTGGAAGTTACAGTTTCAGTATAGAGTAAGAAAATTGTTTAAAATCAGAAAGCAGCAGTTGTTCCAGCATTTCCTACAGACAGGTGCATTTTGGTTTTGGATAATAAAGTTTGCTTTTCCAGCATTTAATATAAAAACTGGTGGTTGAGTGAAATTTGGCAGTTTTCAATCAAAGAACAGAGGAAAAAAATAAAAGCCAGTCTGAAATAATGATGTCTGCATGCTGCAGTGCTAGTGACAGCTTCTGCACATTTTACCTCCTGTCTGGGGAATTATGTAAATGAGAAAACTTCATTTAATTATTTTCTTAAGGAATATATGCTTAAATTAAATCAGTTCAACACAGATGTAAACTTTCTGGAGCTCATTTTATGACGTGGTTGTTCATCAGAGGCCTTTTTACGTTCTGTACTGTCAGAATATTTCCATAAAGTTAAAACAATACCAACTTGTTCTCATTTGCATCAGGAATGCACCTTACTGCTTTGGTAAGGTAGTCTTACCAAGTCCCTGCAGCACAGAGCAGTTCTAGGTGATTCAGAGTCCCTCATGCGCTGGAGGAAGCGTTCCAAAGAAAGGACCAAAATAATAACTGAAAAACAAAACAAAAGAATGCACTCAGATAATTGAGCTTTCAGAAGGAGTTTGTTTGGGTTTCTTTCTATTTCTTTTCACTTGTGTGCACGTGTGTGTGTATGTATAGTTTGTAAGGTGGAGCTTCAAAAGGAAAACATGGTTAGAGGAGCTCTTTAAGACCAGAAATTCCAGAGTAGTTAAGTAAACCAAAGCTCTAAAGGAGACAAAAGCTGCTTTCTTGTGTTTCAAGGAAAGTTTAAAAGTTTGTCATTCATCCTGTAACTAATGCCGTAACTAGAGTGTATAATTTGACTTAAATTAAGTTTTCATTTGAGAAATATTTTCATTTTCTTTAAAAGAATATAGTTTTCTTCCAAGAACTTGGACCAACATTGATTTTTATTTTGTAGGAAATATATAAATTCCCTGTTTGTATATCATGTAACTAGTTTACATGTTGAAAATATACATTAGTTTAACTATTTTTGTATATATCCTTGTAAAACTTTCAAATGTGCTTCTGTCTTTTAGTCTTCAGAATTACTTGTGGTTTTGTGTTTCAGTGTTTGATTCCCTTGATTGTTGAAGAAAAATAATTGGGAAATGTAGATTTATTTATCTAAAGAAGAAGCTTGCTATCACCCTAAGTTATTTAATATTAAAGTCAGACGTTTCATTTAACCTTAGATGCTATAATCTGCTTTTTTCAATAAAGACATTTTCTAGTTATCTTTGATTTTGCAGTTCATTGCATAAGTAATATATGTTTCTTAATCTAGGTGGGCCCTAACACCATTTTCAGGAGACCCTTGTACTGCCTAAAGAGATGCCTCATTGATATTAATTTATAGCAGCTGCATGCACGAAGGATTTTGGTCCTCCAGTGCAAGTGTTACTAATTAAGGTCTAAAACATGCCCACAGCTAATATTTTGCAGCTGCACTTAGAAAAGAATTTAGCCACTCTGGCAATTTTTAATTAAGCTTTAACCAGTCTGGATAGCTCACATGCAGGCCAGTCAGTATGGAGGAACACTCCCTTTTCAAGACTTTCATGAGATCTCAGAGCATTTCAGAAGAGTAGTACAATCCCAGGCTATGAACCTGCATAGGTCTTAAGTGCCGAGACTCTCGTTTTGGGAAGTTTCTCAAATTTTTTGCAAAGTCATAGTAACAAAGAATCTGTGGCCAAAGCTCTGATAGGATCAGAAAGATGCTTTTTTTTTTTTTTTCATTTATATACACATTTTACCTTTCTGAAGCTCCGCCTCCAGCTTCACAGCACAGTTGGGCATGTTTACCACACACACAGCAGACCTGCAAGAGCAGTTAGATCTATCAGGCAAAAGATGCATCAGCATGGTATTTCCTCATCAGCTGTGGCCAAGAGTGGATGCCTGGAAGAGTTGAAGAATAAGGTTTTTTTCCTAGTTTCTGTATACTTATGTTCACTGAGTTTCTTTTAAATTCACCTTGTCATTGTCCCATCCCTGTGGATGCTTTCCCCCAGTGACTTGCATCACGTGTTCACAAGTGGCTACTTCAAGTGTGATGCCACTCTCTCCACCAGGGAGGCCTGCTGCAGCTCAGCCACGTTGGCTTTTGCAAAGTACAAATGACTTCAAATTCAGAAATGAAACTTAGCTGTTGTATGAAAGCCACCAGTATTTTGGTAAATTCTTCTTCTACATAGAACAGAGGGGGTTACAAACAATTGTTTTAGGGACACAGTCTACACTTCTGTGCTTTGAAACAGATGTACTGCACGTCTATGAGGACTTAAAAAATACATGCTATTTTCTCACAATTCTAAATAAACGTTCAAAGTGAGCAATTCATGCTCTCTTTGAAGAAATAAAAAATATAAAGACCGTCTAACTCACAAAGCATTTTAACAGCACATCACCACGACTGGCACAAATGTAGTCAATAAAATCTAGGACATATTCATAACACAGCAAGTATTTATGCCAACCCCTAACTAGCATGGTTGAAAAGAACAGAACATTTAAAAAATACTTATTGCCCCCTCCGGGCCTCCTTGCAGGAAACACATGCTGGAAAATGAACATACATTCACTGCAGAGAGAGCATGAGTCAGGACCCAGTTCCCAGAGGGGAGCACCACAGAACTCTGCAGTGGCATGTGTTTCGCTGGCATCTAAGCCACAGGGCAGCGTACCACTGGAAACTGCTACATGATGCATGGCTGCTAATCTGCTGACATGCAGAATATTCAAGAGTGCTTTGCTAGCCCTGCTTTTCACCTTACCAGCCATTCCCAGGTCTGCAACCTTTAATTTGCAGCTCTAGAGGTAAACAAGGATTTGCCAAGTCTCCCAAGACTGAACCAAAGACACTGGCTATTGACAGGGACCATTAGGACTGTGTGGACTAGACCGGTGCGTCTGCCTTCAGCTCACATCACTGTTACTCAACTTTTAGTCATCCTAATTCATAGGCTGAGGAATAAGTGAGGACTCAGAAGAAGTGAGGTTGGACAAGACTTCAGGAAGTCATCTGATGTGACACTTGCTCCCCTCCCAGAAGGCCCAAAAGCAAGACTAACCTTATATGTGTGTAATACCTTAAATATTCCCTTGGGTGTGTCATTGAGGAAGCTGGATTTGCAGGCTCATTCCTACCTCTACTGCATTTTCTGATCATCCCAGTTTGACAGGTATTAACAATTTGGTGTTATAGGTTTCTTTCCAAAACACCAGCTGTCTGGATCACTGCTGCCCATACTTTTAACTTCACACCAGCTAGGAAGAGCAAAAAGATTGCAGAAGTTAGCAAATGAAGAATGACAACGAATCAGGGCTCTGCTGAAGGTGATAAAAACCAGCTTCGGGGCTAAGAAGCACTTCAGTTTGCACATTTTAGACTAGTATGGCTTCTTTCAAAGGCAATGTCCCTGAGGGTGGTGAGGTTTTTTGTTTTTTGTTTTTTTTTTCCCCTAAGACATTCCAATTTCAATCACTGATTTATTTACATTAAACTTTGGAACATGGCAACAGACATCTCTGCTTGTGAAATTCACTTAAAAGCAAAAGACAGGATTCTACAATTACAGCCTCTCTCCCATCTGAATGTTTGGACCTCATCACTCTGAACAGGGGAGCAACCTGCAGACTTCTTCCTGCTTGTTGCCCAACTTGCAGCATTCCAAAGTACAGAATTTGGCTCAATTTGCCAGACTGTGATCCTGCTTGGTGCTACCAACTCCTGCCTGCAATCACATACAGATAAGAAACTTTAAAGGAGGAAATAATATTTAGCAAGGATCCGGAAAAAGTCAGCAAGAGCTGCTGGATGTTGAGCAGGACACATCATCATTAATTTTTTCTATGTGTCTAAGCTAGACGTGGAAGTGTCACCCATTAGGCAGTGACTTCTTGCTTTCCGGAAGAATTTGCAGGCTCTCCCTCAGTGACCACCTCTGGGATCATCATCACCACAGAACTGAATTACATGTTTTTAAAGCTATGAAGTTAACCACCATTTTTTGGCAAAATTACAGAAGAGTACAATTTTTTTTTTCCCTATTAACTATTCATGTAAGATTCTATGGCAGCGTTCAATGCACAGTTCTCACCTTCACTTAACACTGAGATAGCAAAAATAGATTTTAAATTGTTTAATTTAATTATTTTTTTGTTTTATGCTAGCATATTCTGCTGTATCTGCGTTTTTCTTGTCCTGTCAGTTTTTGTCCCATTGGAAGAAAATACTCAGCATATATCACAGTACTCACACATCGTGTAGGAGAAGTACAAACTGAAAACTGTAAATTTAAGAAACCATACAGAGAGCTGGCTTGCCAGAAGTGTTAAAGTATCTATCTAGCAATACATTTAAGATCAAATTCTCAAAGATTTCTGTCACAGATGAAAAAAATGCACAAAAGCCCATATCTGTATGTACGTGTCTGGGGCAGTCAAAGAATGAGTGCTGCACTGGTTAGTTACAGTGATTCAAATAAATGGACTATCTAAAAAAAGCAGCCTTCCCTTTAAAAATGAATGTTAAAGCCAACTGTAAGATTAACTGATAATTACTGGCTGCTCTGGCAAGGCAAATGAAAGCCAGAGGCACCCCTTGGTGCTTTCAAAGCACAGCAAGGAAACACCGTGGCATGAACTGTTCCCAGCTAATGAAAATAAATGTTGCTCTGATAAAACCAAGGAAGCTGTGCTCATTCATGCTAAATGAGCGTCTCTCATCCTATGCAAGACAAGGCATTAAGGATAGCAAAGAAAACTACTGTATTCATCTGTGTCCTTTACCATCTAAATCCTGCAGCTGAAACTTCACTGAAATACAGTTGAAATAAACTTTGCTCTTTGAAGGTCAGTTATTACATGGCTGTGGTCTCACCTTAGTCCCTAGTCTGTAAAGTTCATACACTGCACGTAAGGATGGATGCAGCAAAGGATTGGAAAACATGAACAGTGTGCTTGGCAGGGTGCAGCAACAGGCAGAGAGCTAGAAGAATTGCCTGCGATACCTGCAAACCGTGCATTTAACTGAACTTACCTCTAGTAGTCGACATAGATCCTGGAAGATTTCCACAGAGCTTCCTTAATAGAATGAGGTAAAAAGGGGCACTGGTGTCCTGCAGCAAGAAGCGCACCACCATCTTCCGAGATGATGGCAGTGGTAGTGCTCCTCCACACCTGGCTATGCCAGGGAGTTCACCTGAGAGTTGCTGCATTTTTTCCTCCGCTTCTTCCTACCTCAGAAAAAGAATGGGGGAAAATAAATAAATAGATAAAGCTTTCTACACCATTTATTTCTCCATTCGTCTCCATTCCTTACTTGGACATTTGCTGGCAAGGGAGAAGAGGAAGGCTTTGCCCAGCTGGGCTCAGGGCTGTCGCACCTTGGCACAGGATGCTTGCCAGAGGCTACTCTATAACACATTAATTTTTTTCATCAAAATGACTAGTCTCCATTCAACAAACATTATGGTAACTTTAGATAGATCCTATTGTTCCTAGCAATGTCTTACTATTTAGAATAGATCCCTTGCTGTCTAGATTCACAAACTATAAAAACTACACCTACACTTCGTTTGCCCCTTTGTTCTTCTTTTGCCCCACTATACCACACTTAATGGTAAAAGCGACAGATATTCAGCTGCAGTTGATTATTAATATAATTTTATTCTCTATTTAAAAGAAAAAAAAATGTTTATAACCTTTTCGTCTTTAACATACTTTCCCAGCAACCAGCTGGTAGCTCCTCTCTTACCCACAGCACATTTTCCAAGCTCTGAATCAAAAACATATTCCAAAAAAAGCAAGAAAAAAACAACTATTTAAAAAATGAATAAGCTTTCTGCCAGGCAACTGGCCAATTATTTTCCAGAAGTACCATCAGAATGAGGATAAAATAACTAAAAGGTCTATGTGGAAAAGCTCATGAGCAGCACAGAAGCAGCGCAGTTGTTGCTAAAGAATGCAACATTGCACCCTCCAAACTGAATCAAAAAGAAGGAAACTCAAGGAAAACAAAGTTTCCTTTAAATGTTTCATTTTAATTCTGTAATGTAGAGCAGAAAATCTGCTAAACCAATGGCAGTTGCCAGACAATGCTTCGATAAAGCATGCTGGATTTCATGATATAACTTAACCTTAAGTTTGATTTGTTTTTTCTTTTGCATTAATCATAACATCTTAAAAGCTGAAATCTTTTCCTTTTTTGACAAGCCAAAAAATAATATCAATCTAGGCACCTACCACATTGCACTGAGTAACTTCAATATGATCTTCCCCAAAAATCTTATGGCTCTGTTTGCACCCCAGGCCTAAGGATCTCCAGCAGCTGAACTTGCAGGCTGAGCAGGTACAACTGGGGAACACGAAGCTGGAGGCTTGCAGTTTTCTGAGCTTAATCTTCAGTTGCAACATTGCATATGAACATGCAGCCCCCCAAAAAAGCAGATCTGTAGAGAGGATACTGCAGGGATTCAGCAATGCTGACATCTTAAACAGGAGTAAAGAACAGGTGAGCAGGACTGTACATAGCTTGCCAGCTGCCAACCCTGTTTACAAAGGAACAGCAAAATGAGTCATTACTGGTTGTTTCACCAGCAATAATCATCTGCTTCTGCCAAGAAGCGTTACAGAGTATTTTAACTGTGTCCCAAAAATCACTCTTTGGAGACAGGTGATAACTCTGACACACAGGTACGTAACACATTTCCTTGTGCTTTGCTGTCTGGCAGCATACATTTTTCTTACTCCCTTTCCAGCTGAAATGTACTGAATATCCTACTTTACCATTGCAAAAATGCTCCCAGTGCAAGCTGCAGATACACACTCAAGGACAGACAGTGGAGGAGACAGGAGCAGGGCAGGTGAACAGAACACCGGCTGCAGCCAGGCTACAGCAAAACACCGGGACAAATGTCCTGTGCTGCTTTTGGTGGCAGCATTTTCAAAGACACCACCACGCAGCCTGCTACAACAAATCAGCCTCATGAGCACAGCAAGAAGCATCCTTCCTGAGCTTTGTTTCTCAAGTGAAAACAAAGTTGCAGACTGTTGAGCTAAAATCTGAGACAGCCAGAAGTGAGGAGAGCCAGAGGTGACCTGGCCAGTGGCTCAGTGTGAGGAGCAGATGGCCACCACTCCACTTCCTGCATGGTGCCAAGTGCACCAACTTCGAAGGACATGGGAATGACACCAGAGGATGTTTTTCCATTGGAAATATCAAAGTTATTTCAGACAAAGATACCCCTAAGGAACATAGAGCCTCGCTCTGCAAGCAGCACAGCCAGCTACCCAGCCACCACAAAAAACAGGAGAGCAGCATCTCTAGCCCCTCTCCTCCTGTTCTAACACAGCTGATCAGAGCTGCAGGCTGGCACATTTCTCACCTCATGAATTCTGAAGGAGATCAGTAATTAATATCTCAGAGGAAGACATCCTCCTCCTGAGCTGTGCAATGCTGTCATACATCACAGTGAACTCCAATAAACTCCACTGCAGTGAGTTCACTCAGGTTTGGTTGTGCAACTGTTTGGGCTTTTGGAGCTAATACAAACACATTTTAGTTGCCGTTCGAGATGGCACTTCCTGCCCTGTCCCTACTTGACAACAGATTTTTCAGTCATTAAGAATGTTCTGCATGCACAGAAATATCTCGGGTTATTTTTCCCATAATCAAAAGAAAACAAATCCCAGAGCAGCCCTAGCAGGCCGCTTCCGGCCAGCACTGCTGTGCCCCCAGAGACCCATCATGCTGCTGCTGACTTCAGAGGGCAAACAAGAAAGTTTGCTTTCAGTATAAAATTAGACGCTAAAACTGACTTTCTTTCCACCCCAAAACCAAACTCCTGCCCAAATACTTTTCCACTAAACATATTCCAGGACAGTAATTTTAATGTATATGAGTGGCTTGGATTGTATTAAGACAGTTTATGTTCTTTCCACACTCCCCTCCAGCTGCCAGTACACTTTGATATGTTCTTGGCCAACACACCTCTCAGCAGTCACTTTGAAGCAGCTGTGATACAGCTCAACCCACATTATCCGGTACCAGGATGCCCTCTGCTACTGTCTGCTTGCTTCACATGCTTTGTCTTACAAGGCCTTCTCTTATTATAAAGAGTTGACATTTAGAAGAAAGTGCAATATTATCTACCTCATTATCCTCCTATAAATCCCACCCTAACCCTCATCTGCTGTGATGTCTAAACAAGCTTTGCCATTTAGACTTACTAATGATCTATGGCTACCATCCTGTACCTTCCATCTCAAATTAGGACAGTCAACCTCTGAAGGCAAAAAGCTATTTATTTCTATTATTATTATTGTTACAAGGAAGACATCCCTGCAACCTTACACTACATGTTTATGAGTAAAAGCCACCAAATCTTTCAGCACTGCCAAAATCTCCTTGGCCTGATGTAAAGGCAGTTCTGCTATGGGAAGTATTTGTCTACTGATGTCTGACACTGAAAGCCATCCTAGCAAAAATCTATCAGAGATATCCTTAACAGTAGTGTGCCCACAGTAGATTTACATTGCTTAGTGTAAAGAATTTCACAAGCAGTTCACAACGATGTACCCAACTAGTCTTTTGCTTCCCCCATCAAACAGAATAATATGGGTGAGAAAAGTGCTGGCCACTCTCTGGAAGTACTGTTAAAAGCCTCTGAAATGCTTTGCATTTTTGTGATGGGGGCTTTAGCAAGAGATCACCATTGACACTCCCAGCCTTGGGTCTACAAGGTCAGGTGAGTCACTGCAACATCTTTTCACATCTGATCAAGTGTCCAAAACTCAAGTTCAAGTACTCCTGCACATTACCCTTATGTGCTGAGGATCCTCATACAAGAGTTTTCAACAAAAGCAAGCATGAAACAAGGCTGTAAAGCAATATAGTTTAAGCATTTAAGCAGAGTTATAAAAAACGTGGGGCCTAAGCTAACCCTATGCTACCCACCTACAGTACTCAGCACAACAGAGATATGGTACGATGGCTATGTCCTCTCAAAACTTGGTCCATCAGCAAGTCCTTCAGCAAAGCTTACAACAGCTCTTCAGAGCCAGCAGAAGTCAGAGACCTACCAGAATTAGTTGGTGCAAGGGCAATGGGGAGCACAAAAGGGCCTCCAAGCAGCATGAGCACCTGGAAGCCAGTGATTAGCTTACAAAAAGAAAAGGCCCTCATTCTTTGATTTTCTAGCATTAAAACAAACAAACAAAAAATCTACTGATAGAGGGAAAATGCAGAAGTTTTTCTTTTTGTCCATACCTTAACTTTTTAAACGTTTCTGTCCAGGATGCTGCAGAACTCCATAGAGCCACCTAGTGCTGGAAAAAATCACTTGCCAACTCCTGGGACTTGTCCTCTGCAGTCCCATAAATACTTGGGACTAAGTGTCTGGCAAGGAAGAACAAAAGCCAACTCTTTGCAGAAGTCAAGACCCTGCACTTCCAGTTATGTGCAGCAGCAAGTCTAAGAACAGAACAGCCCATGAACTGTGCATACAGGAAAAGCATTTTTATCCTAATAAACCAAGGGTAAGAAGGACATCCTGCAAAAGACATGGCGAGTGACCAGGGATTCTCAGGCAGTTATTATCTGTGGGACTTCTCCTCTACACTGCTGGCCTAAGCCGAGCAGTGAGTAAATCTGATTATTTGTAAGGGTACCTAAGCTGCTCCCCTTACCCTACAGGCCCTCCCAGCTCAGGCTCTCCAGCTACTTCGCTATATTCTCTTCCTATCTGGGAATCTCTCAGATTTGCTTTTTCTCAGTGATTCCTTGCCATCATAGGGCCAAGACTTCCTGTCCTCATATCCAATCGTGGCTATGAAAGAATCAGCATGGTGTGCTCCCTCCAAGTCACTTGCTCCTTTGCTCACACTGCCTCCTCCCATGTGCTGGCACAGACAATCAAGAAGCCATGCAGTGGACCAGATCAGGGAATCAAACAACTGATCTGTATAAGAACTAATCCAGCAAAGAAATTAAAAAAAAAAAAGGAGAAGAAGAAGATGAAGAAGAATAAAACCAGTTGGCACCCAGATAGATCAATTACCTGATGCTTGTCTGGGAAGGAAACCAGGAGTAATAAAGGGTGAGCATTCAGCAAATGACAGCCTAAGACATCACTTCTGCTCTGGGCAGAAGCATCCAACAGGAGAGTCAAGAATAAGACCTGCAGTTCTTCCACCAGGGCATTGCTCTAGTTAAAGACAGGTTAGTTAACACCATTCTTTAAAGCCATTCCTTCCCTGCAGTTTTCACTGTTCTATGCTCTGGAAGCACGCAGTTTGATGTCAGACTGGAATACCCAACTCCAACTTATTGCCCCCCTCCCCACCCCCCCCAAACTGGAGAGGATTTTGCCATGGAACTAGCGAGCTGGGCCTTTGAGAGATTTTGTTTCTTGTTCTCTGGTTTATAAGGGAAACTTGAAACAAATTAAAATTATTCTGGCCTCGTACTAAAGGTCACTGTTGAGGGGAAAGATGACTTGTTTGGAATTCAGTCAGGAAGTTTAATACAAATAATCCAGCTTGAAGTTCTGTGAGAACAAGCCCCAGCCAAAAAAAAAAAAAAAGTGCTGATAGAACTGACTTCAGTTCTTAATAACTCCTTTCCAAACTTTCCAACCGTTTTTTTCCACTGATAAACCCAGAAGCTTTCAAAGCTGCCATGTGAATAACTATTTAGTTGAGGTGTGAAAGAGATACTATTTGTACCTTCTCAGATAAAACTAGGCCTCATCAGCAGACTTAAATAGGAATGAGCAAGGGAAGAAATAAAAGGTGTGAGCTGCCATGCAGATGGACTGCATTATACAGCATCTCCATTATCTGTTATCGAACATTAGGCTGCAACAATCCTTGTTCAGCCAAGTACTCATGCCATAGAAAAGAGAGAGCAGCTGAGACAATCCAACTATTTGTTTGCAAATACATAACTAATTGTTATTAAATAAACATTGCACAGGTGTACAGGTGTCTTCTGTATATACAAAGAAATATTTGCCTCTCTGAGACTTTGTCCCAAATTACATTTGGAAGTGTTCATAACTTGGAAAAGCTTTCTAGTGGCATAGTCTCAGCAGCAGTAGTATTAAGAAACAGATATTGGAATGAGTAAAAAAAAGAGTAAGATGCTCCTCTTCATTTCACTGTCAGCCTTGAAAGAATGCCTTCAGAAAGAATTAGAAATAATTTGTGTTTTTAAGATTGTGTGCCTAAATACCTAAACACATGTATTTTTTCATAAAGCCCAGGAGGACATGCTGGTTAAGAGATGCCTCCCAAACACTGGAAACGAGAGCAGTGTGAATTCACAGTTCCTCACAGATTTATACCTGTGTAGTTGCTCTGACTACAGCCAGCGGGGCTATAAAGGAATGTGCAATTTAAACCCGGAGTTAACCAGCCTGATTTTGTTTTTCAGGCTGACCAAAGAGTTGCCACTAACAAACACCGAGTCTTTCAAGCCTTTCTTGTTGCTACACAGCATTATTCATTTCCAACAGCAAGTGGCTAATTACATAAAACAAGTTATACCTGGGAGTAGGAAAGCATCAAGACCAGAACACCTTGTGATATTCCCGTAACAGTCAAATAATACAGCAAGTTCCGAATGCCATGGTCTGTGATAAAATTGTCCTGTAGTAAGGAAAGACATCAGAGGAGACATCAATCAAAAAGCATGTGGCTTTTTGGTGTGTCTCCAGAGCTGCTGAGCTAGAACGATAATTACTTCACGTTGAAAACCTGCAAGTAAGCATTACATTCAGTTACTGTATCTGAACCTAACAGGGCAGCCTGCCAAATACTACCGAAAAAAAATAAATTCTTCACATTTGATGGACAAATATTTTGATAATTTTGTGCAGCTCTGCACTCAGTCTTCCAAAAGAGGCCTCTGCTATGTTACCTGCACACAACAACCCATACATTCCTATATGATTGCAACTCAGTGCTGCTCTCTTTACTCTAGTATCAGTTCCAGTGCCTGATAAAAACATAGCATCAGGAATCCTCTTTCCATTTGGTGATTCAGCCTGTTATTTGAATATTTGTCCTTTCTTCTCAACTACAATAACCTGGAGAAAGCTATGCTTCATTCAGAAACAGTCCTAGTAATCCAGAGGGGAAAAGAAAAATCAAAAAGCTCTGACTCACTGAGTGCTCACTTCCAACAAATAACATGATGTTTTGCCACCCAAGATGTTACAATCAGACCATTAAAACATGGCTGCCTCTTTTTGGCTTTAATAACACAGCAGCAAATGGATCACGTATCAATAGTCTCTCCTTTTCTTCTGTCCTAGGGAGGCAGGTGCAGATCCGAGGAAGGTTCACAAAATGGACTCAGATGTGACCAATTTGTAAGTTCCCAGGCAGCTATCTGGAGAAAGCTTACTGCTGCCAAAAATGTGCACTTTGGAACATGGCTGAATGTCTTCTCTGTTTACAGTAACAGTTTCACTTCACACAGTCCCTCTCAAGATAAAGAATCAGAAGCATTTTGGTGACCTATTAAGCTTTACGGTGTTTAAGCAAAGCATCAGTGCCAGTGCTCGCTCTCTGGTGGTAGCAGAGGCACCCTCAAGTTTTCTCCCAGAGGAACTGCAGCATTTTCCTAATGTATTTTAGCAGCTACTTCAGAGGGGAAAAAAAATCCAAATCCCCATTTCCTAGAGAAGGATAAATAATGAAGTATAACCACCAACCACGCACCTCTGCCTTGAACAGAAGCATTTTAGAAACAGGTTTTGGAAGGTTAATTCTACTGAAGTGTATTCCTGGAAAAGCCCTGCAGTCTTAAATGAGAGTGTGCCACCCCTATTAAATACTGGCTGCCAGTGTTTTGACACTTGGTTCTCCCTAAAATCCACCTGGGCAATGTGGACTCACCTGTGGCTGCTCTCTGAGCTGTTGCATACAATGCACTGTGGGCATCTGGATGACCAAATGTCATCCATCTCATCTGTATTGGTGGAAATTGTTTTATGCTTTAGGAATAGTACAGTAAGACTACTCCTCTGAAACACTGATAAAATTTTATTACATATCATGTTTCAGGTCATACTTCCCCAGAGTTCATATACATTTAAAGAGCACATTTCATCCCAAATCTGTGTTTATATACATAATGCCAGCAAAGTCCCTTGGCATGACTGGAGCATGGCAACAATCCCACTTTTTATCTCTAAAGGTAAAAAGCATTTTCAACATATCCGTTAAACTTCAGACAATTTCACTAAAAAAGAATATCCATATGTATTCTTGTATTATACATTCTTTGCGTGTATATAAAACCCAAGAAACAAAGAAGTGTGTTATCAGAGATGTCTTAAATGGCACCTTATTGCTGAAAGAACATGTTCTGGTCATAAGCATATGAATCATGTCTTGAACATCCCAAGCAACCACTCATTCTGAACACCTACACTTATCTTCTGAGCAGCAGCGATGTTGGAAAGGCGATAGTGTTCAGAAACAGCAATCAGGAGATTTTCAAGCCTGTACTCACCCACAAAGCAATGGTGGCAAACTGGACATCACTCTGCCTTGAAGTTTGCTATTTATAAACTGTTATATCTAAAAGACAGCCCCAACAGCATGGCACAGTGATGAGAAACAAGCAGAGTCCTGAATTAATGCATTGACACTCTGTGATTTCCTTTGTGTTGCCACAGTCTCCTTATTTGCTGATGGAGGGTGAAGCTCCCTGTATGAGTGGCAGCAAGCAGCCCTGTAGTGGTCTCCCTCCCCTTAACTGCTGCCTCCAGTTAAACAACAACATGACAGCAGTGACACAGAACAGCTGCCCCCAGAAAGTTTACTTTCATAGGCCCGCAAGAGCCTACCATCCACAACTCCCTGCACAATGTCACATCCAGCTTTCATGCCACTCAATGCTTTTAAAAGTCTCCAGAACAGCAGTGGTGGCATGCAGGGGGGAAATAGTAAACCTCCTACCTCCAGAGTACTTCAGCAGTTTTGCAGAGGTTTTTTTTGTTGTTTGACTGGGGTTTTTTGATATCTTGAAGTACTATAATAGGTCAGAAAGTCTGTTTTCCATATTATTTACAAAGTCTTTTCATGGTTATGAATGATTCATATGGCTCCTGAGGAGTAAAAATAAATTAAAAAAAAAAAAAAAAACAAAGTCCAAGAAACACCCTCCTACTCTATGTTCATTTTTTGCTGTACCCTCAAGCTCTGGAATGATACAACGGAGGGAAAAGGAATTCAAGTGTATACATAAAGATCCATATAGCTACAGCATAAATATATGAAAATGCAACCCCTGAGAATACTGGCTACATGTTTAAGATGACAGCTGCACACAGGAGGATTTCATTTGCTAAGCTGGAGTCTAGATGAGGCTGTAAGAGTTCCAAGGATTTATGCTCAGGTGCATGCCTACTTTTTTTCCTAGGTATTTTGTCAAGCACTTTGTCACACACACTCAAGCCAAAGCAAGCAGCTTTGTGCTAGCCATAAATGCATATTTCTGTAAATGAGAGATAGACCGAGACAACCTA
This sequence comes from Gallus gallus, assembly GCF_016699485.2. NCBI lineage: Eukaryota > Metazoa > Chordata > Aves > Galliformes > Phasianidae > Gallus > Gallus gallus. The sequence continues at coordinate 10,669,867 of NC_052542.1, read as the reverse complement.
CAGAAGATGTTTGACATGAAGGTATGCTGGTGCCTCTCCTGTAACATCTGACCACATCTGAGGAGCTAAGCCCTACAGCTGTGTTCGTGACAGTAACTTGCCACGTGGATGTCAGGTGGGAGCTGCTGCTGCCAGCACACCTGACTATTTCTGAAGTTCTCAATCAACAATTATCATTGTCTGTTCATTTACAGAGATCCCCTTATAATCCTTTGCTTTCCCTTCAATTACTCACATGTTGTTCCTCCCATATCTAGCCAGTGAGCACCACCAGTGGTCCCACCATAAAGTCAGTAATGACCAACTCTGTTTCCATCCAGGAGAGCCTCTCCATCCACACACAAACCTTCAGTGACCTGAACTCTGAGTTTGCCATTTGCCTTCTTTGCATGTAGGACAATGATAGGATACTACTGATGAAACAGAAAAAGCTTGCATTTCCTACACAAAGACCTTCTGGAGATGGGATATTTCTGATAATTCAGAAAAGCAATGCCAGCTACATCCCGGAAAAATAGTTTTCATCTCTTGCCTGGCTGTCCCAAGGGATACCAGCACAGGTAGGGGATGCATGTGTGTTCTGTGGCTTGCTGCACAGTAATCACTGGTGCACTGTACCCCTATCATGAGATAATTTGATACTCCATGACAGAGTGGAAAAGCATGGAGACAAAGTCAATTAGTGCAATTAGTAATTCCAAACTGCACATGTTACATATTGCTCTTGGTGTTCCTGGAACGTTGAGTTTCACTCTAGAAAAATTAGTGCAGATATTCTGAAAGAAATTCAATACAAACAATAGCAATTCCTAGTAATCAGGCTAAGTATTATACAAGCTCATTCTCTTAGGGAAATACCTCTCATAATCCTGCATGACATTTTGCCAAGGTATGCACACATACTGCAATTTTATTATGGCTACATAAAAGCAGTTACCAAACCTCAGAGCTGAAGCATCAACAGATCAACAAGAAACTTGAGCCTCTCTCTAACTGTGCAAAACAAGTTCCCAAAATGAGTACAGCTCACAGTGCAGACATATTTGTTCCCAAACCTTTTTGTGGATACCACGGATATCTAACCTTCTGACATGCCCCCAAGTTTGAGACAGTATCCTATAAAAGACTGAGCTCCTGACAGCTGAACAGATTGCTCATTTGTGCAGCTCTGCCTGGAGTGAGGGTGTGCAATGTGCAATACTTAACACTTCTGCTCATGCTCTCTTCTCTCTTTCTCTGAGCAGCCTGCTTAAGTCTAAGTAACCCTCTACAGAGCTGAAATAGCAGTGCCCATACCACAGTGGTATTTCAAGAAACAGTTGGTTGATGTCTGTAAGTTGTTTTGACCATGGTAACAAACACCAGAAAAAGATTTAGAAAGATTTCTGTGGAGTGGAAAAAACAAACAAAACCCTATGAATGTGTAAACATTTAAAATGTAGTACTTACATAAATTCAACTCAGTATAACAGAGACCTTCTAGTTAATAAATATAAAGAATGGTTTCTGAACCAATTGAACTACAACACGATGTGTTTTTTCTTTACAGAATTCAAACACAAGGACTATATTTTCCATGACAGTATCAAATCACCACTTGTGAGATAGCCAAGAGGATATTCTGCCCTGGATCTCTCTTAAAAAATAAAGAGCTTAAAAGAAAAAAGGCCGGTCAAGGTGACATAAGAACAGAACTTCAGCAAGCCTTCCCAATTAGCCAATAATACACCTCCCATACCATGGGTGGGAATCACATGGCTGACAGTCGAGGAGGAGGGATTTCTGTTATGTCAATAAAATTTGGAGATTATTAGGAAAGTTTTGAAATGAGAGTCACATAAAGCTTCTGTACACAGCAAAGCTTTGGCCTGTATTTCCACAGGGGTGGTGGCCTTAGCCACCTGCACACTTCTGCTGCTCCATTCCTAAATACTGGAACTCAGAGGTCAGTGTATCACTGAAGTCAAATGATACTACAACATGCAACCTGTCTCTTCAATACCAGCAAAAATAATTTTATCCTACTTATAAGCTTAATCAAGACTTGAAAACCTGCTGAGTAATATGGATATTTACTTTAACTTCCAGGTGAGGTACAACTTAAGAGCCTTAGAAGTGATTCATCTCAGTGAACCACGAAATAAGCAAACAGTGAAAGAGTGCCTGGGGCAAGCACTTCTGAGGTGCTTATCTGGGACAGTTTGTAGTTACAATTAGTCATTGGTACATTTTTGTTATCATTCCATACCACTTTTTTCTTCAATTACAAAGAGCTGACACAGTCCTTTCAAGACATAGTTGAGACAAACCATAAATATTTCTTCAGTAAAAATGTTGTTGCTATTATTTAACATCTAATTTTCCTTACCATCTGTCTTACATTAATTCTTGCCCCCTTCATAGCTTTATGTTAAGTGTTTTGGAAACCAGTCAGCTCCATAATCTCCATCTCACTCATTTCCCAAAAATGACAGTGAAGAAGAATAGAATTTCTTCCTCGACATTTCCAGTGGTGGTGACTGGAAGGATTACCAGGCTGTGCAGGAATGAAATGCACTTGCACGCATGGAGAGAGATGACCAAGAGCACTCTAACCAGAAGTCTCCAAAGAGCACCACTGACTCCTACTGAGCTCTCTCTTAAAGCTCTCAAAGCCAGCTTCAGATCTAATGGTCAGTTTGACTGTCCTAACCAGAACAGATCAAGGACAGCAAGCCTCTTCTGTGGAAACTATAAATATCTTCATCTTGCACTCTTATTGTTTTACCTCAATGTCATAAATCACAAGCAACACATGTCCTATAAAGTATTGATATTTTGGCACAACTCCTATCAACAAACAGGAAAGGCTAACAAAATACACAAAAGAGCTGGGGACTGCAATGAGGGGTGAGATCCCAATATTCAAACTTCACCTTGTCAGATTCCAGTGACCTAGAGTGAAAACCTCTGCTTTGTCTCAGACACAGCAGGCACTTGCTTTCTCATAATCCAAGTGCAAGTAATCTTTTTTTCCTTCCAGTGCTTCCTCCCTAGCCTCACTTGTACCAGAGGTGGTCTGTCTCAGTGACACGTTTCTATAAAATTTTGTTCAGCCAAAAAAATGTCTGAGTCTCTAATCTTAGCATTTATCTGCTCTTTTTATTCCCTGTGGTTACATCACTTTGAATTATCCTGTGTGAAAACTTACTGTCTTGGTTACAAAAAATACAGAGCAGAATATTTACAACACTTAAGAGACAAGCAAATTAATGTGTTGCTGAACATGGGGAATAACTAGATAAAATACATAAGAAAAAATGGTGCAAAAATCTTAGTTTTAACACTGAGAAGAGATTTTAACGATGGATCTCATCATGAAGTAACGTTTGAATCAGTGCATGGGGTGTATTCCCTTCATAAAGGGACTCTGCCTGACCTCACCATGCCACCGACACTGCTGATAGACTTCATGCAAATAAGTACATCATGTTGTTTTTGTTGTTGTTGTTTTCTAAGGCAAATATACCCCCATTCATATTTTCCTAAAATGCAGTTCTTAAGGGTGAATTATTACCTTGTGTCAAAACTAGGTGAAGCTTTAGAAGTGTTTTATGCAACTTCCACATTTATGTAAGCCTTTCTCAGGTATTGATGTGCCTGAACTTAAAGACCGAAATCACCATAATTCTGATAGTGGAAATGGAAGTAACGTTACATTTGTTAAACAGAAACATAACAAGTGATTCCAAAACAAAACACCAAAACACGAAAACACCTTGCAATCAAAATACAGCTGTTTCACTTTTAAGTAGGAAATCGACTTTTTAAGCTAAAATCCTCTTGAGCATACAGGGAAAGGTTCAGCAGCACAGTGCTTTCCATCACTAGGTGAAATTTTGAAAGCTGTTTCTTAACTGAACATTTCCTCACAAATGTTTCACACACTTCCAGTGACTTTACATTCAACTGATGCTTGTATCTCTTATGGTCAGAAGATAAGCAGCAGATTTTGGAAGATAAAAGTCTCTCTGTTGCAGAACAAGACAAGGTTTTCAGAGGGGAAAAGTGCTACAATCATTCACAAGAGGTAATGTGTCTTCTTTTTTTTCACCCCTTCTAAAGAAACAAAATATAGTGACAGTGGCTTAATTTAATATCCAAGTTCTCATTTAAATCAAATTTAGCTTCTAAATCATTAGAAAACCCACCCTTCATGTTTAAGCGTCCAGCAGGAAAACCTGCAATGCTCACAGCCCAATTTCCATTAATCTATAGGTAGGACTTAACTGTTCTCAAAAAAAAAAAAAATGCAGTGCAGCATATTCTCTTCCTTGGGGCCATACTGATGCGTCACAGAAAGAAGAGGATGCAGCATGTTTATACTGCAATATAATGTATTTTCATACACCAGTGTGTTTCTTGCCCAGCACTGCATTATTTGGAATGATTCCACAGAGAAAGGCACTCCATCCCTTAGAAGTTCATTGACTCCTGCCACAAACCTGCAAAATATGATTCATTTCCAAGGTAAGAGCAAGCTACTGAACACAGACTGCTTTGATGGGTTAGAAATCAACAGTGGGAGCGAGTAATTGCAATGAAGGGCTCTACCTAATCCCCATTAGGAAAAAAAAAAAAAAACAACCCAGCAACAAACACTTAAACACATCATGTTTGTATTACCTCAAGGCACAAGAGAAATAAGCTGCTCTTCCAAGGCCGGGAACACTCATGGTCAAGGGTGAAAAAGGAAGCTACTTCCTTGCTGACATCCAGGGCACAACACAGGATCTCCACCCTGTCGTGTGGGTGGCTCTAACCACAAAAATCCACCCAAGTCAGCCCTAAGTAAAGGACACGCTCAGCTTTCAGCAAAGCATTACAGACTCCATGAAATATACTACTTGGACAGCGCAATAAGAATACGCTCATCCTTCACACAAAGTTGACTGAGTTTATCAAAACTTCCCTAGGGTCACAAATAATCATCTCACAAATGCAAAACTGAAATTTCCTTTTGATCTACTGTATTTTCTACTAATTACGCCCCTTTAAAATCAGAAAGAAGAGTGATGGAAACGAGGCTAGTCCAACGAAAACAAAAAGGGAGACAAATTTCGCAGTAATTATTTAATTCCTTTCACATCTCAGGGCACATTTACTAGCCTTCCTAGCACAGGTTTTAAAAGTTTTTGGTTCAGCTCTCCAGACATGCAAAGACCACTGAACTCTCTGAGACAGAGATGCACTCAAATAACTAGGGACACTTCAGACAGGGACTTTCTCTCTTTGCTTTGCGGAACAGGCAGCTGAAGCTTTCCTCTTGGAAGACAATTTATCAGGAACGATAGCACTAGTAGATAAAAACCATGTATATTTCTTAAGGCTTTTTAAGTGACACATCAAGAACAGGTAACTCATTACATACAGGAATAATTCACAGGTTCTCTGTAAGATTCATTTGTTCAGGATATTGCCAAACTGCACAGGGAGGTTAGGCTGGATTGAGAGGGGTGGTGAGGTTATGCCTGAAACTTTGTAGGAAATAACCTCTATAGGTGAAGTTTCAGGTGCCCCCTGCCAGAGGCCACGCTGAGATGTATGGAGTGGGATGCTTTACCCTGATCTTGGATAAGATGAGGAACGTGAAAAAGAGAAGAATGTTGGAGATCATGCTCTATCTGATACTGGAAGATTAAATCACTCTGCGTGTAGGTGGCACTACATCGAAGCCTGCCCTATCTGAAAAGACAGCACTTGGGCCAGTTTTCAAACTAGACCAAGTGATAGTACCTTTCTTCAACTAAAGATCCTTTTCATACAGAAAACAAATTAGAACAAGAACTTTACAGTTCACCCTAAAGATCAGATCAAGAAGCACATCACAGTCCAAACCATCCATCAATGGAGAAACACAAGTTTAATCCTACTCTTATAGGTCTTTCTCTCCAAGATATTGCAAGGGCCACGTGCTGCCAAATCAGTGCAGGTGGAGAAGCCTGCTCCTGGGTCATGAGTCAAACTGCTGAGGATGGCACGCCCTGCGCTGCTCTGGCTGTGAAACATATCTACTCAGATGGGAAGAAGTGTTTCTGCAACACCTCACTCTCCTGGCATGCTGCACATGGAATTAATAACAACAGCAACAAAAGGAGTGGGAAATTTCTCAGTGGTTTACAAAACAAACAGAGAAAAGAAACAAAACACAAAGAAATTTATGACTAATACAATATAATGGGGAAAAAAGAAATAAATCACACAAACATCTCTGTTTCCATTACAAGGTTTATCTATAGCAAGATGGCAAACAGAGTGGTTGTGTTCAAAATGGATGATGCTGACTATGGAAAGGCAGCTTTAGTTTACAGCATTGTGATATAAATAAAAGCTGTTTCTAGCCATATAGAAGCATTATTGATAATCTGTAGCTAACATTTATCTCTGTCTCCAAGAGGCGAGTTCAAACAGAGAAGTGGATGATATTTGATACTCACATTTGTAACAACTGAAGGTGATGACAGATTTTGAATTCTAAGAGTTTTGGGGATCGGTCACTGGAAGGATCTAGGAGGGAAACATCAGAGCGCTCACCACCTCCTCATCCTCCATGAGTTCTTTTCCAGATACCAAGACTAATTACTAGCAGAAAGCAGATTTTAAGATTTTATGCATACAATAGAGCTCATGATACCAGGTACAGTCACATGGTCACAGAGGACTTGTTAGAAGGTCAGAAAGTCAGTTTAACCTGATACCTTTCCTGCTAGCTGTGCTCATGCTAAACTACAGCTCAAAGAGTAGAATTTGCAGTCAGTGATCTGGGAGCTTCTTGGGAAGCCAATGACACTATCATCTGCATTTAGTACTAGATGTGACTTCAGCATTGAGAACTGAAAGTGCCTCAAATGAAACAAATGCTTGTTCAAAACCCATCACAAGCACATAGGTACTAGTCACTACATCCAAATGCACTTCATACACAAACCAAAGAGAAAGCAAGACAATTAAAGCATTTGCTGTGTAAGTTGCATCCAGCCTTATGAGTGAAATAGAAAACCATATCTGCAGATATGTAGATATCAAAGATATATCAGCAGGATAAACAATAGTTTCCATGATTCATAACCATCTTGTTAGATTTGTTGAGAGGGCACAAAGAGTGAGACAATAAAGACCAAAGAGATCATGTTATTTTTAAGTTTCAGTCAATAGGTAGCAGACTATTTCTAACAATAATGAAGAAAATGAGATTTATGTGCATCTTGCAATATTTGTGACCAGCTGGACCCAAATATGCTTCCTTACGCAAACTGGTACACAGGTATGTGAAACAGCAGATCATATATTATACACAAACAGATCACTATGTGTATAAACATTTCCCCGTGAATGTTGTTAATTTCTCAAGCCAAACCTGATTCCATTCAAACCCATGGCACAATTTCTTTTGACTTAAGGTGAAGAAAGAATGGGAATCTGACCTCTGCAATAAATAAATAAATAAATAAATCTCAAGGTTGCTTGCTTTAAATCAGACCAACATATTGGGTTGCCCAGCAGCTTGAAAATCATTCAACAATTGAAATAGATTTATGGGAATTCACTTCTACAACCTTTCCTCAACACATGTTTAGTAAAGCCTTCACAAGTGGTTATTTCCTCTAGACTGCACTCAGATTTACATTGCTGATACATCCAAAGGCGCTAGAAGTTTTGCCTACGGATTCAGAAAACAGAGTCCTTTGTATTTGGGATGCAGACATAATTTTATTCCAGGGGACAGACTGTTTTCTTTTCACCAAAACAAACATCAGATATTCCATTTTATAAGTAGGTTGACAGAATTCTGGTGTGTCAAATATACAGAAGCCCCATTTATTAATTACAGCTGGCTTTGTTTAGTCTCTGCACACTGATATTAGTTTATTTATTTTCTAACATAATAATTTTTTTCTTTTTCCTATCTACCGACATAATTTTCACCAGCGGCTAAAAGGCATTCAGGAAAAGCGATCCATAAAACACAGCAATGCAGTACATTTCCCACTGCTGCTCAAGTTATTAAAAGGTTAGTTCAAGTCTGTAGGCACTGAAATCATATCACCACTATCATTGCCTTGCGGGAGCAATAATTCTGGGTGGTCTGTAACACTACAACTCCTGGCCTCCTAGATAGTATGACGATGTTGTCAAGAATAGCCTAGCAAGGAGCGTAACTAGGCCAAGGCTTTTTGACCTCATAGATAAATAGGTTTTGTTGAAAGCTGTTCTATTATTTTTCAGATTAGCTTGGACTTGCATTTGGTCCATTCTCTGTTGTGGGGATGGGGAAGAGAAAGAGGCCTTGAGATCTCCAATAAATGTTTATCCAGCTGCAGTAGCTTAAAGTATAACTGTCAACATCTCCGCTCCCTCATGCAAATCTAAGTTTGTAAACAATCCTAATAATTCCTCCTCACTGTTGTTCGTTTTAGTTTTACATTCCTCATCGGACAGCTAGAGCACTTGAAGCAAGGAGAGCAATGCTAGTGAATCCAGTGTTGACTGCGGTGGAAAAAAATGTTGTACTAAAACCATGGACTCCCAGAACAGACTGTTCAATGCTAATTTTATATCTTAAAGAGCACTGCCAGTCTGACATCAGAGTGGAATATTTTTCATATTTTTTATATAAGCAAGAGCAACTGGGTTGCTTTACTTAAAAAACAAAGAAAAACAGTTGATTCAGCTCCCATTCTCTTGTGTAAATGGCCTTAGAACATTTATGATCTTTTTTTAAAGCTGTGTAATCAGAAATGCACTCTATAGGCATTTTCCAACTACTGTAATACATACTGTATTTCATCCAATTTGCTGATAGTTTGTTTTTCCCTAGCTGAAAGATATCCACTAAGCTGTCAGTATCATAAGCAAGTGGGATGTTGCATTTTCTTCCTTTTTTCATTAATTATTAAATACTGATGATAATAATAGTGGAAGACAGGGTTAACCATCACTGGAGACATTTTATTCCAGCCACAGTGAAAAACTCTTTCTAGCATTTACATACCTGCAGCAAAGGCCTGATCTTAAAAGTATTTATGCGCAGGATTAAAGGAGAATAGCTGTGAGAAAAATAATGAGCCTAATGAATCACCAAGACTAGTCCTGCACATAAACACTTGTAGCACTAGGGACTAACAGCTTCAAAATGATGGAGATAACTCTCTTTCACTTTTAGAAGATCTTTCAGATGTTAAAATAAATCATTCTCTGAGCAGCAAATTAAAATATTATTCTCATAGAGGTTACGCCTCAAGATTGAGGTCCTTGGAGGATTCTCTAATGAAGCTTTTCCCTTACAAAAACTCCAACTCCCTTTACAATTTCTCCCCAGCTATTTTCAGATTACTCTAAGAACATAGGACTTCTGATAACTGTTTCACTCAAATTCAGCTAGAAGTTGGTCCAAAAATTTGGAGGTTATAAGGGGACTCACAAAACAATGGTATAAGCCCTGTTTTCTGACATGATTTCTTTAGATAATGATGCTGAAATTTGAAAATATTTGCTATACCTTATTGAACCTACAGTTGTAAAATAGATGTTTACTTTCCATGTATTGAATGGCAGGTTACATCCCAAGAAGAACGCATAAGCACAAGGAGCTGGTCCAAACTTAATTCATACTTCCTTCTATGGTTTCAGTTCCCAGCTTTGACACAGCTTTTACATTACTTTCTAAATGCAAACGTTTAACTGCACATTTGCCCACACTCATGCAGCTTGCCAACAACTGAAATGAATGCCACGTACAACCTCACAACTTTGGTATCGCCCCATATTTCACATGGAGCCTACTTTCAAACACGCATCTGATCTAAGAGCTCTACTGTGCATCAGTCTACCTTCAGTTTCAGCTGGCAGGTGGGAGCCTGAAAACATAGACAGGAATCTATATTTATCTATCACTTCTTTCTCTCTTCTGAGATGTGCTGATAAAGCAGTTTTATGAATTTAGCGTTTTGGTGGTTTTTTTCCTCTTTATCATCTTAGTCAAGACCATTCTGCGTTTCCTTTGGGGAAAATAATCACTTTGGTCAGCCCAGCTGCCAAACAGACACCAAACATCACCTCCAGAGTCCTGGAGATCCTAGGCCCTCAGGTGGTTTCTCATATGTCATACCATCACATATGAATTCTTAAGGCCTTGAGTTACTCCAGAGGCTAGTATTCCCCAGATTTGCCATCTGACCAAAACTGCACCATTTACAGTAAACACCTGATTCACAAAAATGCCAGAAATATCATACACCACTGCTTACTTAGAAAGAGTCACACCTCCTCTTTCTAAATGACTAAGGACATTTCACTGGATAAAGAAACTTGGTCTCTAGACATGTGGAGATGACGGATTAGAAATAAGTCTCCTGGGAAGCAGATGAGAGGTATTATACCCTCCACTGGGACTCAAAAGGTTGCCCTTCAGCATTCAGCAATATTAATGGTGGAACATGATATGAAAAAGATTCACCTCAACCTACTAGGTAACATTACTCACGTTTGCATGACCCTAATAAGGACAGCATACACAGCTGAGAGTCAGTTTGGCACACAGATGTTGCCCTTATCTGACCCCTTTCCCATTTGCAGAGCAGGAAGCCCCACAGAGCAGCTGCTGAAGGGCAAGAGAATGGGATGATATTACAGAGATTACAGCTTTTCCAGTTCCAGGCTTTTCAAAAAATAAAAAAATAAAAAAAAAAAATCTGAAGCCCATTAGTTTTCTCAGTCATACAAATCTGGACTATCTATTCTGCCAGGTAGCATTTGAGTGTCCATTTCTTGTCCCTGAATTTCCTCATTTTCAATACCAACAAGAAAAGGAATCAGAATAAGTTCTACTGCAGGAAGCTCTTCTGTGACTGTCCAATTGCTTCTGCATATTCCAGTGATCAGTCCTAATTTTCTGCCAGTATTTGTCAGTATCAATCTGATATCAAATTCACTCATGGCATATCATTTAAGTCATTTTTATAAGACCTTATCAACGGTCTGGCTTTATAACTGCGGAGTAGCATGTACAGCTTTACAAAAGAGCTTGAAATGCATGCTTGGAGTACAGATTAAGTACGTCATCATTTTGAGACCCACTGTAGCAAGCACTAGGTGCTGACTTTACAGCTTGTCCCCCGTATCTCCTTGAGCAGCAATATCTTCAAAGAATTCCATCGTCACTGAGCTGTGACCTCCATTTCCTGACGCCGTGTCAGCCCGCTGTAATCAAGCTGAGCTTTTCTGAGTAGTCTTCCATTTGATCTCCGAAAAAAGAAAATGATTTCTGGGACTTTCCAACTAACAGATATCAGTCTCTGGAGCTGGTGCATATGGGTGCTTTCCCAGACAGTCGGAGCAAAGGTGTTGTGCCAGCACACGTATACAAGTGGAGGATACAAGGAGCTTCTATGAAACTTCTATGCCACCCTGGCATAACATTTCCCACATTTGCTCTGCTTCGCTCCCCATGCGTCTTCCTGCTCTTGGGCAGGAATTTGCTGGGTATTGTCCATACACCAAGAGGGAGGAAGGGCTCAGCCTGTGCCTCAAGTTGGAGCGTGTGCCCAGCATCAAGCAGGGTTAATGAAATGAGAGGGGAACAGCAGCAACCTAATAAATCTCTATGAGGCTGAATGTGTGTCCTGGTCTGTATCCCATTAGTGACTGCTTATTTAAAAAAATAAATAAAACTAACATACCTAAGTGACACCTGGATACCAGCCAGTCCTCATTTTCTACCTCTAAAGCTCAATTTAAGTCAAGCAAACATTCATATACGAGACATAAAACCAAAATGAATCCAAGTTCCCCAAAAAAGAATTCTTACAAGGCAGATGCTTCTTTTGAAAGCATCTTTATTATGCTTGTTATGGAAGCTGTGGAAAATTTGAGTTTTTATTTTTTAAATAAAAGCTTGATGTCTTTTTTCAGTACAAAACAAACAAGACGACTTCACATTCCACTATAAATGTGAAGCTCTGGATGAAATCTTGGGATTTCAGCATTGCAGTAGAGAATGACATTATTTTACAGTATTTTATTTTAAATGTGTTCTTGTTTGTTTTTAAAGGTACTGAGGTTAGAGGTTTTTTTTTTTTTTAATGCTCCTAAGGCTTTGGAAGTTCGATGATTTCTATGTGAGTAATGTAAATACTAACTCTTGTTCAGATAGACTTAAGAAAGATTTTTATTTGGTTATGTTTCCATTAATTTTTATTTTAAATAATTATGAAGCCCATTGCATTAGGGTGGAATCTGAGATGACATCACTAAGCTTTCTTCTTAAGAAATGGTATAGAAAGGAAGTTTAAGAATAATAATGTTCAAAAATGGTGTTCTGAATAATAATTACTGTTTCTGAAGTTATATCCTTATGAAGGAAAAGACTATTTTCCTCGATGGCTTTGCTAATGTAGAAGCCTATTACTGAAGAAGAGGTCCTATGCAGAAATTAGCACAGAGTAATGTACATCAAAATGTATCAATTCTTCTTCTAGTTAGGAATAGACAAGGCAGATAAACCTCACGTGCAAAGTAAATCTGTATGGTCAGAGATGGACAAAGGTCCCTTAGGATCAGTGAGAATACTCAATTTGCGTACAGATGAGACACCCACCTAAATTCTAATTATTTAAAAAAGTTTTTCAAGCAACAGAGTTGACCTTCCACACTGAATTGTTAGGAGACCATGTCAGATCAGTACTTTCATCTTTTTTAACAGCCATTTAATACAGAACAGATATGTCATTCTACTCGGGAGACAAAATTCTAGCCTTAGCTTATGTGGCCCTGTGCATAATGCAGTTGAGAACACTTTCTGAGGCAAATGAAGAACCAATTGGGCTAGCATCAAAGGACTCCTTAGGGAACCAGACCCCTTTTTATCTAAAAGCCCATGCAGGTGAACTCAAGTTACACCAGAGCAAGGCTTGGGCTACTCTGATCCACAGCAAGGGCACTGACCTAACTCCTGCCTCCCGTTTCTGTCCCAGGAGGGTAAAATGCAAGAGCTCCAGCTAACCTGAAAACTTGTGAGGAAGTAGTTGTTCAGCCTAATCAAGGGACACAGTACATCACAGGGCAACAGGCAACTGAAACTATTAAATTTAGATGTAAAACAGATTTTTTTGCTTAATGTGAAGTTTCAAATTGGTTGCAAGTCTGAATTTCTGAAAGTCAACAATCCCCTAGATTTCAAATTCTAAAGAGGAGATTCAGACAAAAATGAAAACCATCTAGGTGCTATTAGCTCTCTTTCCCTTGGTTGCCCTACCTGCAAGAATGAAACAAGGTAGACAGAGGAAATAAAGAAGAAAGGAAGAGTCAATGTACAGTATCACTGTGAGTTTTGTTTTTGTTTTTTTTTTTTTACTTAAGTTCTCATCAAACGACTCCACTGCAATGTTCTTGTTATACTAAAATATATACTTGTCATAAACAAAGAAAAAAATGCACAGCTATGTTTGTCCCTGGAAAAAAAAAGACTGCTTCTTTCCCCCTACAAAGTTTTGCCCTCATACCGTCCTTGCCTTTATTTTCGTTATAGTCTTTGTCTTTCTGTAATGTCTGAGATTTCTTTTTAATCTTTCAATTACTCCCCAATATCCATTGTCCCAATTCTCTACACTTCTCCTGCTTTAAATGCAACCCATGTTCTGCAAGCATGTGAGGAGGCCAAATACCAGGCATCTTGGCACAAGCTAGTACTTTACACCTATTCACAAAGAGAAAACATTCCTCTTTTCTGAAGGAAAAAGAAAAAATAAAAAGAAGGGGAGCATAGCTCCACTAAGCACTCATAGCAAAGGGATGAAGTAATGTTTACACTCAGCCTTTCTAAAATATGTCTGGTTCTTTAATAATGACCTGTCAAAGCTGAAAATTAAGAGAAATACAGTCAGTCTACTATTATTAGTTATCCATACTACAGTAATTTCCTGAGTTTCTGTGAGTGTCTTCATCACGTTAGCTCCTTTACATCTGCAAAATAAAAGGGACTTCGCTCCAGAGCATTCTGAGCTTGCCCCATGGTTTCATCTGGAGCACCTCACAGCCAGAGCTGCTTGCACACCCCGCAGTCCGGTAACACCTTTGGCTGCAGCTCCCAGCAGCCTCAAGGCTCTCCAGGTTTCTGCACACAAGCCTGGCATCCAGGCTGGGCTCGTGCCCACTTATAGAAGTGCAGCTGGGCCTGGACATCCAATTTCAGTGAACACTGTTCCCTGTAGATAAGCAGAGCAACATAGTTTCCCCAGAATTACCACTGCTCCAGCCAGTAGGCAGCCAGTCCAGCAGGAGGAAGAGGGTGGAAAGCTCAGGTTGAGCTCAGATGCTGCAGCAAAGAGTGCATGGCAGCTCTGTTCTACCAGACCTCAGTCTGGCACACTGCATGGAATTTTTAATTTCTCCTGCCTAGTCAGCAAAAAAAAAAAAAAACTCTAGAGTGAGCAACAACCTACAGTCATGGCAGAGGAAGATTTTTGACCAAAAGTGTGAGTTTATTTGCTGTCAATGTACCCTTTTATTTCAGAATGGCTTCTTAAAAAAGAATTGGGTACCTGCTATCAAACCACGAGCTGTATTTAGAAGACAGTCAGCATTAAGTTTTTCCTCAAGATGTAACATTTTGAGCTTACACTAAATACCATCTTAATATTTTATCATGTTGTTTAAAATCAGATTCTTAGCACTATGAGCCTTGTTAAGATCACAGGGTGTAATACTTATGTGCAAAACAGCACAGACCAGTACCAGAGAGGGTTCTGGGCAAGAGCAAGATGAGCTTATGGGCATGCACAGCTATCCAAGGATGCTGTGCTCCAGGCAGGAAGGAAAGCAATCTATTACTTAGTTAGGAAACTTGCAGTAGAAATATTTACTAGTGCCTATTTGCTCTTTTTCAGCTCTGAACTTTCAAGCCCCTAAGTCAACAAGAACAATAATACACAACGTACTCCTCTTATCTAAGAGAAGGTAGATCAAGCCTCTCATCTGAAGAATTTATAGCATAGTCATCACTTACATACCTTGTTTTTATTTTCTAACATCACCACAATGCACACAGGGGTTACATCTTTGACACAAAGCACCATCCATAATCAGAGAACACTACTACTTTTTTTTTTTTTATGATCAGTTTAACATCCCATCGTAATTACACCTCTTCACATATTTCCATCACGAAGTCCATCCTCCCCCAAGAGCACCCGTCTATTCTCATGGACACCCCTACCAACAGCAAGTTATTCTCAAGAGATAATGGCACCTGGGGGATGCCATCGGCTGTTGCAGCAAGAGCTCTGTCCTGAGAGACAAGCAGGGGAACAAGGACAAAGCAACGCAGGCAGGGACCTCAGCAGCGGGCAACTCAGTCCCTCAATCCCAGAGCAAGCAAAGCAGGTCCGGTGGCATGAACCAGGGTCAGCCACAGCCCCACACTCACCAGACAAGTTTTCCATGATGAGGTAGGTCTGAGGTCAAGCAGGGAAGCCAAGGCAAGGTCAGGGGCATCAAGGCACACAGCCAGACACTATACACATGCAGTATAGCTCAGACCAGGATTTGAGCTTAAATACCACATCTGAACAAAGGTAGAATGTCCCCAGGGCAGCCTTGCACAGCTTTTCTTCATAACACCCTGATTTGAGGTTACAACACAGCTGCCCTTCATCACCATTAGTCTTGATCATAGTCAGGTGGGTAGGGGAGATCTTACAGACCCTTTTGCCCTGCTCAGCACCTGATGTTCACCTCCTGGAGCAGGGCAGCAAGCTCATAGCTGTGCAGTCTCCCACCATCTCTACAACTGTACTCTTCAAATAACTTCTGTTTTGCACAGACTTTCAATATGAACATTTATTAAGCAGAACAGATATTCTATTTGTTTTGCATATCTATTGGCTGATTCTTAGAAAGCATAGTGACTGGTGCAACAAATATAAACCTGAGTTTATCAATTATACTGAAAGGACTCTTATCCATATACTTTAGGTTAGACATATATTTACGTTGATGGCAAATTTGTCAAAGCAAGAATTAGACCAAGCAAAGTTCCTAAGTATTATGGACAAATCTATGTGGGATTATAAACTTGCATTTATAAAAATAAAGACAACATTAAGGTGTGAAGACAGAAGGCATATTCTTAATAAAAATGTGATTAAAAAAGACCCCACAAACATAACACACAGGTTTACATATGCAAAATTTGCAAGGGCCTATGCTCCACAAGTACATTGCCGCATGTGAGGAATTCTACAGTTACACACTTGTTTTCTGGAAAAAAAAATATAAAAACAACAAAAATAACTATGATTTCAGACATCTATTAGAAGAAAAACCAGAATCAGAAGAACAAGCCAGGTTTTTACTATGTTAGGCTAACTTAGCAAAGGAAGGTGTTTCCTCCCCTAACAGGCACGAGCTGCACACAGCTGTGAATGAGTGAAAGCAATGCTCAGGTGATGCAAAACAGCCAAAAGGAGCACACAGATGCCAGCATGGTGCCTCATTTGCCCTTGGCAGCAAACTGAAATTTGAAACACGCTACTTAGAAGAGATTTCTGCTTACTCTTATTTTTCTGGGATTGAAGGAGATTTTTGTTTAAAGAACACAGACTTTGTTCAAACCCAACATTTCTGCAAAGCTGTGTATTGTTGCAGTCTTTAAAAGAAATAATTTAAAAGACGAAGAAAAGAAATTCCTCACCAACAGAGATTTATTATTAGGTGGGTTTTTGTTGTTTTTATTTTTCTGGGAACTGAATAACTGAGATAAATAACACAAATAACTGCATAAACCTTATGCTACTCCATGACAGATATCAGTTTGGCATATTCAGACAAATGTCTGTAGACCTATTTTAAATTATCTTCTCCTTTAATTTTGTTACTGCTTCTTTCTCCTCTTGCAGCTCTGTATCATTAAACTGAAAGTCAGCTGGTCACAATACAGTAGTGAATTTAAAGTATGTAGTAGAGGTTGTGTCACATTCACAACAGCTTATTAACCAGCAGTCAAAAAACTCTCCTCAGTAAACTTTTCCTCAGGATTAAGTGGGGAGCCTTAAATTCCCTCATCACCACACATCACAGCTTCACTGCAAACATACCTCCTACCAAAACAAGACCCACTCCCAGCAGTTTGCATGTACAGACGCAATGGACAAAACATCTTAGAATATGCACAGCTTAACCTGATTAAAAGAAATGCTGTTTGTTTTAAAATCAATCTATCCTATATTGGTTTAAAAACAAAACAGTCCATACCAGCAAGTGTTTTTAATACTGAAGCTATGTCTGCAGGCTGGCTTTTGCTTGCACAGACACTTCCTCAAAAAGAACAATAAGTCTTCAACAATCAGCACTGAGGGAGGGAGAACAGAAATTGTTGCATATTATAAGTTTGTATTCTTTAATCATGCAATTCAATACAAAATGCAGACCATATTTTAAAATGCTACAGAATAGTAGAGGCCAAAAATTGAAAGCTGAATCGGTCACATCTGAAAAGCTTTATGTTGATGCGTGGTTACCTCTCAGCTGACAAGCATTTACCATCAGCAGCTGGTGTTTCAAGAGCCACCAGACAGAAAGAAAAAAAAAGAATTTAAGCTTCACACTAACCCTAAAGTGAAGACACACAAGAACAGAAATTTACTATCAACTCTGCTATTTCACTCCTGAGAAAGATTTCTAATTTGAACAAGGCAGCAATGTACATATTAGTGCACCACATTGCACTTCAAAGACCGTTTGTCAACAGAGGAAGGAGCATTTCTGTTTGTTTTAAATAGAGGCATTTCATTTTAATAAAACATATGGAAAATAAGAACTATGTAATTTCTAATAAGAAACCTTGGTTCAAGAAATAAAGCGAAGATAATTTTATGAAAACAAAGGCATACAAAGTTCATAAACAACTCTCTGCCTCTTCTAAATCAGTTTTGTAGCAAAGCTGGATGCTCTTTGCCATTTTTTTCAAATCTCTGTCCTTGTGTGTTTGGGGAAATAAGATCCCTGGAAACAAGGATGTTAAGAACCCAACACAATGCTTTTTTTTTTTTTTTCCTTCCAAAAGAGTAAAGCAAAATAATTCTGTGGAAGAACTTGGTCTTGTGCTTCTAGGCACTACATATACAAACACAGTTAAAAATATTAATAATTTAAAAAATCCATAGATCCCCACCAAATATTGAGTATATCTTGTCAAGAGATGGTTTTGATAAAGCAAGATGCAGTCTCTACACAGAACACCTACACACTCAGGACCAGCCTGGCTCCTAATACATCTTTATCCTTAAAGATGACACTTTTTGAACAAAAATATCTAACTAAGTTGTTCAAAGCCACAGGGGAAACAATCCAACGTTCCAGCTGGCACCACCAGCCCACTTTCTCACATACAAACACCTCAGAATCACTGTGGTCACAGTGTATTACAACTGGCTCATCTGATGCTACCAGCCTCTCAGGGCATGATTTCTGACTAGTCAGCATGAATTAACCGCTCCCTTGAAGCTGCAGGTCCAGCACTCACTCATATAAAAACGCCTGTCTCGATATGCATGCTCTGCTGTAAAATTTCGTTTAGTAAAGACCCCCTAGCTCTCCCAGTACAGCATTAACAGGATCAGAGCCCCCAGGCAACCTCAGAAGAAATAACGTGAACTGAGTTTTGCAGAGTGACTCCCATTGAGCAAGGCAAAAGTACTGATGAGCTTCTACACAGCAATCCATGAAAACTCACTTGTGGTAACAAGGCAGGCTTGTCTTTGCTTTGAAATATGAGTGTGCACAGGTGTAACTCGTAAGGGGTATGCAAGTTGCTGTTTTCTCAAGCACTTCATAGATGCAGTCTGTTTATGCTCTTTAAGCAAAGATAAGTTTCTTTAGAGCTCCCTCTATTGTGAAATAGAAGAAAAAAATAATAGTTCTCAGAGCAATTGACAAAAAGGATGATTGTTTTTATATACAGTTGAGAAAGACAAGATATATACAAAAATGTAAAAGCAAAAGTTAAATTCAATCAACTTAGGAGTCAGTAACCACAAGTGAATATTTAATTTCTGAGGGGTGAGAGAGAGACAGAAACATTAACAGATGCAAAGCTCTGGAGGTTCTTTTTTTTTTTTTTTTTTTAATTTTCTAAGGTGTTTTTTTTTTTTTTTTTTTTTTTTTTTTTAAGAAATTGCAGGATGGAAGACAGGAGAAATACTTCAGCAGCTATTCAAATTACCCTCTTTCCACAGCTAAAACAAACAAACAAAACAACAACAACCCAACAGAAAACCAACAACTTTTAATCACCTTTTCTCAGCAGCAGACTGATCATACTGAGATAAGCTCACCTTTGGTATGCCATTAATTTCAGTGAGGTCACAGTGAGGATGAATGGGGCTGGGTTTGACCTAGGTCTCTCATTCAAATAAGTATTTTGAATGAAATGTTAAAGTCCTGTGAACACTGCAAATATGATCAATAAACACATCAAAGTGGAGTATAACAAACCAGAATAATGTGACAAAACCTGTATTGGGGCAGTAACTGATGTAACACTTGAAAAGAATCACAAGATACCTAATTCCTTAATAAATGCAAGAGAACATAGATATCACTTTGGATGTGAAAGCAGCTGGAGCATATCTAGCAGTAGAGCATAAAACAGAGAAGAAAACCTAGGTTGGAAGCAATTTACTATGTAATATTTACTAATGTATAGCATTTTTAACTCTGGAAGAAAAAAATCATTTTATGTGCATTCATGCAGTACATGGAGATGGACCATTTTGCCATTCACACCTACTTTCTGTGTCAGTAGATTTAAGTTTCCCAGTCATGTAAGGAAACACAGTTCAACTGCACTCAGCTCTTGCTTCTCCTGCTTTCAAGGTATGCTTGTGCACCAATCAGAGTTGCACCTAACTCCATCCAAAACACTTTATTTTGCCCACTTTCTCTTTAGGAAAAAAGAAAGACCAAGAACATCACCACCTATCCTGTAAGTGGGACAAAGGGCTGGCACACTTTCATTATACAATTGTTATTCATATCTATAGTTGGAAGGCGAAGGAAATGCTGCTTCTTCATCCAGAAGCATTCTAGGTTTGCTGAGGTCTGACTACTGCTCTTACCCCACTCCCCAGCCAGGCATGCACACAAACTGACCACCACCACATATCAATACAAAAATCAAGTTAGCTGTTCTAGATAAAGTTAGCACCTACTGAGCTGTTGTAACAGTTTTCATCTAGATATAAGAAGGCAGAAGGAGGTCCTAAGAGATACTATTACCCTTTATTACTTCATGCCCGCAACAAAACAAATCTGAAGGCACACCAGAAAACCCATGTAACACCACTGCACAGCCATGCCACCTGAGTGCTACACCACCCGTCTCCATAGCACTCAGGGACGCTGAATTCAAGTACCACAGGCACAGCCTTAAATAGCTACCTGGTATGTGTGTTTTCAAACACACTTCATTACATCATAGATCCACAACACACAGATCACTTTCTTTATCCTCTACCATAAGATCAAATGATCCTTGGTTATTTATTCAAGCACTACATTTTTTCTATTCTTTGATTGGAGATCACGAGACCAGACCCACACTCACTATGGGGAACGCTTGAGCAGAGCCTCAGGAACTACATAAACAGGTCTGGACTGAAAAAGCAAAGACCAAAGCAGAAGCAGTTTGTTTCTCCAAGAATTATGGCACTGGAAATTACAGCGACTTTTCCACCTCCCCTGACTTCTTGTGCTGCCCTGGAAAGCTGTACGCACACATCTCAACTGCAGTACCTCACCAGTGCCACCCTACAGGCCAGGGAGAACAAAGAGAAGCCCTCGTTATCCCCATGGAGCCAAATTTGACTGAAAGAAAAAGCATTAACATTTCTGGTATCCCCAGGGTAATACAAGAGTGTTTTTAACAGGGAAATAATTAGCACATAAGGCAAATAAGCATTCAGGTGCAGCTTGGTTACGAGGAATCCAGAGACATCACATAGCAAGAGCCAAACCTCCACACCCCACCCCGCAAAATCAAATTATAGAGTCATGCGTGCTTGCAAGGGTGTGAACAAGACAGCTAAATCTTTCATCTGAAAGCACTTCACGCATCAGTTACCATCACTGCAGTTAAATTCTGATGCTGCTGCATCGCTGTGGGTGGTGTGTTTCAGTGCACCTCTGTAAACTTAGGTGAAAGAAAGATGCAGGAAATGAGTTGAACGCAAACATTGTGGAGAGGGTTGAGATTTTTTTTCCTCTGCCTTGGAAGAGACACAAATAGCTAAAGGCTGGAGGTCACCTGAGCCCCCCAGCTAGTCTCTGTCATAATGGACAACCACCAGCAGGTCTGCAGGTGATAAGTTATCGTTTTTCAGAAATATTTTGTATACCTCCTGCTGAGCTTTTCTGGTATTCAAGGCACAGATCAATATTTGGTATTTTCACTGTGCTTGAGGTGCTATTGTTCTTTGTATTTGGAAACAGTAACTGTTCAGATGCTTATAAAGGTAATTAGGGCAGTTTCAGAAGGAATGCAAAGTAGAAAAAACCTAAAATATTTTAAAGCATGTAAAAAAAAAATCTCCTCACTGAAGTTGGCCCCAAGGTCCTATATCAAATTAAAGAAACAACACAATTTTTATTTGGCAACACACACGACCATCAACTGGCCACAACTGGAAGCCACTGTTCCCTTCAGTGATTTTTCTTTGTTGAAATAAGAATTGGAACATTTCAGTTAAGCCAAAAAGAAAAAAACAAAACAAAACAACAAAAAAAAAAAACAACAACAACAAAAAAAAACCCCATAAGTCAGTTATATCAGTAACAACAAACAGCTGCTTACCTTACAAATCCCAAATCTACCCTTCCGGTCAGGCCTGTGTCTCTAGAAATCTTGTCTCCCTGCTCCTCCTCTTCCCTCACCTCCTACCTTCTCTTCCCCTGCTGTGCACTCATCCACACAGCTGCAGTTCATCAGTTCCCAAACCCTGCATGCTTACAGCTGTTGCCAGGTAAATTCTCCAACAACCCCTAGCTTGATTTCAGCTTAACTAATTGCATTCCACCTGCCTACAACTTTCTGCTGTGACTCTAGAAAAGGTTTTGCAATTTTCTGCTTTCTGTGAAAAGAAAGCATTCACCCTACAGAACACCACCAGAAAATCAGATGATCAAGGGGTTCTGCCCGTTCCAGCCAGACATCAAACTACACTGTACCATCTGGGCTTTCTGCAGACAGAAGTGACACCAGTTTCTGTTTCTAATGTGCAGTCACTAAAACAACAAGGCTATCACTTTGTCAATCAGCAGCCACCACTCAGCCTCACAGCAGTGATAACAATCTGGACTATTGCCTTGGCTCTAGCTGGTGGTAGCTGAAGTGTTTTAGAGCTGTGGCAGGACTACATATAAAATATATCCATACCTAAAAATGGTTACAGGTTATGAGTTTGCAGAAATAACTGTATGGTCACCCTTCAATCTCAGCATCTAGTTCAGCCTCCTAGGCATCCTGCTCATGACAGTATAGCAGGAACAAGTCTAAAGCTTCAGATCTAACAGGATACTGAAGAAAGGAATCAATATATCCATTTTCAGACGTTGCACTTGTTAAAGTAGTATTGCAGCATCTCACCCTTTTCTCTGCATTCAACTCTAGAACACAGAAAAATAATGATAAAACAAGGAATGGAAGGACTGAGTGGCTTATTACTGACTACAGCAGAGCCATAACAGCTGACTTGAGCTATCCTAAGCACCTACCAGAAGTGGTTGAGTCTTGCAAGGCTGAAGCAGGCACAGCACTTGTACTAGACTGCTTTCTTGGCTATACCCCAATTGCGAGGACTTGGAAATGGGTCAGCCTTGCAAAGAGCAGATCTTCCTACTGTTTGGATGAGGAATAGAATCTAAGCCAGTTCTGGTAATGCAGATGGTAACGTGCAGGAAGATTTTCACAACCATGAAAGGCAAACAGATGAACTGACTTTCAGCAACTGTGCAGCTGCAGCAGTAACAGCAATTGCTACTAACCTGACTAGAGTCCTTTCAGCCATCTCACCGATGGGTCCACAAGTACAATTGTAAAAGGAAATGCATCATTAATTGCCTGTATTTTTAATGGAAACACACAAGGTTGGTTTTCTACCATTTAACAACTATATCTATAAACTGGAAAAAATATAAACTGTTTGGATACTAAATCTGCAAGTCACATAGCTGTTTGAGAATGGTAAATAAGATTAAAGCATGGCTCTGAGACACAGCGATTGCTTTAAACTAGGCTGCGTGCACTGCAAGTAGTAAGATATAAGATTATGCATCTAGGTCTGAAGACTATGTCCATGCAAGGGCAGCCAGCAGAGGAAGAAGAAATCAGCTTGAGCATCACATGAAGCACTATGGCCAAAAGGACTTACCAGATCTCTAGATCTCTAAATGAATGCTGGAGAATCCTGCTATGTATTCTGTTGGTGCAAGCCCTGAAAAAATATACTCTGCTTCTGATATCCTTAATTCAGGAAGGAAGTCAAAACAAATGAAGATTCAGAGGAGAATTATAAGATGATGTCAAGGCTCAATACAAGACACAGAGACTGAGGGAGGCTGGATCTGCTTAGTTTGTTCATGTCTGATTTGAATGTACCGTTTTAATCTCAAGGATATTTAGTACCTATCAACTGACGGTGCTCGTTGTACTGCATTTGAGCTGTATTCCTGTTGCCCAAAACAGGCTAGGAAACAGTATATATTTTTTTACCTCTAATATATCATTTGATCTTTTAGGAAGGGGGAAAATGAATACCTTTTTTTCCTGAAGTCACAAGCATTAGGTATAGCCAGAGTAATCGCGTTCTTTATGGTATTAAACATCTTTGATACACAAGGTTAGGCAAAACCGGGAAAGCTATTCATTCAAATCAGGTTGTTAGGGAACACGGCAGTAATAGCTTTGTCGTCTTTTGTAGCGTAGCACTGAGTTTGCTTTCCAGATTGTCCAGGAATGTCACTTAACAAGTTCCATATTAATGCGAGTATCTAAGAGCATGATGAAGCTCTTATTTGCTCCAGGTCTCTTCCAGTGGGACATGGCAGTTTGCAGCTTCTGATCTTCTGCATAAGATTAATAGTTTTAAGTTTGTTACAGGTGTGTTTTACAACCTGTGTTTTGTAGAAGGATGTAAAGCAGTGTCATGAAGATCATTCTGGACTTCCAGACATAACTACAACGTGGTGGCAGTAGGCAAGGCTTAATGACAGGGTGACTCCTTCTAATCTTATCATTCCACTTGTGTAGTAAATCTTCCAGAAACTTTGTGCAAACTATCTGATTTCTACCCTATGTTTCTGCATCCATGCAGGTCAAGACAAAACAGAGCTAATTTACTTCAGAACAATTGGATCAGCAGGTATTAGTAAAGCTCCTGGAGATCGTATATGTTGGGTAAGAAGATACAGGCGAAGAATCTGAATCTTATAAAGAGAGTTCCATTTGCAGCACTGTGAGAAACACAAAGAAATCCTGTTTTGACTAGTTAATTGAGCAAACATTCCATCCAGCCCTAAAATATGCCTGCTATGCTTTTTCAGATTTTTTTTGTGTGTGTGGGGAGGGGGGGGGGAAATGTATCACCTCTTAGCACGTTCATGTCTGCACCAGTCTAAAGAGCAACTGTCTGTTTCAGCACCCTGGGGCTCACCTGCTGCTCCCCCATTCCTGCCAGGCTGGATTTCTTTAAGGAGCATGTCAGTAGTAGCGAATCATCTCACGCACTAGGAAAAGGAAGACTTCTATATTCACCACCAGATTGGTTGTGCTGTCTGTTCCCCAACCAAGCCTCTACCCCCCTTGACTGTTTTCTGTTAGTGTCGTTTATCACACATCGTCAGCCCTGCCTTCACTTGCCTGCCTCTCCCAGAAATTCTGGCTCACAGCACTCTCGCACCGGGTGCCGCGTCAGCTGTGCCAGACTACCCTTCTGCCCCGCTCTATACAAAATCCAAGTCTCTCCCAACACTACCAGAACTCCTCAGAAATCTTCCATCATCTCTCTGGTGCTCTGATTTCTCCCCCCCTCCTCGCTGCACTTGTGCATTATGCACAAGCTCCCCTCACCTGCTCCTTGGCCCTACAGCCTGCATTCCCAGTCCCCTCCCTGCGGCACTTTATCCCAATAGAAATGCCAGGCATGGACTGCATGGCCAGGGTCTCTCTGTTTTCTGTACTGTACACTTGACGTGTTTGCAGCCTGATGCAAAGCTCATTCAACTAAGAGAAAGAGTTCCTTCGACTTTAATGGATTTCAAATGAAGACTTCAGACTATGCCTTCACAGCAGCACAGGAATAACGACAGTGTTGTGCAGAGATACGAAGTCAGCTTTAGACTAATTAGGTTGGATCCCAATAACCGTCTAATCATAGAAACAGGGAGCTCAATACTCAGTAGTTTACCCTAATGAGACTGTAAGCTTGTCAAAGAAGAAAGCCTGTGTTTGCTAAAGTCCAATTCCAATTTAACATCATATGCCCACTGCCTCTTAAGAAACACCTACTACTTGATAAAAAATGAAGCTAGCACTTGTCAAAATAATCTCTTTCTGCACTATTGCAGCTATATAGAGTAAATGTCTAGAATATCAAAAATTTTGTAGTCAGTTGTCTTCTCTCTCCTCCGCCCTTCTGCACACTAAATAAACATTACGTATAAACACAAAATGCAATATTGTACAAAAAGGCAGGAAATGCAGGGTACATGAGAACCTGTGCCTTATTTAACAATTTATTAGGAAAAAAAACAGAAACAAATAAAAGAAAGAATAAATAATTCATTCTTCAGTACACACAGAACCAGCTATACTTTTCCTTGTAAAAATGTAAATGTTGGTATTATCCTTTCAAAACGCACAAGTGAGATACAGGACTTTACAGCCAGAAAAACAAGTTTTCCATTGGAAACTAGAGATAATAACACCTGCAGCCTTCAGACACAGGAAAACATGCTAGATTCCATATAAAGAGAAAAGCGTGTTGAGTGACAAGAACACTATTTTTCCTGCATTTCAGTATGTATTCCAAATTCCAGTTATGCAAAAACTTAGTGAAGCTTAGGCTTCACTTCCAAATGCTATGGAAATAACCTACATTTCCAGATCATTTTCTGATTTTAAGAAAAAACTGATTGCTTTAAGCTCAAGCACAAACACCACTAGCATATTCATTCTGCCAAAACAAGTGCCCACATGTCTGAAAGGAGACTCTTGACTTGTCGTAGCAGTGTACACTCAGCAGTCACCACTGAAGCCAAAGGCATCTACATAGTTTTGGATACCAACCAACGTAAGCAGTAACCTAAAGATGAATTTGGGAGTCTAACTTTGGGCTTCCAGCTTTGAAAGGTGTGATTTGTTAAGTACTTTTGAAACTGAACACCATCTGTTCATCACACATGCTTTAATTCCTGAAAGCAAAGCAGAAGGTGGCAGTGCAACATTAGAAAAAAGTACATCAGCATCTTTCATAAGATACTGTTAGGCCTGAGAAGATTGGCAGCCGTCAAAAATCAGATCTCTGAAATCACAGGGTGTGGGCAAAGGCACACAGAAGTATCAGTGAGATGGTAGAAACTGGAGAGCTGTGGGCTTGCAGTGCCCTATCGGAGTTACTCAAAATCCTTTCGTGCTTTCCAAAAATAGTTTCCTTTTGTGCAGTCAAGGGAAAGCTCTAAACAGAATATTTGTGATTTTTCCACAAGCATAAGGAAGAGAAAGTTAAGCCTCTAAGCTAGGCTGTAAACAAGCTCCTTCTCGTCCCTGAAACAAAGTGGAGCTTTTAAGCAACTGCTAGTTAAAATGCTGTCCTTTGGAATTGCTCCCAGTCCTCCAGGTTAGACCAGCAGCAGGTTTCTGGTGGTTTTAGAGCTCCTGCTTGTCAGACTACAGCCTCTCCAATCAATGAGAACCAAAAGCCAGGAAAAGCAGAACAGTGGTTATGGGACACCAAGTCCTACTGTGTGCATGTCCTCAGCATGCCCTGCTCAATCTTTACATGCTGGCATGTGTCAGGACAGGAAGGCTTTCCTAAACAGCAGAAGCCAAATTCAGAGCTAATTATGCTTGTTCCTCTTGCATCACCTCTCAGAGAAGTTTGTGCTAGACTTTTTGATCAGAGTGGATTTAATGCTAATACCAGGTGTGGTAACAAACAGCAAAGAGAAATGTCCTACTCATTGGTAAGATATGCACTGTTTACTCCCACATTTCTAGCCTCCCTGAGCAAGTACTGTCTACTATAACTTCATTTTTTCTGTGTTAAGGATATTCTTGTATTCTGTGCATTTTCTGGTGCATATGACATTTTTGTCCCTCCTTCCTCTGGACCAGCTCCAACAGCTCCGTTGTGCTGTGGGCCCCAGAGCTGGATGCAGTACTCCACATGGGGCCTCCCAGGAACAGAGCAGAGGGGGACAATTCCCTCCCTTGACCCACTGCCCCCCTTCTTTTGATGCAGCCCAGGATACCTTCCCTGTGTTATTTTTCTTCTTTTTTTTTTTAACTATTATTATTTATATATTTAACTGTTATTTAACTCCACTTTTGGTTTTGCTAAAACATGCAACTGATTTGCTAACTGTTGGGATTTTTCTAGTCATACAAACATAAGGTATTAAACATCAGTTTCAATTTGCAGATGATAATTATACCAAATACAGCTAGTAGGAGAGGTAAATAAACACAGATAAGAAAAAAAAAAGCCTATATAATTGTGATTCAAAATCAAAAGAAAATAGATAATTAGATATCCCACAGAAAGATTAGCTGAGTTTCTGCTAGAGAGCAGACAGATGGCTGGTATGCAAGGCAAAGTATATATTTTATAGATCTGACAAGTCCTGACAGGTGTACTTCCAACTCTGGTTGAACACTAGTAAATACAGTCCTTGATTGTGCCACTAATTTGCCCAGTCAGACCATTACACACACAAATAAATGCATTTAAACTAATGGGCTCCACACCAACCCCAAGTCCCATCTTTTGGGGTGAGAATGTAGGATGAAGAACATCAAAACGAAGTTTTAGTGTTGATAATGTTGGTGTTCTTGCTGCAATTACAGGCATAGTAAAAATTACATTAAGTCACATACCACAGGCTAACAAGAAGTAAAATTGGGAAGGACAGAAAGTGCACGCTTTTAATAGTTTTCTTCTGTAGAAATACAAGATTTGCTTAGAAACAAGGAACGAGTCATCTCCATTGCCAGCATTAAAACAGAAATAACTAATTAATAATAATCCTTTTAAAGCCTTCATTTATACCAGTGGCATTATGGACACTGCCATCTCCAAATCTAGTTCAAATAATCATACTCTTTTTTTTCCTAAGTACCCTTCTCAGTTAGGGTTAATTTCTATTCCAACACTGTTTCAGTGCTAGACAACATGGTACACTGTTAATGACCCTCAGTTTTTTTTCCACAAACCACCCTGGGTGACAAATTCACCTTCAAACTGGAGCAAGTTTATCACTTTATCACACACCATCATTTCTTCAAAGTCATATGTCATTTGGGAAAAAACTATTATTTTCTACGATGAAGATATTTAACAGACAGATACTAGTAGTTGCTAGAGTTGGTGATTGTAGAGTGCATCCTCTACAGTTTCAGAAGCCACTGAAAACTTTTGTGGAAATGTTACAGACATACGGCTGAGTAAGGCACACCTACAGCTACACAAGGCTTTAGGGCACCAGCACAAACCACATTTCTAAACGTTAGCTTGACTAAGTCCTGCTCTCCTTGAAAATATTACAGATTCTCAGGTTTGTCAATAATCAGTGTTCAAAATTTCCCTCCAGCAGAAAGGAATGAGGAAGGGTCTCATCTAGCAGAGGGAGCCTCACACCGCTGAACAAGATTTAAGATTCAGCATTACCACCTAGTGGACACAGAGCGCTCCTCCTGCATTCCTACTCCAGTCTAATGTCATTCTAACATTTCCCTTTGCTGATACATTAATCAGCTAGTAAACTGCTGTATCTGGATTTGGAACATAATTGTTCTGATACACTACCAAAGAAGGCTCACATTCAGCTAACCACAAAAACACCATTAATGCTTTAAGCACTATTCTGGACAAATCAACCTTGCAAAGTCAGGAAGTCTTGACATTCCCTGTCATTTTTCAACATTTTCTTAATGCTTTCTTCTTTATATTTAAACACTTAGCATTTGAGAACTCTATAAAATCCTGATCTGTCCTTCAAGATCTTTCATTTTATAAACGTATTAAAGACACTATTAACACACTTTGCTTCAAAGGAAACGAGCACCTCGTTAACTTTAAAACCACATGAAGCCTGAAGAGAAGCTGAAAGTCCAAAGTAAAGCATCTGGGACTAGAAAGCAAAGCGACTTAGGTACCAGACTCCTGCTGATTCAGGAACCAACATACCTTGCAGACTAAAGCTGATTTATGATTCCCTCAGGGAATTCTGTGTTTCATTACTAAATTTTCTGTTACCATAACACTTTATCAGTATCCTATTTCCCCCACTTTGCACCTCTCCCCATATGGTTAATCTTCATTCTGCAAAGCCTGTTAAAGGACTCCTTTTTTCCATTTCCTTTCATACTGTTTGATTGCTTCAAGTACTTTGAATTTCTGCTACATTCCAATCCCTTTAGACTCTTGCAATACCAGTAGGTTTATAGCCTTTATATTAAAAGATGACACAAATTTAACTCAATTTACAACTCCAGATTTGCCTGTTTGGGACATAGGCTTTTCCTTGGACTTCTGTATCTCAGTGACATCTGCCCAGCTGGTCCCATTAGTATCCTCAGAGCTTCAGCAGAGTTTAGACATGTCTGTCCACTACTGAGATGCTCCAACACCCTATCTTTGGGCTGCCCAATCAGTACTCATGTTGCCAATAAGCACCTTTTGCTAGTGATGCTATACTTTACTGTAGAACAGTAGCTCCACGAAACATTGAAAATTTAGGCACAAACTCAGTTTTTTGACTAGGCAAATAAAACTCAGAAAGAATTACTTGCCACTTCTAAATATGAATGCTTAGAGGAGTGTGTAACAACATATTCCCCATCCAAAATCAAGTCTTACAGGGAAATCAACAGAAGCTAAGTGGCTAGAGAGGTACACACCTCTAAGAGACATGCTATTATAGTGACCACACAGAAGCCCTGTGAGCATTTCAGGTGCATTCACTCTTTTTTCCTTCTGAACACTGCATGTTTCTGATTTAGAAGTAATTTTAATTAGAGTCCACTGATTACGAAAAACAGCAGATTGGCAACCCAGGAGGCTCCACGGAATGTGATCAAATAAAGAGAACAAGACTATGTTCCAAATCAAATCAGGTTGTCTTCTGCCCATATGCCATTCTCAGCTGTTGACTTAATAGCACTGCATGCCCAAGGTCAGCTCCACTGAAAATGAATCCTGACTGTATCATAAAGTTGGCTCCCACACAGCAGCCCTTCATGCAATCTGCCATGCTGCTTTTAATCAGGAACCCTAAAAAATGCATGTGTACAAGCAGCAAATGACAGTACCGTATGCGAAACTCTGGCTTAGAGCCACGTGCAGCAGGAGAGAGAAGCTCTGCTCAGCAGCAGCACAGACAGCAAAAAGGAACATTTTCCCCCCATTTGGGAACATAAGTTCCACCCAGTGCTAACATCTCTTTGAGGCTCACAAACTTTCCA
Organism: Gallus gallus; assembly: GCF_016699485.2. Lineage (NCBI taxonomy): Eukaryota > Metazoa > Chordata > Aves > Galliformes > Phasianidae > Gallus > Gallus gallus. Next base: position 10,639,098 of record NC_052542.1, on the reverse strand, counting down.
CACTTGCCTAAACGCAAGCTAACCTTCTCTTACCACGTGTTTTTCTTTGCCTCACTAAGTTTAGGTACCTTTATTTTATTGAATACTTTCCTTTAGTTCTGTAGAGCGATCACTCGTTTACAGAACCGACTGCAAGACAAAAATAACAAAATACGGTAAAAATACATTTCTCTCTGTACTTTCACAACGTGTCACTATTGCCTGTACTGTAGTAATGAACATGGTGCAGGGCACAGCTCGTTCTGTTAGGGCTGCACCAAAAAACTGCAATTTTGATTTAACACGACTGAATAATACGTTTATTACATATACCACATTAAATAAGGCATCTAATCACTGGAGTGAAATCGTGTATTAGGACGGCAGAAATCCTTGGTGCACAAAGAGACACTGTTCGTGTACTTGTGTAGAGCAGAAGGCTCACGTTACTAAGCCCTTTTGTTTGTAGAACAAAAAAGTGTTTTCTGTTTGGGCCCAGTCCTGAACATTTGCCTTAAAACGTGCTTTCAGGCAAAGGAGATTTTCTGCTAGTGGAGAAAAAGACACAAACCTCTAAATTTTTGTTTTCTTCACCTGTGAAGGTACGTGGGGAGATGAAGCTCTGTGCAGCTACAAAACACTGTACCATGCAATAAATGAATTGTTTTCCTGTAACTGTCTTCAAACACTCAATTTAGTTTCTAGCTACATCACACAGAAGGGTGATTTCTCATTAGTAGATGATGCTATTTAGTAAAGCTGCTTACTTCCAGTGCACATCTGCCAGGATGCCAAAGATTAATGTGCATCCACCACAGCCTGTGAAGATCACAAGGAAGCCAGTGAGCACAGTGCCCATTCTAGTTAGCGGTGCCATTCTGTCCTCTCAGAGATGTAAACTACCCAATTAGCCACTCTGTATCAATAGAACTGCACCCAAACTGAAGGAGATATATTAATTTTGTGAGCACACAAGCTCTTAGCATATATAAAGAAAATACATTTCCTCTTAAGACATCGGGGTTTGACTCCCTTGAAGTCAGTGAAAAGACAGTGGTGATGACCAAGGCCCGGTACTTCTGACAAATATTCCTGTAGCTGAATCCCCTTGGAGGCCCATTAATTACCTCCACACCCTGCTGATACGTTCCAAATTTTATTTTTATTTCAAAAATCAAGGCTAAACAACTAGAAAAATCGTGGCTGAGCCAAACTGTGACTGTATGGGTTTTAATTTTTGAGATTAAAGCGAAGTACAAAGACACACCCAGCCAGCAAAGTCTGGAGACAATAAGATGTAAAGCAATCCTCCTTCTGACCTCACATTAACACAGAAATCACCCTACAGCATGCAAGTGTCAGCCAACAACGGCACCTACTTATTTCCTGTCAGCTTGTCCCTTTGATCTAACCTGATCCTTCTTCACTTTATTAAAAACGTTCTAATCTTTTGACTTTAATCTCCCTGTAGGATTCTTCAAAGAGCTTCAAATTAGCAAACATGCAAACAACACAAAAATGTACTCCGTATCTGCTTGAAACAATGATGTGGGGAACTGTTTCCTTCCTCGGCACACAAGTTTAATGAGGGGCAGCATTTTAAAGCCAAAAGATGCCATAGTTATCTGTTGTTTATTGGCATTAGGGTGGATGACAGAGTCCAAGCTTTTTTTGCTGGGGGCTGGTTTGCTCTGAAGGTGTAACAAGGCAGCCCAGCAGGGGTAGCAAAAAAGCCATGTGCATACTTCATTCAGCATGCCAGATGAAAGGATTATGTCACATTCAAGAGCAACAAAGAGCTCTGTTTAAGTTTGTACCAGGCTGGAACTGTGGGGCAGCCGTTAAAGACCACCAAGGTTTTAAATAAAACCGGACACTTTCAAGTTTCCTCTAGGTTTCCTTGTGGTAAATCCACCCAGTATGAAGAGAATGTCAGTATCTCCCAGGAGGAAGATGTATGAGGGTTTAAAAAGAGTGAAAAAAGTTTAATGTAATTATACATGTATATACACACACACAAACCCCTATATCTATATAACGATGAATACTTTTCTCTTTCTTATTAGGCGTATTCCAAATTTAAGAATATCATCATATTTATTTTGTTCCAGCAAGGCAAACTCTGCTCTTCGACCTTTCCTACCATAGATGAACAGCCAGAATCATCCCTCTCTTGCAACTTCAATTTAGTCCCAAAGGATCCAAATAAAATTGGTGTTTTTGATTGTTGAGTACTGCTCACCTCTGAAAAAGGCTATGAAGCGACATCAGATTCTACAGACAACATTTTAAGTTCCTTGCACCACCCTCAGCATGGACACTTGTTTTCAACTCTCACTCTACAGAGAAGCATATCTGTAGCCAGGCTGAAATAGTCCAAAACTTTTGCAAAACAATCCACGTCAACAGAACTGCCTCAAGACTGCAGTTAACCCAAGGGCCAGACTAATGTCTATTGAAGTCAATGTGACATTTTCACGTGTACATGAAAGTCTAGTTATCAATTGTGAGTCAAGAGGTTTTCTCAGTAAAATCTCAATCCTGTGCAAATACAGCTGAACAGCACTTGACCTAGACTGGTACACACGCATCTTGGCCAGCAGTATACCATACCATGCTCCATACTCGAAGATTAGAGCTGATGAATACTCCATACCCTTTCCTTTTCACCTCTTTGTCATCTTGAGATGTACTATCATTGTAAGTAGCAGGCGTATATCCTAAGAATTGAGCATGGCTTAGAAAATACATCATCACAACACTTCAAATGGTACAATTTATGCTGAAAGTCCACTGAAGATCAAAACCGATAGTTACTTATGGAATGTTGTGGAAAACTCCAGGGAGCCTCCAGATGATGCCTTGTACTGTCTCATCATTTTCTTAAGTGGTTCAGGAAGCGCTGCTGCTACATCGCAGACTATCCAGCCACAGAGCTACACCAACAGCCCTTCAGTTGTCGGTGCCAACGTATATCACAGATTTGTGAGAATAAAGCAAATGTTAAATTTAATGTTAAAACAACATTACAATTACAAATGCATTTCTTGAGAAGACTGGAGAGACAGCCCTAAAGTCAGAAGCTGTGCTGGCACAGCAAGCCACCACTGTTAATCTAGGAGCCACTATACAAACTTTAAGAATAAATCAGAGCAACTGTAAATTGAACCCTTCATGAAAAGTCACACTCAAGGTTTACACTTCACCAAACTCATTTGTTGCCTAGACATTGGTTATTCAGTTTATTGACTTGTAAAGACAAAAGCAGTGCTTTTCATTAGTCCCAAACCAGACAAGAATATTCAACAAAAAAGTACTGGAATTGTTACCCAAGACTATATATATATAGTATATATATATATACATTATATATATATATATATATATAATGTATATACACATACACACATACATACACAGTTCACTAGCACTCAAAATCCATCTGTTAAGTGGTATGCTTTTATCCTATACCCTAAGTGAGAGGGATCTTTCTTCCAGATATTGCCCCTTGTGGCTGCAGTTGAAGATGAAAGGCAGAGTTCAGCCTTTTCAGGAATTGCCACATATTTCAGATGCATGTTCAACTTCTTAGCAGCCTTCTTGACAGCCAGCTCTGACTTCACTTGAGTCCACCAGGCAGCCTACTTCCAGATCCCAAAAAGAACCCCCTCCTCCCCCCCCGCCAGCCCTTTGATTTCTCACAATGTGGACAGCCCCATTCAGCAGGGAGCAAGGGGGCAGCCACAGTGGGCATCTTTTCTCCCCAGGGGACTTGTAAGTCCACAAATTTAGACAAATATTTCCTTGAACGTAACACAACATATGTCTTGAAACATAAAGTTGAGAGAAATGTTGAGAATTGGTACCACAGGTGGACGCACCAAGTAACACCAGATACTCTGAATGTGACAACCTCACTACAAACACTTTTGAAAGTTGACTGGGAATGAAATTACAGCTATATTCAGCGGGATTGGGAACAACATTTTTGTTTTCATTTGTTTTTTTCCTCAGTACGAACCTCAGAATTTCCAATTTTTCTTCTGTCAGAAAACCCAAGATGTGAAAGAATGTAGAAAAGAAAAACTGAGGGCTCAATAAAGTCATCTGGACATGACCGACCTTCCAGAAATGTGTAGCTCTAGGACTATTTTTTATCTGATCTATTTTGACAACCTCAACGTGCCACAAAACTAACAAAACTTGAAACGCCTCTCTCAAAGAAGGAAGAGCAATATATAGCTACTAGCATTCAAGTTTGACTGGGACAGCAACTAAAGAGTGACATTCTCAGCAGAACTGTTATTAGTAATTCAAGTTAACACTTCAGTCTGGAATCCAAAGAGCTTTTTATATTTCATGCTGCACTGACCCTAAAATACTGTTTTTAACATAGCCTACAAGCCACTTGTAACATGCCCTCCCAAAATTGCACTGAAAACACGACAGTAAAGCTTTAGCACTCTAAACTTCATTATTGTATTCTGCATGCATGTGCCTAACAGTTTTCTCTCCAAAATCCACTTCAACAACAACAAAAATACAGCAGCATGAATTACTAGAAAAGAAGTCTTTTAAGAGCATGTGAACGTAAGCACCTTTATCTTCATGCTCTTCAAAGCAATATAAATGATGAAAAAATCTTCTTGCCACCTGTATAACCCACACAGAATCACAGCTCACCTGCTTAGGACCTGACACCGTAGATCTACTTTTTACAAAGTCGCAACAGATTCATTTCAAGCTTTCAGCATGTCCTGGGAAATTCTACTCATCTTACTGTTCTTCAAGCAGTCCAAGCTAAATTTATTTATGATCCATTAAGCCTGCAGGAACCTGGCATTTAGTGCTAGATAGTTTGGAAGTCAGTACCATCCATCAGATCTGATCCTTCCAAATTAGACAACAGCAGATTGTTTATCAATTATAATGAAATTCTCTTCAAATAAAGGAACTGCATGTATCATCACAGTAATTGTAGCTCTCAGACAGTCTTTTTACATCAAATTACAATGCAAATATATTCCTCTTTTAATCTTGTTCCCACACAACCTATAACAAGTGCATTTCCAGTGGGAATACAAGTTGAATTTATCCTTTCCTTTAGAAATTTTTAAGTTCTCTCTCAAATAGAGTAATTTTCTTCTCAGGAACTTTTAAAATACATCCATGGATCAGTTTTGACTTTGAACAGCTGTTACGATTACTTAGTCAATCTACCACCCTTATGCTTGCAGCGCTGTTTTGTACACATACATCGTTGACTTACCTGCATAACCCAATGAAGCATCCCGTGCTGTGTTTCCTTAGAGGCCTGCAAGAAAAGCATGTGTCCTGCAGCTCATGCATGGGGTTGAGGATCAGAAGATCCTGTAACAGCTCCAGGGACTGACGAGCTTCTGCCTGCTTCAGACATGTTACTTCCTCTATGGCTATTTCCATCACAAAATACGTACAACAAAATGTTCTTTCCTCGCATCTTACTGGAATTCTATGCTCTCCAGAACAAAGGCTACTTCTGCGTTCTGTAACCCCGCAGGATCTGGTGGCTTTTATTCCCTCTTGCAGCATAAAGGATGATAAAAGTTTCACGAGGGAGCTCAGCAGCAACCATTACAGTTTCCTGGTCAGACTTGGTGAGTTTGACATTTTCACCACCAGGCCACCGTTTGCAAACAGCTCCCTGGGTTTTGTTCACGGCTAAATGCCTCCATCTCTGCAGATCGCACCCCATCTTCAGACTGCCCCTCAGCCCCCGCCCGCCTCCCGCACCCCCTCAGCCAGCGCACGGCCCAGCAGTGCTCCGCGCCGCCTCCTCGGCCAGCCGCGCTTCCAGCGCCTGCAGCTTCTTCCTGGAAGGAGCTTCAAGCCTCAGTCTATACGTTTAGAAGAAAAGCGATTAACAGAGGCGGTAAAATGGACTTGTGCACGCGTTTAGCAGGCGGCCAGTGACCTTCATGAACACCCCATCTCCACAGCGCAGCCCGCCTGCTCCCTGCAGCCTGCTCAACACGGCTGTGGGGGAGAGTCTCCCGTGAGGCTTTGTTCCCTTTTCTCTACCTGTGATCGGATGCAGACATCAGGGAGCGGTCATTTCCACACTGCTCCCGCCCTGACCATCAGGCAGCAATTCTGGCACGCAGGTCGATGCACAGGCGAGTCGGAGGTGAGAACCCCTCCTTGAATGGCGCGTTGCAATTTGCTAGCACCACCGCCAGTTAGCAAACAGCACAGCAAAGGGGCAGCGCCGAGAGCTCTTACAAGTGTGAGAATTACGGAACGAGGAAGGATTCGCAGGAACTCCCGCGCGGGGCTGGCAGCCCTCTCTCGCCCAGCCCTCACAGGAGCGCGAGCCGCCAGGTGGCGCCACGGGGCTGCGGCACGCGCCGAGCTGCTGCGCGGGAAGGGGAGCCGTTAGAGCCGGCGCGTGCCCGTTCTGCACGTGTGGGGCGCAGTCACCGTGCGGGGCGCAATGGGGTAACAGTGTCCTACAGCTTTTTTCCCCTCTCTTCTTTCTGCAGCAGTTTCAAAACGCTGCCACCGCAAATAGTGGGGTCTTAAGTCTAAACAAGGTCTGACAGCACCGTTGCTTGAATACTGTTTTATTACACACAACCAGCATTGTGATCTTACCGCTGTCCTACTGTGTGGCTTTTGTGGTTGCAAGCTAACAGCACCTGCTGCTGCCCTCCCTTTAGCAAGTGTGCTTGTTTCACAACAACAGGCTGCACACACTGATAAACCAACACATACTCTTTACCAAGATGCATTCTTTACAGAGTTAGAGAACAAGCCTTGCTCCCTTCCTTCCCCAAGAAAAGCTTCTGGATTTTGGAATTTGCAGAGTAGCACCAAGACAGTAACTACAGCCTTCCATCAGCCCTTGGACCACAGCAAGTACGGTCTCGCTCCCCTACTGCTCTTTCACAGCTGAATGGAAGTGGTACAGCTTCCCAGGGAAGTGTCTCCACCCCTCAGTGGGAGTTAATGGTGACAGTGCTTTATGGAGAAAACACTTCATAAAGCTCATATCAAATCCAGAGCACCCACACACAGACACAGAGTGAAGTTAAGTTCATATCCATGCAGATAGCTGCCAAGGTCTAGGAAGGAATCACTGGTGCAACAATGGTGATTAACTGCAGTGCTGTCAATTAATGTATAAGCAGCAGACATGCACATGAAGAGGTACAGGCTCAGACTTTCTAAACAGTAACATCTGTCATGGAAAGTTGCTGAGACTCACAGTTAATCCATCTTATTTTTCTCTTCCATGCTTGTGTCTTACCTTTTTAATAAAGGTGTTGTAGAGAAAATAGGCACAGCATGCTCATCTGCTAACACGAAGGGTAACAACAGCAGTAGAGAATTAGAGGATACGAGCAGCTTGTTCACACATACTGATACTGCACTCCATTCAATTCTGTTAGAACAGTGATGCCCACTTAAGACTGAGATGAGTGAGATGAGCTGCCTGTGGAGGATACCAAAATACACAGCTGCAAGCAATGCCAGACTTCAGCTTCACATAAGCTCTTGAAAGCAGTTTGGAAAATAAAGGTATCATTATCACTCCAGAAGCTTTCCTCCCTTTTGAAGAAAGAAGCCATCTGTGCAGAGCTTCTATAGCTTCTGAAGAAACAAATACAGACCTTCAACCATTTGTAAACCTTGCACAGCAGCAAGGAAAATAATCTGCATCTTGCTCAAATGCATATCATACAAACTGAACATTTGTAGCTGTAGATTACTTGATTCTTTGAACATACTTCTAGCATACAGCAGATCCAGATCAGGGCAATGACATGCCAGACAGAAGTTAGTATACATGGCTTTAAGAGAACCTTACACACAGTAAGGCAAGCATTACTAGGTCTGCACCTAGGATTTAAAGATACAGAATGAAGAACTTCTACTCATCCATCATATCTTTTATTTTCTAATATCACTGTGATCATCTTTAAGGAAGCTGACGGATAAGAAGTGAGGAACGTACCAACTGCACTTTACAGATTAACAACCAAAAAAATAGAAAGCACCTATAGAATCTCTGGGTTTCACAAAACTAGTTTTCATTTATAACACTTGACACAACGAGGTCAACTGCAACAAGTGAAGAAGCTACATCAGTAAAGTGCTATTTTTGTTAGAAGTGGCTAAAAAGCACAACTACAACAGACTCGAGTATTCGGTGGTTGGATTGTCGATGTCCTCAGGAACTTTCACTTCAGGCTCTGTGTTTTTTGATGAAACTGATGAGCCCATTTGTTGAGCTATCATGAGATGTCACGGGAGCATCTGACTCCAACTCTGGCTCAATTTTCTTGGCAAGCTGTTTTCCAAGCTCAACTCTGCATTTATAAAAACAGGAGAAATGGAGAGGAAAAACAATTAGTGCTAACAATATAAAGCATGTTAAAAGATGTGCCAGTAGAGAGTAACATAACAGTGGAAAAAGTCAGTGTTCATGAGTTCATGAACAAATGATCTAACCAAGTGCCATTCACAAACAGCTGAAGTTCTCACAAGTACAGCTGCCTAGCTGAACAGACAGCTCAAGTTACAAGATACTTAGGGAGAAAGCTTTGTTTTGCACTCTCTACTGTTTTCCCCTTCAGTACTCATTTATATTATGCAGCCAGCTCCAAAGCAGAAGGTATTCACCTTGCTCCTGTTCAGTATTCAACACATCACTCAAAACACTGATTTGAAGCACTAAGACAATAAACAGCTGAGATTTGGGACTGAAAGCTTTCTTCAGCACTACAGAGGACTATCCTGATGAGAAAAGAAACAAGAAACTAACTGCTCCAAGAAACGAAACTGGTTCTACAGCATACTTTGTTTGCCCTCCCCACATTCTCTATTTAGTTTAGATTCTATTCTAGATTTTTCTAATACTGTTGAAAAAGCTCTTTTTATTTATACCTCACTCTCAATTTCAGATTCTACAGCAGATACTTGCAGCTTTTATTAAAGTTTCCAGTTTCTACTACATTTAAAGTAAAAAAAACTACTGTGATAACACAGCTCTAAAACACATGTAAAGAATAACTTCTATCCTTCAGTTTTTGTGAAGAAGCAAGTTTGCTCTGAAGGCCTAGAATAGTTCTTCCAAACAACTCATCACAGCATAGACAAGTTTCAATTGAAAAATCCTATTCATTTCCCAAGCATGTTTTCCTGAGTGAACTTTCCATAAAATGTTGTGCAGTTATTATTACTAGAATTAAAGATAGCATCCTATTTGTTTCTGAAGTCTTCCTTTTTTAAAAAAAAGGAAAGAAATCAAAGTAACTCCTCATAAAGCAGCTGTTCATGGAGCTCTTCCATGAACCTCAGAGACAGGTGCAGCCCACAGCAGGTATAGGGCTCCAATGCAAGAACATTCTTGGTAGATGGCCTCATCTAACTCCAATGTATGAAAAATTAAAAGGTGGTCACTGTTTGACTAGCAAATGCCATTCAAGATGCCTATTAAGTGTAAATTCTTGTCCCCCCTATTAAAAGGGACATTTCCCCCTCTGCTTATCAGAGTATCAACTCAGCCTACTCAAGGATCTTCTTGTTATTACTGTATCTTTTCTGCATTCAGAGTTGGTTACTTATTTAATCTAAAAAGCAAAGGTCCCCAAACTGAAGCTGTACTTTCCACTATTTTTCATCATCTTCTCTAAGGCATGACACATTAGGAAATATGACAGTTAATAAATATACAAGAAACAGATCAAGAAAACTTACCCCCACTGATCATAGCTGTTAATATCCCAGACAACCCCCTGAACAAATATCTTGTGCTCATACATGGCTATAAAAAAGAACAACACTTGATCAATAACCTTATCATGAAGTCTTAAAAAGCATTCACAGTCTTAAGACCCATTTACTTACCAATGATTGCTCCCAAAGTGAATGGGTTGAGTTTTGTAAACATGATGGAATTGGTTGGGCGATTACCCTCAAAGACCTTTCAAAAACAAGAGGTACATTACAGTACAGTGCATTGCAGTGAGTTTCTGATGCAAGTTCCACATTTTTCCTGCAGCCCACATAAAATTATTTGCACTAACAGCAAATACAGAATCACAGAGTCCTGAAAGCTTTGAAGGCTAACTGCCTCAATCACAAAGCTGTATTTTTATACTCAGCACTTTTTCCCTGATGTTTATTAAAAGCAATGGCAAAATGGTATCTCCAAGCACTGCTACTACCACTACAGCTCTGGAAAGTGGCAGAACACAAACCTAGGGGCACTGGAGAGACAGCTCTTCCCCCCCCCCCCCCCCCCCCAAAATGCCTCAAAAGACTTCCAGTCATTATGTTTAATGGTAGTACCATTTACAGACTGCCCTACTACACCAGACAACCTTTAATACCACTTTCACCACTGTCAAGACAGTGGCACTTGATAGCCACCTGAGGGCATGGCCCCCATTACCAAGCTCCATCAAGCAGCTTAACACCACAAATCCCTCACCACAGCAGTACTGCTAATCAGAAGGAAACTGAAAAAGTGACAGAGCCTGCTTACCTTATGGGGAAGAAGCTTCTCCAGAGCATCTCCACTCAGTCCAGCTGCTTGCAGTTCCTTACGAGCTTCATCAGCAGTCTTTCCCTTCATCAAGGCCTCAGTCTGAGCAAGGAAGTTGGCCAAAAGGATCTAGAAAGTAAAGATAAATACATGAACTCAAGTTATTATTTCCTAAGATAGAAAAGTGATTCTCAGTGCCTGAATCCAGACAGATGTACTCTAGTAACATGTCATATTTTTAAACACTATGGCAGTAAAGTGTGCTAATTTTGTGTATTGCTCCTGCCCATTGCTTTTTACCTCAGTCCTATTGATTACTATTTCAACAGTGCATGCATGTAAAAACATCCAGGTTTGTTTTGAGAAATCCTGTCCCTGTTGGAATAGACAGCAAACGTCCCAGTGTGAGCAAAGGCAGTTGTATTTTGTATGTCTCTTTCACAATGCCTATCCTTTGTGGAAAAGCAAAGTCAGACAACTATTATGTTTTTACTCTATGAAGGATAACTCTCACAGTACACCAATACAATAGAAGTTTAAGATACTATAGAATCGCTCATGTTGGAAAAGACCTTAAAGATCACCGAGTCCAACCATGACCTAACCATACTACCTTAACAACTCTCTGCTAAATCATGTCCCTGAACTCCACAGCCAAATGGTTTTTAAGCACATACTATTCCTTGCCTAATGTTCAATTGCAAGTTGATAGGCGGCTTTTTCCTATCAGCTATAGTGAAAAATAAACATTGTATCTATGAGAAATAGTAGAAAACATTTCCTTCTTCACAAAGCCATCTTGTAAGTGGCATAGTTTGTATTACAAATAAAGAAAGCTGCTGGTACAGAACCCAAACAACATTTTTAACCTGAAATCACCACAATACTGAAGTTTAGATGACAAAACATGCTTTTTCTGAACTATGCAGCAGGTGATAAACCTGAACACCTGTTTCCACATACAAAACAAATAGTTCAACACTGTTCCTTGAAAATCCTTAATTCAGTAACTAAAACAGATTTTAAAGATCTGCACAGGAGGTTACAACCCTAAGCATGCTGGTAGAAAGAACTGCAACGGCATCTCTGAGGAAACTTTCACCAGTTCTGATAATATGCTTCCTCCTACTCTGCAAAGAGTTACACTTCAAATTTCTACAAGGAAGCTTATCTCCACAAGCCTAGTTTATTAACTCCTCCCAGCCTCAACAGGCAACACTGTTGCCTCAGTAACACTCAACAGGCAACAACTGCCTCAGTAACTGACCCTACTGTTCTTAAAAAACAAGAATGCCTCTGACAAGTAACTATAATTCATGTTTTTTTCAAATCTGTTACAACTATTCATGGAGCCTGCATGTATGGTTTTCAAAGGGACATGTATAAATCAGGTGCACTGCAATACTGGATAAGCTTCAACGCCCTCAGTGACAAGAAAATATGAGCGTTCTGATAAAGATTTAATTACCTTGTGATGCAAACCATTTCTGACAGGATGCTGAGTCTGTACTGGGATCATGAAGTCACAGGGAATCATGCGTGTTCCTGCAAGAAAAGCCATGTTAAGAGCCTTGCATTAGAAGAAAATTTAAAACACTAAAATTATCACTTCATGTTGAGTTATTGGTAGACTCAGCCACTCCAAAGATCTCCTACATCATGTAGGAGGAGGGGGAAATAACAGTACAGCCCAGTAGCTTCAGTTTTAGTTGGCTCTCCGCATTCTAGCAAAGAGACCTACATCTTATGGCCTTCTAAACCACTAATTAAGAGCACAGCAGTAGTGTCACACAAGCCTAGACAGAAGCCCAAGCCTAGCTTCTAAACTAGCGTCATTCTGTAGACTCTTACAGCTTTGTAGCCAGAATTAATTCCAAAACAAAGTAGTGAATAGTCTGTTTTACCCTGATGAATGAGTTGGTAAAATGCATGCTGCCCATTGGTGCCAGGCTCTCCCCACACAATAGGACCAGTATTGTAGTCCACACGAGATCCTTTCTTGGTAATGTATTTGCCATTAGATTCCATGTCACCCTAAAAGGAAAGAGTACTATTATCTTTCTCACAGAACCATACACTATCAGTACAAACTTACATACATACTTTGACTCTAAGAGCTGCTCATTTACAGAAATATCATAAATATACATAGCTGCTTAATTTAAGGACACAAACTTAACTGACATCTACGGAAAAAACAAATATCTAAAGTACTTGAACAAAATGGATGATAGCTATCCTCACACAACTTTACATCCCCGAATACATGAATTTATGTAGTTGCAATTTTAACCTAGAAACATACATTCAGGTTCTAGAACCAGGTCAGAAACATATCTTTAATTCTTTATCCTTGCTTTTTGAAACCTTCTGCTCCAGTTGAAGGTTACCTGCTGGAAGTAGGCAGCAAAGCGGTGCATATATTGGTCATAGGGCAGAAGTGCATGGGTTTCACATCCGTAGCAGTTTATATACCACACTCCCAGCATGGCCAAGAGAACAGGCACATTCTTCTCCAGTGGAGCAGTATGGAAGTGTTTATCCTATTAAACAAACAAAGAATTACATTTTCCTTACAGCAATTGTCAAACCTCCTAAATATTTAAGCATTTTGGTTTTTTAACTGCTGTTTTGATCCAGAGAGCTCCCAAAGCAGCATCATTTTACAAGCAGTGTGAGAGCACAGGGAGATGAACTTCGAAAGGCAGGCAGTTTCTAGTTACTATGCTAAGGAACAAATTTGTAATAGGTAGCCCACACTCACCATCCAGTGGCCTCCAGCAAGCAGGCTCTCAAAGTTGTCAAAACCTAATGATTGAAAAAAGAGTCAGTCTGAACTTACAGCTTAGATGTCATCTTTCTGGTATAGACAAGCCTGGAACTGATTGAGATTATTTTGTATGCAGAAAGGCTCCCAACCACTAATTCAGTTTAAAGTTATACTCTGACTTCTGAAATTTGCACCCCAGATGTATTAGTTATGATTAAGGCAAGGATCTCAGTGCAAGACCAACTTCAGGAAGCATACTTTACAAACTTCACCTAAACTCTGTTCAGGCAGAATAGGTAACTGAAAGGAAAACAATGCAATTGACATGTTTTAGTCAAGGCTACTGTTTCCAGTTTCCCCACTTACTGTTACAGTGGAAAAGCTTGTCCAAAGTAAAATAGGTCAATAAAACAGGAATTTCTGCATTGGGTTTGCAGATGCACACCTGTAGTAAGGTCTTTTTAAAAAGATTTTTAAAGAGAAAAGTTGCTCTTCCTTCTTTGTTCTCGTAAGAGAAACTGTTGATTGTTCGCTCTGTAAATCAGGAATTTAACCAGCACATATTTTCACTAATGAATTATATTAATATTCTTCCTCACAGGAAGCCAGAAACCATGACTGTCGTATGGAAAAAAAAACCTATGAGATTGTGGTGTTTGACAACCAAAGCAGGAGCTCTACCTATGGTCAGGGGGCAGCTCTGGCAGATGAAGGATGTAAGATCAAGCAGCACAGACAGACTGGCACATCAGCAGTCAGCACCGTATCTGTCTGACAGCACAGATGAACAATTTATTGCAGACAAAACAGTAAGTGCCTGACATTTATTTTGCTGTTCAAGTATGCTCTTCCCACATGTGACAACTCCCGTTCACATCAATCCAAGAATTCTACAATTTGTTTTTCTTTTGATGTCATTCTAAGGATATTCTAGCTTTCACTGATAACTTTACGGTCTCAGAATAATTATTGGAAAAGAATCATGAAGGAAGAGACACCAGGATGTAGAACAGCCTGTTCATCAAGAAAAAGCACTTCCCAGAGTTCTTTCACACACACTCTGTACTTGCCACCTTCATTTAAGATATGCAAAGACACCAATGGTGCCTTAGAGCACTAAGATAGGTGAGGATCAATTTATGATGACTCTTAAAGGGTCATCTCTGTTTGCTTCACAACCCACTGCAGATAGACTATGGAGTCTAGTGGTATACGAACGCTGTTTTTAAGAGAGAGTAGTGGAGCAAGTAGTATATGATGGGAGAAAGAATTGTCTCCACTCTACACAGCTCTCATGCAGAATTTCAGACAATTTTTTTGACGCACTGAAGTGTATATGCTGTCACAAACTCGATACTCTATTCTTAATTAGTTTAGTCAAATCAGTTACAAGATTTAGTTTTCAGGACTGATAGGGCTTTACAAAGCCAAGCACTTTTGGCTATGCAGGCAACTAAAGAGATAATCTGACCATTTCTACCTACATATGAGCAATTCCAAGATGACATTTAATAGTACTTCTGACATTTCCTTTGCATTTGGTCATTTCAGCATAAACATTCGCCAATTTACAGAAGAGATTGGGTAAAACAGTCTGTCCCAAGTTTCATTCACAATCCAGTACTGTTCAGTTATTCTACAAGTACACTCCCCAAACAGATTCTTATTAGTTAATCACAGGAATACCTACCAATATGAAGGGCGATGGAGAGACCAATGGCTGACCACAGGGAATAGCGACCACCAACCCACTGAAAACAAAAGAGTGGTTTACAGAGGAGAAGCACAAGGCTTTGAAATTCAAACGTATTCAAACTACTACAGAATAGCAGCAGGTTTGGACTATTTTCAGCAAGATATTGTTTTTGTTGACAACCCAGTACACATCACATGGCATTGTCAAGGGGACCTTATAGCAGCCCTTTAAGAAATACTTAAGTATGTATTTCTTTGAGGATGTAAAGTTTCCTAACTGCTCTAGAAACTATAATTTACATTATACCTGCTGAAGCAGTTCCCTTCAGAATGTCTGCAGTTCACTTTGAAATACAAGCTTTAAATTCAGTATTAACTGTTCTCCTACCACTTGTGCTCTGTAAGTACCATCTGTTTCAGCAAGGTTTTGACATTATCTAGGGAAAGGTAACACACTAGGTAAGTTCTAAACTGCATCTATAAGATCTAGTTTGTCAGGCACAGTCAGTGAGACAAACCAAACTGGTTTGAAGCAGAAGGGTCAAGGCTTGATGCACTATACTTAAAATATGCATGTGCTATAAAATATCACAGGAGTTAGACTCCTGTTTCTACTGTTTGACCTTTACAGGCGTAGATTATATACAGTAGACCCCAACGGTCAAATGTCACAGCTTATAATAACTAGGAACAAGGTAATACTTCTATCTCCTATTACCCAGCAGATGATTAGTCAGCCAAGAACATAGAAGGCTCTTCTTCAGACCTCTAAACCATTCTGTTAAAATCCTGTTGTCAAAGACAAGACTATTCTACTTGTTAGGCATGCTCTTAATTTGTTTCAGTCATGACTTTTCACATGTATTCTTTTAACTGAAACAAATACTGTTTTGGGACAATTTCTTTTTTTTTGTTTATTTTTGGTCAGTTACATCTAGTCAAGATTTTCTTAAATCAATTATTTTAATAGAGATTCTAACTGTAATGGATATTCTAACTACTGCACAACATTAAGACTTCTACTTACATCCCAGAACTCAAACATGTTCTCAGTGTCAATTCCAAACTCTTTAACTTTAGGCTAGAATAAAAAAGTATGGAAGGTTAAAACATTCTTAAAATTGTTCACGTCCAGCAAATATGAAGCACAAGTTTGGTGCCTATTAAATACACAATTGCCCAATTACACCTATTTTAAAAATACATCAGTTCCATCACTAATATAAAACCTACTTACATTTCCAAATACTACTATCACCATTCAGCAGTTCTGAATGCTAAGGCATATGCTCCTTACATGAGAAGAACAATATAGTTAAGACTGACACTGTCTACATTTGAAGTGCCTAGAGCGGAAAAAAAGAACTTCACACCAGATTACTTAACCTCTCACTTACTGCAGAGTCTAATTGCTGCATCTCTTTCCAACTCAGTCCCCCCCCCCCACGAAATGCCACATCAGTGCACATCACACTCACTGCATGTAACATTCACACAAGTTACCCGCATCACTTCAGCAAATATCTGAAGGAGTTTAAAAGTACCATTTGCTTATAGAGAAACTGCACACGTGCATACTTCAGAAGGAACAGGTACCCCTCTTAATAACAGAAAGCTCTTATACTTGAAATATCTATCATTGCAGATTTACAAAGCTCTAGAAGAAAAAGTACATCTACAGTGGTGCTACAGTTCAGCATTCTGGAAGTGTTCGAATTATTTTCAGTAGAATAAATGCATTATTTCAATAGGAAGTCTAACAAAACACTATTACTTGAATTCCAATAAAAGCTTGCTTACTTGATTGTACAAGGAGACTACCTTAAAGGTACACAGAAGAAAGTCTAAATAAGGTTGTTATACTTACACCATTGGTAGACAAGGCAACGAAGTGCTTGGCCACAGCTGAAGGCTTAATAAAAAATGAAGACCATTAGATCAGGAATGCTAATTTCCATTTCTTGTTACAAAACCAATTTGCTACTATTTCACATGTAAGAAAAAATAGTTTACTATCATCAGTTATTTTCGCATTTATCAACTTCAAGTCATATTCACTGTAAGACTTGGCAGCACACCCATCCAAATAAAGTGTGCTCTGACAGTGTTCTCATGAAGATGTCTCACTGGAAGTAGAGGTTACTTGGAGTAGCATACCATTTTCTTCCAAGTACATAGTCAGCCTGCATCACTAATGCCACTTCCAAACACTTCAACTTTGTTGTACCCCTCCCTGTGAGGGAGGAAAGACCAAGTACAGCTGCAACTACTGATAAACCTCAAGCTAGAGATTTAGACTTTGGTCTTTCAGTGACTGTTCTGGCAAACTTCTATAATGAGAAACTTAAAAGTCCAGTTTTCAACTTAAGTACAGCTGTTCTGACTAGAAAATATTGAAGATCATATTAATTACCTGAGCAAGCAGTATTTGCTTCTTTCTTTTAAAGGTTAGAAACAGGAAGGAGTAAGTTAAATACAAGATTTCTATTCAAAGCACAGCCATCTGCTATACAATCTCTGTATACTACTTCAACCATAATTTCTAGTTTTGAACAACTTGTCAAGAATTGTAAGATAATGACATCCAGGCACCATATTCTTTGATTTCCGTGCCAGAGGTACCACCAAACCATTAACCAGCTCTAAGGCAGATACTATAATTTTATTTAAAAGCAGGATTTGGGAGGAAAAAACAACACAACTTGTCTTATTGCTTCGGTCAAACAGCTCGTCACTAACCATGATGCACTTCAACATTTTGTACAGCATTTGCTAAGCTATGCAGCTTATGTTTGGGCAGTTACTGGCCCTGCTCCAAAGCATGCTTAAAATGACTAGGGAGAAACTGTGCAACAGGAATCAGTTGCATTCTGTTATGTAACCCAAGCATTACACTTACATCCTTAGCAGCATGTAGGAACCACTCTTTGGCCGTTACTGCATTGGTGATAGTTTCTTGGGTGGTGAATGTCTGAGAACCAGAAAAATGAAGACATTTTATACTTAAAATTGAAACAATTTCAGGTTGCTAAAACATCATTTACAATTAATGTGTTGTAGTTATCTGGAATTGAGGCTTATAATACAGCTGTTACCACACTACAGACAAAAAAAGCAAGCTTATCAAACCAATTTATCATTTGGCTGGAACTGGAATCACTACTCCCCATTTCCTTCCCTCCCTAGAAGCGGTGCGCAAACCTGAAAACTGAAGTTTTCTATCTTAGGTTTTCACTAAATATAAAGTCTTATCACTCAATTAAAAAGGAAATAATTGAGCTTCAAAACAGGACAATTCACCTGGACTGTCCCCTTGATCTTTAATTCCTTCTCTTCCATGAAGCAGCGCTCATTTCTGCTAAAAGTATTTTGCTGATTAAACATTTTCCTGCTTCATGAAGTGTGCGAAGAAGTTCAGTCATGCAGATCTGCAAGGATCTGCAACCATTCTGAGGAACTCAACCATCAAAATCTTCCTTCAAGAGTGAACGCTACAACCTACTCTCATCTATCTCCAGACGTATTTCATTATGAAACACAAGCCTGTTACAGCAAACAAAAAAATGCCATTCACCCTCTTCCAAAGATATTTAATTATCCAAGTACAGCTTGGCAAACAGAAACTGAAGTGTTACTCTTAATCTGACAGTCTAAGGCTTTGAACCATGATGTCTGAACTCAATTATTCAAAACTGACCATTAGCATTACTTTGTGAAGTTCTTTTATTACTCCATAAGTTGCTCTGCCACAGTATTGCCAAGATAAGATAATGAGCACCAGAGTAGAACACAGCCAGCATTACACACATTCATTTATTGCTGATTCTGTCCTCAACGGTAAGGGCCTACTGTGCTTCAGAAGTGAAACAACACAAGTTATGTAATAAAGAATTCAGTTTCCTCTGATAAGGAGGAAAGCAGTATGTCCTAGTCTGCATTTCTCAGACAATGATGGCAGCTAGTAATTAAGCATAAAGTTAAAGAATAAGCTTGCTAACAAGCTGAGACTTAAGAAGGCAGCTATTACATTTGTACTAAAAAAATGAAGTGTCATCTTAAACTACCATCAGCTTGTCTTTGCTTGTTCATGAAGCAAGAAGCTTAGTATTTATAGTGCCCAAGGAAGCCAGCATTTATGTTATTTAAGGTAGTCGTAAAAGATCTTCTAAAACAGAATGAAGATTCCCAAACTACATTAATGTGAAAAATCAGTGAAAAAACAAAACACAGTACTACTGACCAATTAACACTGCACTTCGTAATAAGCAATATGAAAGACCAGATGCAGAATTAAGAAATGTGATGAAATATTGAATTTTGAATTTAACGTGAGATGACACACCCCACCCACAGCAAGGTACAGCAAAGCAAATTTTTGAGAACATAAATTTCTGTTGACTGAGAAAAATTCAATACAACATGAAATTGCTCATGCATTACTTGTGTAGGCTGGCTGGATCATTTTCAGTGCTTGAGTACTGTGCCCCTGAATACGTCAGCAGCAGTACGAGCTTTAATTCCAAGTTTAGGAAGAATCAGAACAGGAGTTTTTAGAAATAAGTATCTGTAGAGTGAACTAATTTAGATCTTCCTGTGGAAGAATCTGTTTTGACTGAATCCTTCATCACTTGAAAAAGTCATAACAGCAACATTAGACATACCTTTGATGCAATGATGAAGAGTGTGGTTTCTGGGTGGAGCTCAGCCAGGGTTTTGGCTATATGAGTACCATCAATGTTAGATACAAACCAAACACGTGGACCTCCCTTGGAATATGGTTTCAAGGCTTCAGTTACCATCAGAGGCCCCTACAGAGAAGCAACATTTAGGCTGTTTTAATTGCATATATGTACACACAAAAAAAGATGAGAAAGATACAAGTCAGGAGCTTACCAAGTCAGAGCCACCAATCCCAATATTGACCACATCAGTGATAGCTTTTCCAGTGTAGCCTTTCCATTCACCACTACGGACTTTCTAAAGGGGGGGGGGGGGGGGGGGTGGGGGGGAAGAACACAGTAAGTATTTTATGCTATTTATATGTTGAAGTTAACAATTCTAACACTGAAAGCAGGCTGTGTTTTCAAGTACTACTGTAGAGAATCTCCTAAGACAACTCAGTTTTGGCCTTCTTCAAAGCAAGTGTTAACTAAGTGCATAGTTAGTTATAACAGTTAGTTATAACAGTTAGAAGTTTAACGTACATATTTAAAACAAACTGCAAAATTAAATCTTGCCTTCCTGAATGTGAACTATTATGGCACTTACAACAAGTGAGTATAAAAGCAAAATAAGTCAAGCTAAAAATGAAAAAAATCTTAGGTATTGAATTATTTGCATGAGATGTTTGACTCAAGTTTTGTTGCGTTTTTTTTTTTTAATGTGTTCTTAATTAGCAAAATCACTTCTAATAGAAGTGGAAAACTATCATTAATAAAGCCTTGGAGGTAACACTTATGGGCAAGCTAAGCATTTGAAAAGCTTCTCTACTGCATATTTATGTACATTTTGCATTGAAATTTCTGGAGTTTAGCTTTGAAGCATATGGATTTCTCTGCCCTATTCTTGTTGGTTTTTAACAGTTGTTGAGTCCCAACAAGAAAAAAAATACAATCAGTAAGCAATATCAAAACACTGCACTAGTTTCTGTCCATCATGTACCATCCATGCATTAACTCCTACTCAAATCCCTAAAGGATTCTTTTCAGTATCATGTACACTTCTATGTGAACTCCCCCATTCTAAAGTATTGTTTCTACAACAATTTAAGCTGTTGATTATGCTGATAGTTGATCTCCTTCTCTGCAGATGTTTTTAAGCGAAAGCTGTTTTACTCCTGCAAATACAGAACCATTTTTAGTAAGCACCATGACATGCCTCTAAACGATGTTGCCATGGTTTTTAAATTCCATCTGCCTAGGTGAATCAACTCAAACAGGGATCTTTGTTCATCTTTCTAAAGATGCTGCTTAAGATTTATTTTAAATCTGCATTGGAAGTGATATTCCGACTAGTGAATTACAGCAAAGTAAGTCATACTTAGAACAACTATAATTCCACATTTGAATCAGTAACATTAGAAACCTGCACAAAGAAGCAGAGAACAGACTGTGAATCTGCCTACAACCAGCACTTGACAATAAGCATATAAGGGAACATGACTGATTATAGTATATAAGTAGTAAGTTATGGAGGCACATGATACCTGGCAGAAGTGTTTCATTTTGTCCAACACTTTGTTTACTTCTGGAACAACATCTTTCCCATCTACAAGTATTGGGGTATTGGAACGATTTCTCAGAGCAATGTGAAGCACAGCTCGGTTCTGAAATGAGGAAAAAAAAGGTATAAGTCAGAAGTAACTACAAAGTGTCCCATCCAGAAGGTAGTACAATCTTTAACACCATCAAAAACTCTTCAGATTAACTCAGATTGGCAGCAGTCATTTGTGTGTATGTGTAATTGTAATACTAAATCACAGCCTGAACCAGTAATGGAGCACCTGGTGGGAAGGGAGGGCCAACCCAGGGAAGCTCAGTGCATGCAATGCACCTGAGTGACTGAAAGGGGTGAAGCCAGGATCCACCTCTTCCCAGCCTTCATTTAAGGGTTGGCAGTGGAGGTCTCTCTCTGGACATCCCTGCCTACCTGAGGCCTTCCAAAGGTAAGCAGCTCTTTTCCTTCATTTCTGTGGCTGCTGCATTTGGGCACATTCTCATTTGCTGTAGCCAGAGACTTTGCCACGCTGCTATTAACATCCCATTATAGCATTACAGTATATATACACACACCACCAGCTATCTAATCACCCTCACTTCACAGAATCAGTGCAGAGGGCTCACAATCTCACCAAGTAAACAAATAGGTTATTGTAACTACTTTAAGGAGAGCACTCAAGATCCCTTACAAAGCATTGAGTATTTGAGGCTCAGAATTCAGCAATATTCAAGACCTCAGTAACACACTTCTTTCAGTCCTACAAAGGAGAAGTTTTTCTATTAATAATGATACTAATAAAATAAAACAGTCCATTTCTCTGATATTTTCTGTTATCCAGGAGTCCTTTCCATACACAGAGACAAATATGTATTATTTTTCATCAAATGCTGAGATACAGTAACTACGTTATTCTGTCCACAGGCCACAATTAAGGTTCCTTGAATATCCTGCACAGCAGCAGTTGGTATCCATGGGGAAAAAACCCTCCTATTAGCAAAGAATTAGCATAGCAATATGCATGCTGCCACAAGTCAAAACACTGAAATCTGACCTCTGACTTGCCTGTTCAGGAGCTTATGGTTTTAATCCAGAGCAAAGGAGCTGTAGTCAATACCAATGAATAAATTAAATAATTTGTCTCCTGTTTCATTGTTCCTCATTAAAATGAGAGGCACAGAGACAAAGACCACACCAATAATATACTCTACCAAGTTATCATTTAAATACAAAATACTCATTCAAAAAAAACATTGAGTTTGTGGTTTCAATTGTTAATAATGAAGATGCATGTGCTTAAATCTGGAGCAAACAGGTTTGTTGTGGTGGAATGGTATTACTTGGTGAATACTGTCATTATCTAGCTGAACAGATTTTTCTTCATCAAGACAAGTACCGGCACTCAAACTACTGTCTACTGTTATACAAAAATACTTCCCAGATTTTGGTAGGAAGTAAAGTATGCCCTCATAACTAGTGGTCACATATGTGCTACCTTGTAATGGACTGTCTTTGCAGCATATCAGGCTACAAGTTCTAACCCATCAGGACAAACACCTGGCAATACCATGCTTGAGTGCGCTATAAAGAATTTCCACCTAAGGACCAATCAAGCAGTCAATGCCTGCAGCACCAAACACAGGCATGTCTTAAATACTTACACTAAATATCTAAAGAATGCCCTAAACCAGAATAAAAGTAGTGGACAAGTCAGTTCTTGCACTCTTCTGTCTGGCTGCTCTAGGTTTATTCCATCATGCTATTTGACAGCAATTCGTTTAAGGCCCCATCAACATTCCACAACATCCACATGTTCATATTCCATAACCAAATCAATTTGTTATTCTACATTAATAGAAAGTGATTTACACCAAATTTAATTCCAAGTCAAACTCTGACCAGAAATGGTAAGTAGTCTGAAAACGAAAAAGACCCAAGTCATCACGTAGTTTACTGTTAATCACCATATTCAGACAGTATTGAAGTAGGGAGCTAGCAGCTGGAACCAGTCATCATATAGTGTAACAATGTGCTCAAGTGCTACAAGGGAAAGTACATCCTTATGTCAAGTCTTCAACCACCAAATTTACTTTCTGGTAAACAGTGAAGAATAACTCTAACCCTAACATTCAGCCAACCAAGCCAAAGGAAACACTTAGTTCTGCAAGTTTGCCTCAAACGTACTTCAAGGCAGGCAAACTAATATTGGATATATATCCTACAAGAAATAGGATTCCATCCGACTTTTAGTTTTAGAAGAAAAGGTGCAGTTCTATCCTCTGTATGTTCATGTGGAGATTTAAACATCATTATAACTCTCAGACCTACAGATAGGAATATTACCAGTTTTCATGAAATAGGTGGCTAATTTTTCAAGAGTTTATAGTCTCTACTGGTAGAAGTACCCAAAACTAAGCAGCTTCAGTAACCCAGAGCAGAAAGCCTTACATAACCTTATTCACATTTTCTTCTGTCTTTGTCAGAGCTGTGGAAATTTCTCACATAAGTAATGAACAAACGTTACAACCACCTTCAGCATTTCAAAGTAGCAATTACAGCAAGTTTTCCAAAGACTCATCTCTTACAAAGATGCCTGAACATCCACAATTACACACGCACAACTGAGGGGAAAGAACCATGGACAGAAATAGCCTTACCTCAGTGAAGTTGATCTTCTCTCCACTGAACATTCGTTCTCTGGCACTTTCCACACCCCTTGACTTCGCCTGAGTAATGTAAAAATAGATTCCTCTTAAAAATAGCAAGAAGTCGACACGTACTGCAAAGGTCCAGCTAACAGAAAGGAGAGCAAGCATTTACCACAAGACAGCCAAAGAGACTGTCAGATGAAAGACTCACCATATGCCACTTGAAAAAACAGATTCTCTCATTTTAAAGCAACTATTTTTATGCATGCTATTTATTCCCTTCAGAGGATATATAGCAACGTACAAGAGATAAAGATGCAGTGAGTAGACTTAGCTTCATCTTGTCAGACTGCTACAAGATCCATTTATGATAGTTTGTAACAGTTTAAATATTTTTTAAGAACAATTAGAACAGTAGCAGAAGTAGCTTTGCTGTTTTAAAACTGTATCCTACTTGGTGTGGCTGAAGCAATACTTAAGGAAGGGCTGTAATTATGCACAGCAAGCTGAAGTTATGACAAAAACTTCTTAAAATACCTCCAACTACAAAAGAAATATTAAAACTACAACTACATGATGTATGAAACAATATTTCAGTTGCAGGACTACAAGTCATCAGCTTTTCTTACAATTTCATATTAACCCCTTATTTTACTGCAGACTTCAGTAACAGTATGAGACACCAACCGGTCTGCTCCAGAGAACAGGCCTTTTCAGTGAGCTCAATAGAGACCTGGGCACTGAAAAATGGCCTAACTACATGTGGCCAAAGGATAATGCAAGACTTCCAACAACGCCTATTAAGACTTACTAATGATCTTGAACTTGGAATCAAATTCAGAGCTAAATAAGTATAAACAACACTGGAGTGGTCAGTTACAGGTAAGAGTTATCTTTTTTAGAACATTGTATTAACAAAATATTGTTTGTATTACCAGTTCAATCAGCATTTTCATCACTTCTTCTGTAACCAGGTTCTTCGAGTAGTCCAGTAAGATATCCCCATGATCAGTATTCAGAGTCAGGCTATCAAAACAAATGCTTCAGTTAATTGCACATTTATGAAGAATTTTCAGCAAGACAATGACAACTCTACAAGTTCAGTAACTTGAGCTCTAGTTGGTCTAAGTTAGTAAAGAGGACCTGAGAGACCAACTGGCCCCATAAATTCTGTAAGATGATTTACCAGACAGTACATCATTGAAACAGCAATCATCAGTTAAAAACAAGTTAAGTTATTGTGTCCATTTTCTGCCTGTAAAAACACAAACACAATGGAGTATATTTAATACATAGCTGCATAATCACATTGTCTTTACCAAGCCACTAGCCTTCTCCAACAAATAGGTTTTTTTCCTAATACACGATAGGTAAAGAGCTTATCACAATCTTCTGTTGCTAAGAAAACCAAACTGCTTTCAGTTACATACAGGTCATTTCAACAAATCCAGACACACTTTTTCCTATGGTGACATGAGAAGAGTTACTTCCACATCTATACAACTTCACAGAGAGAAGTTATCTGCCAAGCACAATGCAGAATTATATCCTGTTTGTGCAGTGCACAGCCTCACTTTGCTCACAGCCTCAGTGGATTCTCCATATGATTTTACCAACCCTTATCCAAGAGCTATACACAAGGATTTCAGAAGACAAACACCTCAGGTTTACATCTGAGTTAAAACAGTAAGACAGTACTCTGTTAGAAGTCAACTAAGCCCTTTTGTATTCACTAACATCATATCCAAATGAGAATTTATACAGCTCCCCTATTGTCCTTTACTCTTTTCTACCAATTTCTTTGCACTAATTAACAACCTAATGAATAAACATTTACTCTGAACTCACACATCTAAGTCACTTGGAAGCTTCAGGCAAAAGCACAGCAAGTAACTTCTCCTAAGTTACTCACACTTCTGCTCCACATGCTTGACCATAGGAAATTGCACGTATCTAAACTGATAGTATTTCTGCTCTGCTTTTTCTTTCCCAATATTGAGGCCCCATAACATTCACTGTTATCTCAGTGCTATCTGGGCTAGGAACTTCACAGGAGGAAACACGGCATAGTTGCTATTCCAAAGAGATATGACGGAGCAGGCAATGATCTGGACAGGAACAGTGGGATGGATGGAATTTACAATAATAATCAGCAAGGCCTGGACACCTTGCTGGTTTCAATAACTTAAAAGAAAAATTCTGGAAGAAACTGTAGCCAGATGGCATCCCAAGACATTATGCAAGAAGCAGCAGCAATGGCTACCAGTGAACACAACAGATCTAACTCCCCACTTCCCACGCATGAGGCACAACACAGGCACACATCCTAATCTCACCCTGAACTCTTGAACCAGGAGTTCCACCCTTTCTTTAAACAGAAGCACAAAACCCTTCAGCTCAGCTGCATTCTGCTACACTATCCATTCTGCAATGCGGCATCTGATGGGAGCGCTACCCATGTGGAACACCACTTGTCACGTAAGCCACATCCACACCTAAGTGATGCAGCCTGTCACTGGAAAGCAGAAGGCTCACCATTCCTACACACCTTACATCCCATCAGCACACAAAGCCCAAGGTGTGCCCCACAGGTCCAACCACACAGCACTGGGAAAAGGACATGTGAGTTTTCACAAGTGGAGACAATACAGAAGGAAAGGAGGGTCTATACCACATAGGACACAGTCAGTGAGTGTTAACACTTTTAAATGGGTGTAATTTTCTTTTCCCCTCAGAAGAGAGTCAATGACTTCATGCTCGTTCTCAGAAGAACTGACTGCCTTCATAAAGAACAATTTCACAGAGGAAGAGGTGCGAATTACAGAGGGCCTTTGGGAAGCCCCCCTAGGCCCAGCTCTCAGCAGATGCCAGCCATGGGCCAGGTCTGCAGGATGGAAGCAGGGCAGGGATCAGTGACAACTGTGCAAGCTGATCTGCCCAACTAAACCTGGCTGTCTGTTCAGCACTTTTATTTGCTCCCATGAAGTTCTCCTGGCAGTGTGTGGTGCATGGATTTATCATAAAAAGGAGACCAAAATCACTAAGTGAAATAAACCAATCTCAGAATACCACAACTGTTTCTTCTCCTCACACTCTGCTTAAACAAACACAAAGTTGGAGAGCTATGTGAGACAGGTGGCCTTCATAAAGAGCATTTCATAAGAAAACTACAAATCAGATGACCGCATTCAGGGGGCGCACACTGACTGCTTCCAGTGCAGAGTTGCACATGAACATGTGCATGCTTAAAGCATCACCTGCCCAATAACTTTCAGTTAATGGCACACAGTTGCAGCATAACATCTGAAGTCTACAACGCAGTCACAAGAAATTCAATACAGACTATCTGAAATCAAGACCAGATTTTATAGTTAAAGTAGCTTAATAGGTGACAGCTAATAAGACTAAACTTCAGTGTTGTAAGCAGCACCTCAGGTATATCTTAGGATTTACTCAGCCAGCCTGCTTCAGCACTCCTTTGTCCTATGGATATCAGGAAAGCTTCGGAATGCATGGAAGGTATGGAAAGCTCACAAGCAGAACATTTCCTACTGAAAAGAGACTTAACTAAGAGATTATTAGAACTGCTCTTCTCACAGTTAAGCAACATCCTGTTACAAGAGCCAGATAAAGTCAGCGGTCCAACAACACAGCACACCTTTTTCATCCCTGCAAAACGGCCATGTGGAATTTAACACATGGCGTTTCATTACTGTTTAAGTAGCACTTTATTAGCTCAAGAAAGAAGTCACTTGACCGGGGATGCTGTAGGAAGCATCAACACATGCAACAAGTCCTGTCTCTGCATTTAAGAACAGAGGCTCGCTGTATCTGCACCGCCCGGGCTTACGTGGAACTGAGCACCAGCAGTGCGCCTCCACACACAGCCCCGCCTGACTGCTGGTACAGCCCAGCAGACCTTCCGTCAGCCTGCACAGCACCTACAACAGTAGCACCATTTTACGGACTGGAGACACTAAAGGCTCTCACACTGCTCCCACGTCTTACTTCCTTCAGGGAAAAAAAAAAAAAAGCCTTGCAAGGTGCTGGCGACTACGTGGGCTGCAGGAGTTGAGGCAAGCAGGGCCGCTTCGGGGCGGGGGCCGGCTCTGCCCTAACCCCGGCAGCCGAGGGCACTGAGGCGGCTCCGGCCATCACCGCACTCATCTTATCGCGGCGCTTATCATGACTAAGCACGCGGCCGCGAGATGGCCGCCCCACAATGCCGCCGTGCGCGCCGCAGCCGGCGCTGTGCTGCCCGGCACGTACCCCGCTGCAAGGATGAGTCAAGGACGGGCACGCGCGGCCAACGCGCTCGGGGCCGCCGGAGGAGCCCCCCCCACCCCGCGCCATCCGCCGCAGCCCGGCCGGGGGACGCCGCAGGCTCAGGAGCGCGTGCCCGGCCCGCGAGCGGCCTCCGAGCGCTCGGCTCGGCCTGGGCCGGCGGCAGCCGCCTCTACGCCGCCCCCGGAGGGCCGCAGGGAGCGGCAGGGAGGCGAGCCTCCTCCAGCCCGGCCTTCCGCGCACGCCGCGGCTCCTCGCGGCCCCGCCAGGCCTCGGGGGGGAGGGGTGGCCGCCCCAGGAGGGTGCAGCTCCTCCGTTTACGGCCAGCCTTTCCCACAGCGCCCGCCGGAGCGCGCCGCAGGCCGGGAGCCCCACACGGCCCCGGACCTCGCACGCGGAAGAACCCGCAGCGGATCGCTCCGCTCGGCTACGGGAGGGCGGGCAGGGCTGCTTAACCTCACCTGAACTTATGGAAGCGGTCCTTGTCGGCCTCAAACAGCTGCCGCAGGACGAGTTTGGATGCGTTCGCCTTGTGCCACTCGAGCAGCTTCTTGAAATGGGGATCTGCGGACAGCGGCATGCCGGCGGCCGGGCGGGGATCGAGCAGACGTGCAACGGCGATCACGGAGAGTGAAGCAACCGCTGCCGCCCCGCCTTTATAGCAGCGAGCCCGGCCCCGCCCCGGCTCCTTCCCCTCTGAGATTCCCTCCCTGCCGCGCTGGGGTCGGAGCCGGGCCGGGGCTGCACGGAGCGCTGCGGTGTCTGTGAGCGGCTCCCGGGGCAGGCAGCGGTCCCGGTCACGCGGAGGTGCGCGCCGTTATAAATCTGCACGAGCCCGGAGCCGCCGTGTGGGGCTCCGCTGAGCTCCGCGGTTCGATTTTACCCCGGCCGGCCTGGTTTCAACCTGTCTGCGCGGTTCCGCGCGGCGCAGCTCGCCTGAGGGCTACCAGGGGCGGTGCCCTGTGAGGGCTCGGCACCCGGCCTATAAGGCAGCCGTAGCGCTCCGAGCCCCCAGCTGGCACCGAGGCGTCGAAATCCGCGAGCAGCTGAGCGCAGCATCTCCGGGCCGCAGCTTCAGACACGTCGGTGCCGCGCCTCGCCCCGGCCGTTACATAAGGGCTCGCCCTCCTGAGGGCAGGCCGGGGCGGGCGGCAGCTGCTCGGTGCTGTGAGCAGCGCGGCTGTGCGGCGCACAAAGGCGTGCGAAGGCGTATGTCAAATTCTGGAGATTATGCTCCTGGGGCTTAGGTGGATAAATCCCGGTGAAGTCATATTTTAAGCGCCTAAGCCCCTCCGTGGATCTGAGCCTAAATCAGAGTCACTGAGCGTGAACTTGGCACAGATTGCTGCAATCACAGCCCAAGCCTGCAGCAATAGAACCAACGTCTTTTTCCTCACTCAAAAAATATCCCGAACTGATCCTTAATTACATTAGCAAATGTGTACTTTGGTCACTGTGATAATAAACAGTAAAGGTCCTTCCCTGGATCAGAGCACGTTTGCATGTTTCTAGGGTTTGTTTTTTTTCAAACTTTAAATAACTGTTTAACAACCCAAAGACTTTTTTTTTTCAGCATAATAAATCTTAAACATTTCAAGTTTTCGGGGTTTGTTTTGTTTTGTTTTTGCATTTTAGAAAGCTCTGCTCATCCCTCCTGTCACAGCCAGGGCAGTGTTGGTTCCTCCACGCTGCCCAAGCACCGATCAGGGGCTGCGGTCCTCTGCGTATCTTCACATAGGGTACAAAAATGACAAGTAACAAATGGACTCTGATCCCACAAAGAAGCATACAAGTGCCCAATACATCTTTAAGAAGCCACTTGGGTCATCAGGTGCACTGCCATGTCAACTTAATACATTTTCCCTCCTTTTCAAAGTCTTTGGGATATAAACCACAATAACACCATACCCCTGTACATAGGCAGGCTATAACCCAGGATCTAAAGTTCTTTGGCCTAATAAATATCTCCCATTAGTCATAGGGAAAGAATAAACAACCTTTCAAAAATGTTACGGATAGATTTCATAGTGAGTCATGAAATACTCCTGACTCACCTGTACGACTTTTCTCCAGTAGGATTTCATTTGCCCCACCACATCCCTACCGAACCCAAGGATCCCTCACATGCATTTTCCACCAGCAGTAGTTACCCTGCTTCCATTCTCAGGGCATCCTTCACATCCTTTTACTGGCTAGTCTCAAACCAAAGTTCTGCCATTTGTACAGATTTACATTCACTTCTCTCACAGGTCCTCCCAGCAATCCTGTTCTTTTCATAAACAGCTACAAAATCTCCATTTTGCTTCCACTTTTCCTCTGTTATTACTTCAAATGTGTTGATTCCCCTATCCCTCCTTTCACTGTAAAACACTGGGAACATCGAAGTTGTAATTTCTTCTTAAAAATCAGAATTTAATCGCCTTGATGCCTGAACTGCTAAAATGTCTTCCCTGGTTCCTTTCTTAAATTTTAATTCATTACTATGGTTCTTTTTTTCTCACCTCATTTTTCCAATTCTTTTGCAACCTACCCAGTCACAGCACGGCTCTGTGGCTTTTTACTGCTCTGACATGCAGCAGACGTGAATCTTGTAATTGTTTGTGTCCCTGTTCCTGTTCAAATGAAGATAGAATTCCTTGTCCTTACTCTACTCAATTTTGTTTCTCCTTCTCTGACTTTTTTTTTTATCATGGTCCCTACACCATTTGAATTGTCTCCACATTCTTGAGATCTTAAATCTTGAAGATCTTCAGGTTCATCTGACCCAAAGCCAACGTTTGCTTCACATCCCAAATCTACTGCCATTCTCTTCATACTTTAATTTTATACATGCAAGAATGTATGAGTTCATATTAACTCTGGTTCACAAAACAGGCAATAACATCACAGTCTTGCTACTTAGTCTTGCTACTAATTCAACCTCCTAAAATGCTGATTTTGTTACCCGTAACTACAGTGCATGCTGTTCACATGCTGCAAATTCAACTTGCTTTCTTTTAAAATACTTGAAGATTTCAAAAGGCTGTTTCCTCTCATCTAATTAACCTAAACTTTCAACATTTGTATTCTCTTTTCTTGTATGTTTTCTGCTTCTTTGCAGCCAGCACTTCCTTACTTCCTGTCTTCTATCTCTAGGCCACAGGGTACTCGCTCCTCAGGAAGTTCTAGAGTTCAAATTATTCCTGCAGCACACTATGCAAATTTTATGACATACGAAAAAGATACCCAGGTCAAGGTCCTAATTTTAATCTCTAAAGACCACAGGATAGGGTTTGTAGCTGTTGCAGGAGTTGCTTGTCACTCCATAAGCTGTGTGACAGCTGACCACTATAGGGACAGTGAGGCCTTGTCTACACTGAAAAGATTTCATTGTAGACAGCAGGAGGAGGATTTGGACCTGGGAGGTTCAGAAGTTGAGACAGCTGTTTCTTTGACAGCTGCTAGCTGTCCTACCAATTTCCGTTAAGATTAATTCTAAGGCAACTAGATGGAAGCCATCATTTAGAACAAAGACAGAACCTTAGACTAATGAAAGATGGTGTGAACATAGTGACGCTTCAGCTCTTGCAAAATATCTGTCTGAAACATGTTCTCATTCCAGAAAGGCCAAAGGCTATCATAGCGAAGGATGACACCCTTTGGGACTAAGAAAGGGTATTTTAGTAAAGGATATTCTGTAAGTGATGGAGATCCATTTTCTGTCCTATAGGGTACAATGGTGAATTTACCATTTTACAAATGCCAGCCTCCATTAACAACAGCTGCACAATGACCTACTTATTAAGAAAGACAAGTGAAAATTCCATTCTGGAAGACAGCTGCATAGAAATTAATATTTCTAAATGAATGTGTAGAGCCTAAATACTTCTGCCTCCAGCAGTTATGCCAGAAAGGTTAAGTGGCATGTTTAATAGATAATCTCTATGATTAATTTATCAGAAAGAACCAAGTGGCTAATTTCCCTAATTGGAAATTTCCGGCATGCTAGGAATTTTTCATATATAATTCCATTCCCAGTTAAATCCAGTGTGCTAACTCGCTTTATTATATGAATGCAAACAAAAGTACAGCCTTGAATCTTATAAGGAAACAAAATATGTGAGCAGTAGCAGATAAAGTAGATTTTTCTGAGGACTGAATCTGGATTTTCAAATCAAATCCCAGGTTCCAAATAGGAAAAAAGGGCCAGACGTGCAGAGCGCTCCACAGCCATCAGGCTTTGTCAGTAGTGGAATAAACCTGATCCCACACTCCCTGCTGTGAATGAGGTGGAACAGCGCTCACTGACATCAGCAAAGAAACTCAAGGTGAGATTGAGTTTCAATCATTTTTAAGTACTCCTACTAGTGTAAAGTGTCCTACATTTTTAAGAACAGGAAGGTTGTCAGGGTGAGGTAACCTTTTTACTCAGACTGTGACAATCGGATACAGAATCTTCTTCAGGTTTGGCACAGAAAAAGCGAATTTCACTCTAAGGATAGACAGGAAGCAATTGCTCTAACTTTGCTAGGTTAACCAGTTAAACACTGAGAGATAGAGGGGTGCCAGTGTTTGGGGCAGAGGAGGACACTGGCATGGACAGAGGTAATTCAGCTCTTACACAGAACAGAGACCAGCGGTTGCACATTTCCTTTGGGCCATGAGGTAATACATGTGGAAAATTTCCATGTACTGTAAGGTGAATGTCTCCATTATATCCATGTTTGGTTTTTTTTTCCACTCTGCCTTTTTTTTTTTTTTTTTGGCTTGTTCTTTCAGAATACTTTTTAAGTCTTTCTTGACCACATGTGGTGATTACTTTGTTTAAAACTCCCACTGCCATCTCTTTCTGTTTTATTACTTGGTCATAGGAATTCATTCCTGTGTGCAGTAATTAGTTGCAGTAATTGTGCTGCTCATACAGCCTTTGTAAAGACTTTTGCTTCACTAGATAAAATACAAGATTTTGGAATATGCATGTTTAGGATGCATATTGATGGCTCCTGTGCAGAGCTGTCAGGTTCTGAATCCACTGCACAGATGCTTGGCACTTGTGAAACTCACTGCAGAACATCTCAGCTTGGCGGTGCTCAAAAACTGAACCTCTGTGCTTTTCTGAGGGTTTCCTAATGAGTCACTGGGACTGGAAATCACATTCCTAGTTCCAGGTCCTGCACCGTATGTTGAGTAATAAAAAATATTACCATTGATTAATCATATGGAAACAGTTCCTGGCTAGAAGGTAGAACTGCACATTTAATATGCTTTTCATTTGTCTCGTGTGTCACGTTTCTCTTTCCCCCTCAGAGGGGCTGTGGTGTGAATGTGGATTTCTTGGCCATTCCAGCTGCAGACCTGCTTGGTCTCAATGCCTGTGCCCCAGTGTGTAGCTCCAGAGGCAGAAGAGGAATGGAACAGCCTGGATCAGCTGCAGCCCTGTCATGCCCAGCCAGCTCCTCAGCAGCGCAGCACTATGGAACAAATGCCCTGTGAGGGAAACAGCCACGCAGAGGAAGAAAACAGTAATAATCTACAGCAAGCCTATGAGGCAGGAATAGTTCGAGGCTTTTTAATAGTTATGCAGCTTTGCTACTCGATTACCAACAGATGGCAATACTGCACTGGCTATTCGGTGTATGTATGCAGTACTACGGACTTACCAGGTAGTTCCAAAATGGTTACTACATTGTTTTAAATTCTTTCCGTAAGGTTGTAAAATGCAATCATTTTGAACAAAATTATGAACATCACCTGTTTTGATGATTATCTATAGAAGCGGTGTGGCCTATCTCTTTACCAATCAAAGACAATGAGAAATTCAATAATTTCACATAGGGTTCTGTAATGATCAATATTTTTTGAAACATCTCACCCTTCTGGGTCAGATCCTTGTGGGCTAACCCAATGGAGGATCCACTGAGACAAATGCTACATAAGTAGGAAATGTCTGTTTGCCTAAGAGGGAATGCACATGGAAAAGAATGCCAATCTCACTCTTCTGAATAACTTATTCTTTCCATGATTCAGTTACCAGCCTACAAAATGACTGTAATGCCAACACTTTACATGAATGGTAACAAGTTAATTAACATTTCTTAAAGTCCTGAAACCTCAAATTAATAGTGCTCTGGAGTATAAAGACATAATATTATTTCATTGAGCATTTGTCATTTTAAAAGCCTTACGCCTAAAGCTTTAATCAAACTCTGTAAGATGAGAGCAATTTCATTTTTGTCACATTTGGATCCCAGCTCCACTGAGATCCACGTGCTGTTCAAATACGTATTTCTTTCGAGAGGAGCAGAGCCGCTACTCTATACATGATCATGGATACTGGACCAGATGGAGTCCTACACTTGAGAGAGGTGCATAGCTGTTTTAGCAGTTATTTTTAGAAGATATCTTCCCTGAATTTACAGACTGTAGCACAGTCTGTAATGCTTTCATTAGCACAGAAAGCATTCTCTTCTTCAGTTAACTATTGTTTTGCTGAAGCTTTCAAGTCAACACTTCATTTCTTATTTACATAGAATAATTGTTGGCTGCCAGATTTACACTTGTTTCGGTAGCGTAGGAATACATTTATCTTTGATATAATTTGTCTACAAGCAATGGATTTTAACAAGGCAGGAAATTAATTTATAATCTTCCATTATGTTATATCAAATAGTAGAGAAAGCAGGGTGTTCTTTTGAACAAAAGAAGTGACAGACAAAGACTATTCAGTTATGTGCAGTGCTATAGAATATAGCTTTTCATGGTGGCCAAGAATTTGCAAAGTGAAAAATCACTTCATATGTATGTGTGTGATCAAGGTGAAAACTTCACAGTCAATTGGGAATAAACACTCTACCATAAACATTAATACAGGAACACAACTGAAAATGCCGAGACACCAATGACTTCAATGGCAATAACATCAGGCCTCATGCAGTGGTATTTTCAACTGCAGATGACACTATAGAGCACTGGACATCTTACGGGAGCACTACTTTAGTATCCACACAGAAATCTTCCTCTTTTCCAAAAGATCTATTCCAAAATACAAGACATCTGCCAAAAAGATATGCATTTCAACAACAGAAGATTGTTACTCAAGCCTCATCACTGGCTTAACACAGCATCAAGGACCTCACTGCATGAAAATGAAAAGAAATTCAGGAAGCAGAACTTATAATTCTGCTAATGATGCAGTGACCGGGAAGCTTACTCTTTCATAACTGCATCAGTGCTACCATGCTAATGAAACTAGGTAGTAGGAAAAACACCCAGAGGGCGGTGGAGCTGTGTCACAGGCTGCCCACAGCTGTGGTGCCCCATCCCTGGAGCTGCTCAAGGCCAGGCTGGATGGGGCCCTGGGCAGCCTGAGCTGGTGGGAGGAAGCCCTGCCCATGGCAGGGGTTGGGGCTGGGTGGGCTCTAGTGTCCCTTCTAATCCAAGCCATTCTATGATTCTACTAATCCAGAAAGCAAGCAAGCAAGCAGACTATGTAGAAGGATAGTGAATTAAATTTAATGCCCAAAATAACACGATAAATTATGTATATATTTTTTATTTTTTATATTTTTGTCTATATTCACAGTAAAAACACTAGCC
This sequence comes from Gallus gallus, assembly GCF_016699485.2. Classification (NCBI taxonomy): domain Eukaryota; kingdom Metazoa; phylum Chordata; class Aves; order Galliformes; family Phasianidae; genus Gallus; species Gallus gallus. Next base: position 10,603,400 of record NC_052542.1, on the reverse strand, counting down.
AAGTTCACAGAGGAAATCACTGAGAAAGCCTGCTTGTGGGCCTGAGATGTAGCCATCCTTGTCTCATTTTCGTACTGTGAGCCAATCAGTTAGGTTAAATATGGTTCCACTGAAAACAATGGAAATTTCATTTTTATGTGAGAGCAATTATACTGGCTTTCATTACTATTACTTTTTCAGGTAATTGTTACAGGTACTATACATTTTATTAGCATTAATAACATATTACTACCTACCATTATGTGTAATTATAATTATACGCACATAACATATTGTACTTATTTTGCACATATAGCATACAATGGAAAGGTCTTAAGAAACTGTTTGGAGATAACGCTATGTACTGCCAGGTAGAAAATAGTTTTCACAACAGAAATGGTTTAATACAGTTATTTAAGTTCCTTCGGTTGCTAGCAAAACAGATTTTCTACAGACATAGGGTTTGATCTTAGTCCCATTACATTTAAAACAAGGATTGCTCATTCTTAACAGCAGCAGAAACAAGCTCTTGGAATATTTCTTTAAAATATGCTTAGTACTCTTAATTGTTCATCATTGCTGCACTGAATCTGCATATCTGAGGATTAATGCAGTATCAAATAGGAGCTGACTTTAAGTTACATTATCTTGGTTATATGCATATTAACTCAAAGTTCTACCAAATTCCCTGTGTATGATTTTTAGACTGTCCGGAGAGTCTCCAATGGGAGGCAAAGACAGCTTTAAAGGACCGTTCACATGCAGCAGTTCTTGGCAGCTGACCCACTAAAGCAGACTTTGGAGACTTGTGCTTTGCACTGCTATCATTTCTGTGACTAGTTTCCTTCCTCTCCTCTCAGTGGGGCTCCTGTTGGGAATGTAACACACATCACTGGAGTAAGCAGTGATGTGCCAGTCTGCATCTGCTACAAAGCAGCCTAAAAATAAAGCCCAATTGGACAATGCCATTTGGTGTACAGCAGCAAATATTCTAGTAATGTAAACCAGACTGTCAGCAAAGATAAATGATTGTTCAGCTACACGCTAAACAAATTGCAGAGTCTTAAAAACAAACAAACAAACAAACAGAAACAATCATTTGATTTTCATTTATAAACTTAATCTCTCAGGATTTATTATCATTGCAATTTAATGAATTATCATTAGTGAAATCATAATGAGAATCTCATTAAAAATTGTTTAGAATGCCTGTTACTAATATTTTAAGAAACCAGCCCATCTGGCAAACTTCTTTCAGTTTGAGGAAGTTGTCCGGTAGTGCAGATTTTGTTTTAGAAGATGCCTACCCATCAAGGTGGCATTTTTTCCTGTGCATGTCAGGGGAGTCCAATTATCTTGCCAGTATTCCTCTTTAAAATGCCTAAAGTTCTGCAGACTGGCTTTTTAAAAGCTGATCTTCATGATGATATTGCTCCTTCTGCTTGATTCTGCTTGAAATACTTGTTTGTATTTTTTGCCTGCAAAAGGCTACGGTCACATGGAGTGCACCAGTAACTATAATGCAAATAATTTCAGGCTCTTCATTTACGGATACAACCTTCTACTTCATCTTTCATGCTACAGTACAATGCTGGGTAAGGAAAACTCCCCAGGCCTTTGCATTCTGAGGTTTTCTAATTCCTACTGAATTGAATTTTAAGTGTATTTACAAATGTAATTCTTAATTCATAAATTTTGGCCTTGAAACAAATGCCTACATTTATTTTATGCAAAATGGGAGCAGCATTAAACACACACTGGAACCATACTAACTGCAAGTCTTGGACCTTGAATGAGAATACGTATAAATGTATCTCATAGCAAGACCAGTATCGTGATCTTTAAAACCCATTAATAAATACATGACAGAAAGGCCTTAGATATCTTCTGCTATTGCTAACTATATTTATGCCTGGAAATCCCAAAATTACATGTATCCCATAGCACAGCTGGAGAAATGAGCTTTACAAAGATTTCTGTTTAGTATTTTCAGAAAAATGATTACACAGTCTAAGAAACACAGGGTATAAAACCACTACACATGGAACTAAATTCTTATTATGTACTGTGCTGTTTTACTGATTCTGCGTGTACAAAAACCATGAGAGAATGTCACAAACTATTATGAGTTTGATCTTCTCCGGAAACCACCATTCCTAGACTAAGAAAAACATCAGTTGCATGGAACTTGCAATCAGGAGGTCAAAATTAGCAACTCTGAAGTCTGTCGGTATGTTATTTGCTCCATACGAGGAGAAAAACATAACTGCCCTCAGGGACGAATTCATCTGATCTGCAAATCCTACTTCTGAAACCATCACTGGGGTCACCTTGTGTACGTAGTCAAGAGTTTGTGTGTTGGCACAGCAGCCAGTCAAGTTCACATGTTTGTGGGCAATTATTCCAGGAAATAGCAAATCATATAACCTCAACAACTATCCAGATTATTTGTTCTCTAGAAGAAACGTTCAACAGATTGGGGGGTGTATGGGAACTGTTGAGTCACGGCATGAACAACTGATTGAGCACCTGGGAAAGGACCGGGTCAGCCCTGGGAGCACAGGTGAAGGCAATTCAGCTGTGTGACTGGAAGGGGTGCAGCCTGGCTGCACCTCTCTCAGAACCCATTTAAGGGCTGACTGCCGCTGGGGAAGGATCTCTTTCTGGAGATCACTCCTTGGTGAAGCTTTCCTCTGCAAACCTGGAATCCTCTGCTATGGGTGAGCAATCTTCTTCCCTTTCCTTATGGCATCTTTCTGTTGTGCTAGTCCCTCCATCATCACGTCTCTGCTGTAATGCCTTTCCTGTTGTATTGATCTGTCCCATTGCTACAGGGGGGTATGTGTGTGTGCTGTGCATTTTAATTTGCAAACACAACAACAGCAAATCTTCATTACTTTTATAAGTAATATCTAATACAGTCTCTATGATGGAACAGAATTGTCTCCAGAGAAGAGAAAATATTTAGATCTGCATTGTCTCCTCAAATTGTAATGCTATTTATAATGCTATTTATAAGCCCTAATGCTACTGCAGTTTATTTACCACCCTCTTCTCTCTAAAGCTATTGCCCCAGTGAAAAACAAATTACAACTCTTTGTGTTTTTATCACATCAATATTCACAGAAAAACATATAATTCATTTATTTCTCAAGTGTCCATGGTAACAAATCAAGTCAGGCAAATTTTTATATGTACCTATTCATGCATATATGTGTTTTTTGCAAGTTTTAAGGTTGCCTTTGAGCTGATAAAAACAGATCACAGCTAATGTTAGTACAGTATAAAAAAGTTTAGTTTATCAATCTTTTACCTTTATTCTATACTAAGGCAGCATGTATTTACTCTACTGTGAAGAGATTAAGCAGAAGCTGCTGTGTTACAATCAATTCTCAGTATGTTCCCCTACTAATTGTTTGGATGTCTATATGACTATGCAATACAATCTCTTTTCTTCTCCTGTTAATGTATGCTGAATAACTGTTATGTCTCTCAAACATTACCCCACTAGAAAGAAAAAGGCAGCATTCTCATCATCCTATTTTTGTCCTCTCATCTCCTGACTTTCTGAATTACAAAGGTCCTTGAGATATATGTAGTCAACAGCAGTATCCAAGCTTAATTCTGAAAGATATACAGAATATCAGTTCCTCTGTCACACCCTTAGAATTCCAAAAGAAAGCCAATGTGCAAAATCCAATAACAGAAAACAACTGATGTATAGAATTTGCTTGGCCTCCAGATTGTTTTACTACTCATCTGCTAAGAACAGATAGTTTGAAATTATATGCTTAAAAGGACCTGAAGTACATCTACTTGGGTCGTAGTATCTTGCTTCATCAGTGTGAGATTCCTCAAAAAGAGGACTTGTGGGTACCATTTATCTGCTTTTGAGTTATTTAGCAGTGCACTCACAGCTGAAATCTCTTCCCCTCAAACCTCAGCTGTCAGATGCTACCACATGGCTATAGTTCTTGGTACTGACACATAGGACAACTTAAACAAGAGTCGCTTATGTGCATATGTGCAATTCCTGTGAGACTGGTATTTTGTTTCTGGCCTCTTAGACCAGCAGCAACTGTGATCCCACAGTCTAAATAGACAGTAGCTTTTTATACCTCCTTTTACAATACTGAAATTGACTAGATGCCACCCAAAAGAGCTGGGAACTGCAGCTATCAGTTCCAACAGAGCTACACACAATTAGAAATAATGACAGGTGAATTGTGACCTTTGGAGCCAAAGCACAGGAGAAAGGTTTGCACATGCTTCTTGATGTAGAAATTGAGATGGGGATGCAGAGAGCACTTTTGGAAAGACCACTCAGACGTACAGGGAATCTATATGACTCATTTAGAATGTGATGAAGGATGTAAGATTGTGGCATGCTAAAGAAATCACTTCTGGTAGCCCTTAGACTTCAAGCACGTGTATAGCTAAACAAGGAATTCCTGGGCTGTGGAAAAAGACAGCAGTAGAGAACATGAACCTTGAGAGACCTGCTCCTGATCCCTGATGTGCCCAGCTGTGCACGATGTTTGCATCTAATAACACAGCCAGCTGTTTAACCTTTTGGCTAAAGAAGTTTAAAAAACAAACCACTGGGTGTGCAATCACCTGCTTTGTCTTAGTGATAAGTAGAGTGAGCTGCTCAAGCCTGGTGCTGAATTCATGAAGGACAACCAGACCCAGGTGGTGGACCACAATTAATGCAAACCAAGTATGCTCTTGGCTGCAGTTACAGAAAAAGTATGGAAGCACTGGAAGCTGACAAAACAAATCAAGAACCTGAAACCAACCACTGAGGTCAACTACACCAACCTTCCTGTTGGAGCCAGAAGAAAATGGTGCTCAGCCAAGCAGGTATTGCTAACTGCATGGGCTCAAGGAACACAGACCAGACTGGGATGCCGAGGTTTTGCAAAAGTCCCGCTCTTCTCTGTCAACTCTGTGGCTATCGCCTCAAGCACAAGACAGACAGGTGGCCAGAGGCTAACTGACAGGCATCTCACATTTCCTGATGTCACCAGGGGGCCTGGACTGGTTTGGATACGATGCCCAAAGGAGGCTCTGTATTAGGTTTAGCAATACCTGCTTAAGAAGAAAGCTTTGATAGTCTCAGGTTTCATTGTTCCTGAGAAAATGCCATCTTGTTCGTGGATTACCTACAGCACAATCCCGCACAGGGCCTTTGGGTATTTCTGTAATTAATGGAGGAACTCTGGAGAAAAGACTAATTCATTCAACTGTCATGGCTGTGTCAGAACACAGGTTTTATCTACTACACTTTTCTGTCTGTTAACGAGTCCTTTAACGAAGTTTCAACTATGAGATACCGGCCTACAAGTTTGTTATTCCTCTGTTCAGCCTACTTTCATAATTACATGTTCTCTATTATGAAATTACTCTTTATTTGGCAGCCTTCCACAATGCAAAATAAGCTGCATAGGCAAAAGGTAGTAACAGTACCACTGAGGCAGCTGAAATTAAGTTGCCTTTGTAACAGTACCCTTACAGACATTTTGATGCAATAGCTTTCAGCTCCCTGTATCGCAGGAATTACCCAATGCAGATTCTTTAATAATACCATTTAGGCTTCTTTCCAGACCACTTTAAAGATCTATAAATATTTATAAACCTAGAAATATTTTGTCTGGTTTACATAGAAGTATTTTAAAATAAATCATGTAAGATTCATAATTATCCATGAATATTTTGCATATTCTTAAAAATAAGAATTGTATGTCCAATATCAGACACTTTCTAAAGATGTCAAATTGCATTACCTGAAACATACAATACCTTACTGGAATCAGCTACACAAGGTCAAAAAAGAAAGTATATTTTGGCAGCAGTGTCTAATTTCAAACCTTTAGTGGAAGGGATACTATTTTTCTATATTTGTTTATAAATGTTGCTTTAAAATTCATTCTAAATTGTTTTACTCTTTCTTAAACTGTGTTGAGACTCAATTATATTAGCAACTCTAAATACTCTAATAATAAATAAGGTCAATCACACAGACTTTTCACCCCTGCTCACAATCTAACAATGGAGTATACTTAAATGCCATATAAATTTCAAGATAAAAAAATCGGTCTAATTCTCATTCATATATTGAGAGCATACCTGTTTTATAAGTCTTCTCAGACTTACTGTTATGAAAAGTTGTGAACAACAGTTTTTTGTACCTCATAAATAGTCTCTCAACACCTCCATATTTTCTGCATACTTTGCACAGTTCTAAGCCAACTGCTAATATCTAAAAATGAATTAGCAATTGTTTGCTACTCAGCAGAATAAATTCATTTTAAATACAAAAAATTCTCCAGTATTTAGATGGCCATGCAAACTGTTTTACCACAGCTGGTTGAAAATAACATTTTTGTGGTTTTGCAAGCTGACTCCTTTTTGTGAAAGTTTTCAAGAAAACAAGCAGAATGAGATCCCAGACATCTGAATCATCAGACTTCAAAAAAAATTATACATATATTCGAGCAGTTGGCTTCCTGAAGCAAAAATGCAAAATGTCAGTGACAATTTTGTGTGTGTAGTTGAGAGCACTGCATTCCTGTGCCCATCTAGCTTGTTGCAATGGACAAGAATTCAGAGTCTAGTTCTCCATTTCAGGACAACTGGAAGACAGTTTTTAAAGCACAACGGCAACTTGAAAACAAACACATCTTCTCCTTCATCTCTGGACTGGGGACAGCAACCTTAAAAATAACCGAAATTCTTCCACTGCCTGTAAACAAAAACGAACTGCAGGCAGTCATGGTCATGTGCCACTCTTACAAAACATTCTTACTTGTTGGCTATTTTTTTGGAAAGGTTATTTGCTGTCAATCAAGTGACAAGTTCTGCTTATAATAATGATGATGATGTCAGACCAGTAGAAGAGAAGATTACTATGGGGAGTCTAAATATATAAACCAGAAGGTCATGGGATATATCCAACATCAATAGAAGTCAATGGCCTCTGTTCACTTCAGAGTTTGACCCATACTTGTAGAAATAAGAGATTCTTATATATACATGATTTTTTTTCTATAACCAGTATCACTGTCTTGCAAGCTAGACTTATTTTAAGGTGACCTGCATCTCTGATTTGTTTGACAAGAAAAGGTGATTGTCCTTATTTTTATCTTTAGGTGGCTGCATGCAGTCAGCCATGTTCACTCTTTCCAAAGTGAGGCTTGCCCTGTGGAAGTAATGGGCAAGGATTTTTTCAGACAGCAGGCTGGGGGCTCCAACCATAGGGTTCTTCTGCCATTTGGTGGTGTTTACAAAGCTGCTGGGCAGGAGGCCAATTCTCATTTTAAGCCTCAGGTTGGACACAATGGTTGGTCAATGTACTGAGGAGTGTAAAGCATAGGTCAGCAGCTTTCCTGTTAGGCAGCAAATAACTAAATTTCATTTGTCTGAAATAGGATTTCAGTTGTCCAGAGCTGCAGGACAAAAGGATTGTTCTCACTGTGGCAGCTGGAATGAATGATTTGTGAAATGTATTTTTAGAAGTCTTATTTGCCTACGTGTATGCCTGCATTGTCAAACATTCAGACAGCAAGAGCAAGTTAGGCTCTGAGCCACAAGAACTGTCACATACTGTACAAACTGTATAACGTATCTAGATCTAAAACTGCATTTTCATTACTTCTCATCCTCCAATTGCAGATGTATGGTCCAAATACTGATGCAACAGTATTGCTGTTCTTCCTGTACTTCAACATACAATCACAACTTTCATAGTAGTCACTAACCACAAAGAGAAAATCACCGCTGATGCAACAGATTGTCTGCTTTCCAAAATCACCCTTCACTGCTTTTCCTCACATTTCCTTTTCCTAAACGTATCTCTGTCTGATTAACAGGAACAGTCAATTCCTGTAAGTTAGTTTTTTCCCTTAATAAGACAACCCACTCTTGAGGGATTTTATGACTAAATTCATCCTCCTAATCTTATCCCACACCTTGCTGATATGCATATCCTTATTAACATCTGCACATGGCTGTTGTGCCAGTGCTGCTTTTTTTTTCCAAGCTAACGATTTCTTCCTCTTGCAGCCCCTGAGATCAGGTTGCACTCATAATACATTTCAAAGCTGGTTTCCTCTCTCTAAACAGCATTGTTACATTTATTGTTTATGCAGCGCACCAGTTTCCTTCCCTTCCTATTCAATAGAGGTCTTGGAAAGCACATCTCAGATATATGTAACATCAATAGGAAAATTATAAATACCATTGAATACTTCTATTGTATGCAGATCTACATAAAACTTTACTAAATAGTTAATCATACTACAACCCTTGAAACATTCAGAATTCACACACACAAAAATTCACAATAAATCAACATGTCACACCACATATTTCCTAGTCCTTAGGAGTTTCCCTTTTATTTTCATTGGTTATTATTTACTTCTACTAAACAGAATGTTTCATACTCTATCCATATTAAGAAGTGTGAACTTTCTATTTATTTCTCAGTCTGTCTTAAATTTCTACCATCTGGTTGAAAGATATTAGTGCTCAGGCTAGGACTCCTACCAGTCTTCTGTGCATTCTTGCTCTTAATCTATACACTTCATCTGCAATAATTCTCAAATGTCATATCTTTTGAGATGTTGTGTTAAAAACTGCTATACAGCATTGTAAAATATATATATGCTTATTTAAAAAGTTGTTTATAACATTGTTAGTATTGACAGAACCAAATCTTGTGCAGAGCCACTCAATAAAATTAAGCCACTAGGGTAACACAATGCAGATTTGGAGATCTGCTGGTATAAAAGAACATTTGTGTGTTGTACTGAACTGCAAGATTAGGTCTGCAGAACACAGTATGTTTTTATCAGTGTAGCTCATGCAGTTTGTGGATCTGTTGGCAGAACTGTATCCATAGCACTGTTCAGAAAAAGTATGGTGGACACCCACTGGGTACAATTTTTTTTACTCCAATATTTGTAATACTTTATATTCCAGCACTTGCCAGCTAATAGTCAGAGCAGGAGACTGCTGTGATCCTGTGAGCACCAAATTGCAATACTTGCATGACCAAGCACTGCAGGGTACCTGGGTTGGAGATCAGAAGGGAAAGAATATTCCCGGAGATGTCAGTAGCTCAAAAGGGACTATAGAATTCTTACTGGACAGGGCCTGGGCTGGATGTACAAGACTTGAGGCAAACATCACTCCTCGCTCTCAATAACTCCTGCTGGTTTGTCTTTTCCTTCAGCAGCTCGCAGGGCTGCTCTGCATTGGGGTTGCATGGCACAACCTCAGCACCAGAACAATGCTTCAGCTCCTGGAGAGCTGATTGCAGCTGGAAGGCTCCAGCCTGGCCCTCAGCCTGCCAAAGACAGGAAACTGTATACCTGAAAACACACCTGAAAACAAAACCAAAACCATGAGGTATTTGGAGTCCTTCTTTGCATTGCTGTTAAGGTGCAACCTCTGATCCTGGCCTGAGAAGAAAAATCCATTGCAGTATTTTTTTCTTTCCTTTTCAGCCACCTACACTTGTTCATACCCCATCTGAACCTATCTTTTTTATTTTTTTTTTCAAATCAGTGTTCACCATTTAGAAGTGGCAATCCCTCCCCTGCCACCCCAAGGTACCTTTGCCAGCATTTTACTTCAGTCTTTGAGTAAGAAGAACACTCCGGCACTCCTCCCTGCTGAAGGAGCGGATAATATGACAGCCTTCTGTTCCCTTGCTTGCTTTCCAAGTATTTCCCAGGTATCTCTTAATTTAATAACTCAGTTGACTAGGAAGAGACACACTTACTAGACATGCAAAAATCAGAAAAGTTTGGAGGCAGTGCACTGATGAGCAGCCCAGTCTGCCAGCAGCCATCTGCTACAGAGATGGAAACAAAGCTGCAGATTGCTCCCAGGCAGCTCCCCACAGACACTGCTGAGGACTGCTGCTTGCTTGTGGCCAGAAGGCGTCCAACAAATTGACACTTCTGCTTCTTTCTACAGTGTTTCCTGATGAGCACAAACTGGTGGAAATTAGTTATTTTTACTTAATTGGTATCATATTCAAGAGGTGTTTTTTGGGGGAGGCTTATTATTTTATATACTTTTTAGAATCATAGCTGGATGAACTCAGTCCTAGATTTTTTTTTTTTGCTTAAATATATTTCAAGAATGGTTAACAGCTCTTCTATTATTACACAATCTTATCTCCTCATGTCTACCAACTATTTCTGTGTTACTAATTGCTGCATTTTAAATGTAAGATTCTAACAAAAACTTGGAAATAAAAACCAAACCCACTTTCTGCTAAGAAGACAGGATTAATGGGGCTGTTTATTTGGAAATCAGATTCAAAGACGCATCGGATTGCACAGCAAACTTCTCCACATGAAATGTGAATTAGGGCTGAGGAACGATAACCACCTGCTTCACCCTCACAGCAGAGCCATCACATACAGGCCCGCTCCTGAGCAATCAGTAACGCCGGTAGCACTGCGATAATTATGGCCAAGGGACCCATTTCACGTAACTTGTGTGGATTTTACCTAATTCCCAAATAACCATTTAACAAGGGTGCAGAACTCGGTATTTTCTCTAGCTGATGGTTTTCAATAGGAGAGGCATACACTACTCTGCAGGTGCTACTGGCGATCTGTCACAGACCGTTCCTGTGTGGAAGAACGCGCTGCGCCCGGCCACAAGACCTCAGGGTGAGAACCTCGTTGTGGTAAGCACGCACAAATGCCGCCAGATTATCCTGCCCGCGTCCCCTACCACGAATTAACGTCCTGTCCGTGCCTCGCAGCTCCCAGCGGCCAGGCCCAGCCCCCAAGGGAGGCGGTCGGAGGACCCCTGGCGCCTGGGCCGAGCACGACCCGCTTCAGGTCAGCCCCGCCACCCCCTCCTCACCTCACCTCGATCCGCCCCCGCGAGGACCCCCGGCCCTCACCCCTCATTCGACGCCGCCCTCCCCCTCCCGCCGTCCCCTTCCCGCTGTCACTCGCGGCTCCGCCCGCCCCCTCTGCCGGCCCCTCCTCCGGCGCCCGGTGGAGGAGCCGCCGTTTCCGGAGTACACAGAGCGGGGCTGGCCGTGCGGCGGGGGCTGTGGCGGACAGGTGAGCGAGCGCCGCGGCCGTGCCCCGCTTCCCCGGTGCTGCCTTCCCCCCGCGCGGCCCCGCACTCGGGCCCATCCCCAGCGCTGCCCGCGGCCGGGTGTAAGTCCTTCAGCCCGGCCGGCGGGGCCCTGGCGGTGCGAGGCACCGAGCTGGCGTGGACGGGCGCCGAAGGGGGCGGCGGGCGGCGCTCCGGACAGCGCCGCGGCCCGCGGCGGGGGGGCGCCGGGGCGGCGAGGAGCCCCCGGGGGAGCCCGGCTCGGGGGGAGGGCGGCGGCGGCGGCGTCCCGGGGCGCGGCCCGGGGGCTGTCGCCGCGCACCGTCGGCAGCGCGGGGCCGGCCCTGTGGCGGCGGGGACTGCCGGGGCGCTGCACGGCACGGCTCGGGGCGGCGGCGAGGCTGCGGCCAGCTCCCCCCCACTCCCCTCCCTCCGGCCCCTTCCCGCCGCCGTGACCCGAGTGCGGGCAGCCCGGCGGGGACTGCGCCTGCGGGAATTCCTGCGGACCTTCCTGCGAAATAGTGACCGCCGCCCGGGGCTCCGGCCTGCTGCGGCCCGGCACGGAGACCCCGCCGCGGGGCCTGGCCTCGGGGCGACGCTGCGCGGGCCCTGCCGGGCGCTTAGGCGGCCCCTCGCCCCACGGGCCGGGCTCACGGGGAGCCCCGGCGGAGCCGCCCCGGTGGGGCGTAGCGTTGCGCTCACACCCGGCCGGGGAGGTGGGTTTCTGACAGCCCCCTGCCGGGCGGGCGGTACTGTCTGTGCCGTGGGGGCTCACAGCCCTTCACCTGACGCTTGCATCAAGGGCTATTTCTTGCTATTTAGGGTTATATTTAGCATGCTGTGTGCACATTGCAGGCAGAAGAGGAGAGCTCTCGTTTTGGGCTGTGTACCTTACAACTTTGCTCACAGACCTGTGCTTCTCGGTGCTTGAAATGGGGCCTGCACTGGGATGAAGGAGCTGGTGCTGACACGTGTCAAGCGGATGTCACTTCAGGAATCTAGAAGATTTTGAAAGATCTCGTGTTGTTTTACTTAAGATTGTAGACCCGGTGCCAGGTATAAATCAGCCATTACAGAGGAGCAGATGTCCGGGTGCCGTGGTGAAAAGATCTGTGTCCGTTGCGCGGCGGCGAGGAGCTGCTGGGCTGTCAGTCAGCGGCTGTGGGGGCACACAGCTGCCAAAAGTGGAGGTCTCGTTCCCAAAATGGCTCTGCGCTTTGTATCCCCAGTGTGGCTGCTGGCAAGCTCCAGTCTAGAGGGTTGGGGAAGAGGTCAACGTGGGGTTTGAGGGCATTGTTGCTCCTATGCTCAGCCCAGCACTGGCTCACGAAGTGCAGGGTGCCCCTGGCTGCTACTGCTGGCTGTTGGTGGTGGGCAGCTGAAGCCCCCAGGGCACGTGGTTTGTGTCACAGAGCTCCCCGCCACATGAAGGCTGTGGTACGCTGCTCATGGGATCGTGAGCTTCAGCCGATCATGGTGTGCACGCAGGTGCTATTTGTGTACCAATGCAATTTTGCACTTGGCTGGAGACTTTTGCTAAGCAACACTTCGACACAAAGTAAGATGGATGCTTCTTCTGTAAATAATCCGTATTTTCCCCAGTTTGTGTCTTGCACAGTTTTCTTTTGGGCTTCTGGATGGACTTTCTAAGTATTGTATTTGCAGTGGTGACAAAGCTGTGTCTCAGGCCAGCAGACAGGTTTCTGGGCTTCGTGTAACCTTGGGTGTGAGCCGTTCCGTTGTGCACGTCTTGTGCTGCTGCTCCTTAGGTCAGCGTAAGGCATAAATCCTCCTGTTAGCACTTCTCATTCTGATTCAGGAGTTACTCAGAGGTGTTAGGAAACGAGAAATACTGCACACAGGGAATATTTTCCAGATGAAAGCCACTTCTGAGACTCTGGAACTTGGTCAACAGTTGTCCTTCATACTGAATAATATGGAAATATCTGCTAAAAGTCTTTAAAGGAGAAGTCTAGGTTTCTCCCACTTAACCATCCACTTGTATTTGATCACTTTCTGTATTGTTTTTCCTGCTACCTCCATCCTGACAGAATTTTTGTTCTCCACACTTCTTCCCACAATCTATGATTTTTCGTGAACTTCTCTTCCTCAGCACAGCTGTAATTTACAGCCAGTTTTTCATTACGTCAAAACAATTTTATTTCTGTTGTCCTGCAAGGCATAAGTAAGCTTCCTTTTGTGTCTTGAATGGCGTGCAGTTTTAAGTGCTGTTGCTTCCTCTCGTTACCCAGAACGGGATTGTGTGAAGAGGAATTGCGCTGCTGCTTTTGTTTATATAGTAGTGCTGTAATGGGAAAAGACTTGTTCTTGGTACAGTGAATGCTGGTACACCAGAGATCCTGCTAATGATAGTGATTAATAGGTGCTGCTCAAAATAGCTATCACTGTTGGTATGACTAATTGTACTGTATAAAAAGAGCTCCTTTATTCCCAGTGATCTCAAGGTGTTTCTACAGTTTGAGAGAAACATGTGATCTGTGCGGAGAGATAAATGAACAGTGAAATGCAGAACTTACGTTGAAATGTGGCAGTTCTTCAGGAGCTTGCTGCTGTTCTGCAAAACCACTTGGGGCTGAAAAGGAAGACTATCTTCTTGTGGTTACTGTTGGTAGATAGAATATTATTACTGGAATTGGATGTTGGCCAGAACAACACCCTACATGTTGCAAACAATGCCAGGGTATTGTTAGCAGCTATAGAAGGGTTTTATATCATACATGAAAGATGACATTTCCAGCAGCATGGGTAACCTCATCACAAAAGCAGTGTGCTGGGGCTGGCGCATAGGGCAGCTGGTTGTGCTGGGCTCAACAAAATCAACGTTCTCATCGCATCAGTCCTCTTAGAGCTTGGCAATGTGTCTCGTTAGTGTGTCTCAACTTTTGTTGGCCTTTGGGTAGCATCAGTTAACATTAAGTAACGTGCAGCAGGCAACTTTGTGCTCTCCAGGCAGTGTTGTATTCTGGGATGTGTTTAAATGTTGTGCATCCTGTAGCTAGAGGCAACTCTGGAATCATATTTGGAGACTGAAGATCTAAACTACAGAAGGTGCTGCTGGTAGAATGTAGAATGTGAAGTTCTGCCTGGTAGGATGAAAGAATATTTTGAAACCTAAGTAGAAATTGTTAAAGATGTGTTCTAAACTTGCTGAGAAGACCCTGGTGGTAGTGTTTTGTTGTGTCTCTTCAGCTTTTTGTGGGATTCTTGTCTTCTGTTGTTGATGTACTTAAAAGATAACTTTATAGTAGGAGTGATTTAGTGCCTTCTGACCCCAAAGAAACTAAGGTATGTGAGGAGGAATATGAGGCATTCACTTTACTCGTACAGCTTTGTGGGTTACCTGTTGAATTTGTCTGATTTGATCCTAGTCTTCTGGCATTCTGTGATATCATTCGGTCAAATCCTTGAATTTTGCCAAAAAGGTTTTAGATTTTCTGTTAACACCATTGCTATCTTTTGAAGAAGATAGCATTGGTGCTAACGAGATGTGTTCAAAAGAAAAAAATATTTTGAGAACTTTGTTATCTTGGCTGCAATTGCAACTTAGTGTATTGGTTACTTAGAGTCACCTTCCCAGATTTATCCTCTGTGGTTCTGTTACGATCATAAACTTTGCACGGGGCAGACCGACTTCCAGGGGCCTGGGTTAGAGCAGCCTGAGAACACGGGAGGAATGGGTGTGAGGGCAAAACAGCAGGACAGAGATCCCAGAAATGCTGGCTGAGCTTTGAAGAATAGAAGAGGGATGAAAAGGGAAAGATGAAGTACTCTGCGGGGAATCCTGAGCTGTCTGAGTGAAAGCCAGCAAAGATGTATTTGAGGTGGGAGTAACTGAGGCTTCGTGAGGCTTTCAAGAGTCCTTATAGCAAGTCATACACTTTCCAGCTGTGGTGTTGCATACCACTGGCAGTGCATTGGCTTCAGGCTAAACGATAACATACAATTGGCACGAGCACATATTACAACTTTTAATTGAAACAATGAACTGGGATGTTCTGGGCCTTTTCTTCGAAGAAGTATTTTCACAAAGGAAATACGTACTCTCCCTTCTGAGGATAGCTCTAGGAGGTTATATATATATATATATATATATATAGTATTATCTAAAGTACACAGCAGCTTTGAAAAGATTTTGCGAAAAGTAGCTGGTCCCCATTTAAAGAAAATATAAATTTTACCTCGTGCTCTTATTCATAGGATCACATCAGAGGAAATAATAACTGAGGAAACAACTTTACAATACTCCTTAAAACTGATTCGCAATTATCTTTTTAGTAAAATTTTGTCCTTGAGATGGCTGCATATTTTCTATTTAAGGCTGACTTGATTTTCGTTGTTCTCCAGTGTGACTGTATTCCTTCTTTGTGGTCTTTCATCTCTCGCTTTTCTAATAATTTTCAAATGGTTAGGGTTTTTTGGTTTTGTTTTGCAAATATGGCACTTTCTGATGTTCTGTCCTGTTGTCTTTCAGTGGGGTACTTGTCAGAAGCCAGCATTCACTGGTATGCATACTGTAAAACAGCACTGCAAAAGATATTTGGAAAATTCTGACAGGAAAATTCCTCTGCCACCTTATCAGTCAGCCCATCTCAGCCTTGGGTATTGTATCGTGTTCTTTCCAGACTTGTGTGTTGGCTAGGAAGTCATAGTGGAACATGTTAAGTGGTTGTTTAATAACAGCACTGAAGGTGTGATTCTTGTTTAGTTGTGTGCTCAAAGTTGACATTTACATGGAACTCTGATTACACAGAATTCCTCATAGGCTCTGTACAACATATGCTGGTGCAATCTGGGGATGGAACAAACCTCCTTTAATGCTATGTTTTGGGAACTTTTTAGAGCAGTATATGGAACGTGTTGTAGAGGAAAGCATAGGAGAAGAGCAGGAAGAGAGGAATGTTATGGGCCTTTTCTCCTCTTACTTTCTGAAGATGTCCCTAGCTTTTGTTACTGCAGGAGAGTAATCTAGCAATGAAATCTGTCCTTAATTCTTTCAGGAAGAGAGTGTTTTTAGTTTCACAAGTAGATTTCCTCAGTGTGATAAATTGGTGTGTTTGTGAGTTTCTTGGTACTATTAAGTACTTGGTACTATTATTTGCTGGGGTAAAATGTTTTTTCAAGCAGGTCTACATGCTCTGCCTGATACCGTGATATTCAGAGCAGTATTCTAGGCGTATTTCTTGTTCATGAAACTGAACGCCTTGCTCTTCTGTACAGATTACAGAGCTTGGCTGATTGTGCTGTAGAAGAGCAGTTCAAGTTGAAGCATAAGAGCTTCCTCAGAGAAAGATAAAGCACCTGAATGTCTACAACTCACATTCCAGAAAAATCTTGAGAACTTTGAAGTGTTTTTTCCAAAGAGTATAAGTACAAGCCAGTATTTTTGAAAGTTCCTTCAAAATACTTGAATCTGGCAATCTCATCCTGAAGATGTTAGACATTCCTTTTATGTGGCCTAGCCATAGACCAGAAAAGCTGAAAACAAATGAAAGCTGTAGTGACCAGAAAGGACACGCACAGAAACAACTCATGCTGTTGTTGAAAGACTTTCCCTCTCTCTGCATCCTCCAAGCTGAAGATTGCAGGGGAAAGATCAGTATGAGTGAATGTAATTCTATGCCGGACTCCCAAAGAATTGAGGAACATGATCTTTCTGTTAAGTATTTCAAAACCTTTCTCAGAATGCTATTTGCAAGTCATGCACCAGACAGTATTATGCAGAGAGAGGAAGAGGATGGCTAAAAATTTCATTATTCCAGATCTCTTAACTTAGTTTTTTGCTTGCGACTTGCTAAGTGTGAAATGGAGATATCGTCTCCAAATGCTCAGATGAAGGCATGCATGTGAAATAAATGTAAAAATGAATGCAGGTTTTCAACTTCTGTTAAAGGCGCCTCTCTTAATTTAAGGATCCTGAGGAATGGAATGGGTTTTTATTTGTTTGTATGTTTGTACAAAAGAATGGTCACATTGCCTGATGTTGAATGCCTGCAATTATTTGACTGAGCAGGAATTGAAGGCCCTGTAGTATAGAACAGGGTTAACTAAAATTGTGCAAGTATGTTGTATAGAACCCAACTTCATCAGTGTGCAGCCCTGGAAAGAGCTGTATTTAACCTCTTAGCAAAGATACACTTAGATATTTGTGTTCCTTTGGATAAGTGACACAGTTTGCAAATATTTGCAAAACAAGATATTAAGTTCTTCACCTTTTCCAGTGTGAGATGACTGTTTACAAGCAGATGATGTAGCTGAGAGCTTTAATGTGTCACTGAAAAAAATTGATCTAAAGCTAAATATGTACATATCATTCAGAAAGGCTGAAAACTTTCTTCTCAGCCTTCATTAAAGAAATAAGAAAAAAAAAAGTAGTTTATTTGTTAGTGATAAGAATTTTACCTCATGGAGTTGAGTTCTAAGCAGTACAAGTGAAATCTTCAAGACTGCCAGGTTGCCACTGTTGTTGGCAGGAGAGCAGAGGTTTACGTAGGTACTCATGCAGCCTTTACCTATGGAGAGCAAACTGACGTACTGTGCTAGCTCACAGTGGAGTACAAATAAACTGCACTGGGCAGCAACTAGTGTAGATACACAGGTTATACAAATGAAGTTTTGATGGTATTATAACTTGCACTTCTGTATCAGTTACTTTTGAAGAGAAGCTGAAGTTTTTAAATAGAAGAGCAGGGCTACGTTAGCTAAAAATAAGATTTCCAAAAATAATGCTAGTGTAAATGGACTTTTAATTCTAAGGGTTATTTTTTTAAGAGACTTCTGTGCTAATAAAAATTGCATGAGGTGCAGGGAGGATGTGCCAATTATTAGAACAAAGGACTGAAAAAGAGCATGTTTGCCTTTACTGGAAATATGCTTGGTTCTATATTAAACTGCAGAAAGAATCCTCACTGCCAGAGCTTCCAGTTTTTCTGCATATCTTGTGCTGCTTTCAGGAAGAGAATGGAAACATTTTCTCACAAGCAATCCGATTAGGTTAATAAACCTTTTCTTTGTCTGAATGCTGCAATAACTTCCAGGGTAACAGATTGTGAGGTCAGATTCAGCACTTTGACCTCATTTCAGAGCCAAAGGAGAGTGAATAACTTGTCTCCAACTTTATAATGTTACAAAATAACTTAGGTGATAAGTGAACTTCATATGCGTTGTAAGGATTTGAGGTGAATTTAACATGGCTTTGTCCACAGTTTATTATTTGCAAGAGTATCCTGCAGATCCACGTTGTCAGCACTACTTTAAATGTTATTTCTCCTACAAACATTTATTCGTAAAACTGAAATAGCTGTGTGGGTCATGGGACTGATATGATGTAGTTTGGCTGACTTTGGTCAAGTGCACTTCTTGCTTTATCCACGTGGAAAAGTGATGCATCTGACCTGTGCTATTTCGAAATTCATCTGTTGCTTGGTTTTGTGGTTAGAAAAGATCCTGGTCTGGCTAAGTGAAATCTATTGCTCTGCAGATGTTGCTGGACACAAAGTCTTTTGAAAACCACTAATAATACATGTTTTGTTTTTATATAGGAATGTCAAATTTTTGTGGCGATGGATTGGTATGATAGAGTAAATCCGTAGTTGATGCACAAGATTAAGTGAAATGTTTTTGGACAAAGCGCATTTTCTTCCTTTGAAGACAAAACAGGAAAAAGCTTTTACTTTTCCATTTTAGGTTCTGGAACAGTTAGCTTTTATGAAGTTTGATTAGAATTGTCTGATACAGTCTGACAAAATACTAAACTGTAAAGATGCAGTGTATTTTCGGAAATCTCTTGCTGTTTCAGCCAAGTATATTAGGTATAATATACTACCTCTTCTTTGCATGTGCTGTTTGATATATCCTGATCCAGAGTGTGAGTTACTCATCTCTACAGGAAAGTATGTTGTACCATGATGCAGTTCCTCAGTGTGATGAGAATATAAATTGTATGAATGTGGGGCATCTTGCATGCTATATCTATGCTAAATATGTTTCTCTAAAAGAAATCCTAATGTGAGCAGTGTTAAACTGGTATGATTTTCAGCATTGGAAACAGTTAATACTGCTTATCGTGCTCGGTAATATGTAAAACCTGATTGTGCCTTAAAGCATTGTTGACTTAGTGAACTTCCTATCCTCTACATAGCTGTCTCTAAAGGTTGTGTTGTCAAGGTGTGGTAGTTTGTTTGGTTTTTTTCCTTTTGCATCACACCATCAACCTAAGACAAACAATTCATTAGCTTTGTTTACCTTACCCTGTCCAGGCAGATAGTGTTTCCCCAGCAGACAGTGTTTGAGGGACAGTAATCCATCCAAAATAGTCCAAACCCGGTGATGTCAGAAGATTCGTTTAATACATTCTGAAAAAAAGCAGAAAATAGTAATTGCAGCTGTAGAAGTCCTCAGAGGGTAAATACTCTACAGACTGGCTTAAATATACTGTTGTATCTTCAAACACAGGATGTCCTTTTTCCTTTACAGCTAACTGCTGTCTTTCTGCTTTGATTGGGCACTCTTTGTCTTCTAGGTGAGACCCAGAACTTTAAGAAGTAATACAACTGAAATGTTTGTTTTATAATTAATGTAAAGAGGAGTAATTGTTTTCTCATTTTCACTTGATATATATATATTTTTTTTTTCTAAAACCGATATTTACATTCTGCTCTATGGAAGATACTGCCTCAGCTGACTGGTGGTAAGCTGTAGGTTGTGTGGCAGGCCCTTGTGGTTTATTCATGTTTATACTGGGATGCCTGTCCTGCTGCTGCTTCTGTTCACTCTGTTTTCCCTTTTAGAGGTTTTGGTTTCTTGTTAAGTGCCTTCATATGGAGAACACAATAAGAAGCATATCGAAGTAACTAATCATAGTCAGCGCTTAATGTAGTCTTTTGGAATTATCAAATAATTAGGAGGAAAACTTTACACTCACCTATGAATAACAAGCTTAAATATGACATAAATCACTGAATCACAGAATTGTAGGGTTTGGAAGGGACCTCTAGAGATCGAGCCCAACCTCCCTGCAAAGCAGACTCCCTGCAGCAGGCTGCACGGGTAGGCGTCCAGGTGGGTCTTGAATATCTTCAGAGAAGGAAAATCCACAACATCCCCGTGCAGCCTGTTCCAGTGCTTAGTCACCCTTACTGTGAAGAAGTTGGTGTGGAACTTCTTATGCTTCAGTTTATGGCCCTTTCCCCTTGTCCTGTCCCCACAGACCACTGATTGCAGTTAGTCTCATTTGTGACTTTAGTATGGATTAGTCGTAATAAAGTAGTTGGTAAATGAAGGACGTGGCATGGTCTGCGCCAGGTAATGTTACAAAACACTTTGCAGGAAGTTTTTTATTTATTTCTGAAATAGAATTTTTGAGAAAATCATGAAATATGAACGTAATGGATGTTGTTAGGTCCGAGAAGAAAATATTTGTTGTGACCAAAAACCAAACATAAGTACCTTGGTGAGTTTTAAGAACGCATCTCTGATTCTGTGGTTTTTATGGTTGCTGGGGTGAATCTAAAAGTAGGAAAAAGAAATTGAAAATAGGACTGACCCTATGGACTTGTGATCAGAAAGTAAGGTATGTTTTTAATGTTCAATGCTTGCGGTTAACTACAGACTTGATACCATAGTAGATAAGAGGAAACAGCTTTTTGGGAATAGATGGAAAATTTAGACCTAGCACATCTCTTTGTTCGTTATACTATTCTTTGGGAGATGCCTATGGTCATATGCTGCAAGCTTATGCAAAATATAGAACTGTTATTGCCTAACAGAGTAACTCTAGATGTAGAGCAAGATCCTTACAGGGAGCCTTGGAAGGAAGGAGTAGCAGCAATAACACAGTGTTGTGTTGCTTTGGTTTTCTTCCATACGCTTTGGAGTCCTTCCCACTGAAGTGCATTAGCTGTTGTGTTTGATTGTGCAGTAACAATTTGTACTCCCTACTACCATCAGCAACTGTGGATCAGGGTACAAACATTCAGTTTTCTGTCAGTTTGTGAAAAGGGGATAAATGTGAAAAGAATTATATTACTTGTACATGAAGAACATAGTTAAAAGAAAAATGGGGAAAACATGAGCCTTGCTTACTTCTTAGGTCTAGCAGCTAATTGTTCTACCGGGGGCTATTACTGTGTTGTTTATCTTAAAGCAAATGTAAGGTGAACGTTTTGCTCAAGTAATAATTCCACTTATCTTCTCCTGGGATATCTGTGGAGAGAGTCATTATTTTTGTTTTTATCTCTTAACTCTATTGCAGGTTAGACAGGAAGGAGAGGTCCTTTAGCAATGGAGGAACTTGGGCAGAAGTGACTACGCTAGCAGACTGCCCTTTTTGTTCTGCCGAAAGCACATCTCCCTCTGCAAGCAAAAGAAGGTAAAGTATTTAAACGTGTTGAAAGGAAAATGTATTTTTGGGTAGGGGAAAAAGGCCAGGCTATGTACAAGGACAGATTTAGGAACTATAAGCAGGCGGAATTCCATGATGTGGTTGGAAATACCTTCCTGTTTCTCACAGAATGAGCAATGTTAAAGAACTCATCAGATTTTAGATAACAAATTAAAGAAAAAGAGAACACTGGGAGAGAAATACTTCTCCTAAACTTAAGAGTCATGCATTGTTTGTTAAGGTGGGAGTAGAAACAGTTTTGAAAAAGTGAAGACCTTTTTAATACTGTCCCCACTGAGTACTTCAGAAATGTTTCTGTAATTCTCATGCTAAAGACAGAGATAGTGGGGAAACATTTTTAATATGACGTTTGCATCTGACAAGCAGTGTTGTATTAGTTCTTTACTTATGTATTTTATGGAGACCACAGTAATAAAATGCTTAATGAATGCACTATTCTGACACAGTTATTTGGATTGTCCAACAGTAGTGGTGTGATACTCTTTTTCCGTTTGAATAACAGCATCCTTTTTGAAAACATACTGGTAAATAGTTTCCTAGTGCTATAATAAATTTTTGTGGCTATCATTCATTGACATGAGAATCACAATGATGGTTTTTGAGAAGTTTCTAGCTGTCATTTTGGGATGGTGGGAAAAAAAGCTTTCAAACATTGAACCTTAAGACTTGATGAAATTACCATCCAAAATATGTTTTTGCAACACCTTTTTTTTTTTTTTTTTTTTTTTCCTGAGGAAAAGGCAGTCTTGACTTGAAGTTTTCATTTATGTCGACAATGTCTTTTTAGTTCAGTTTGTTATTCCCCAGTATCCACCTAAGAAAGAATTTCAAATTGGGCTGCTTCTGATTGCGCTGCTCCTGTTCTCAGGCTGACTTCTGCTTTGTGGTATAAACAGATGTGATAGGTACATGGATGAGATAAGACTTCAATATTTTTATATTTATTGTTTTCCGATCCATTTCAAAATTTAGCTCTACTGCCTTAAGAAGTTCTTGCACATGTTTTTCTCTAGTCTAATTTGTGTTCACTTATCTGCTTTTATTCTTAATTGCTAGAGGCTATACTCCCACTTGTGGTATTCAGTTTCTGTGGAGCTACCAATAAATTCAAAGGATGCCCTGCTGAGAATAGGATAGAGGCTGAAGGAGTGGGAGAGAGAAAGTAGAACAAACTAATGATACTTATTAGAACTGCCTGTGCAGACTAATGGAAAGTAAACTGTATTTATTGTATAACGTTTTGATAGCATATATAAATTGAACAAAGCCTGTCGTACACTCGATATCTTAGTCCAAAAATTATTCCTCTTTTCTTAATTTTACTTGTGTAGTCAAGTTGTCTCCTCAGCTGATTATGTCTAGACTGTAATTCAGAGAATAACTTTTGAGCCATGAAGGGCAGTTTCTTTGCTCTTATCATTCTAGGTTGACTAATTTTCTGATTAATGAAAGGAGAGCAGTGCCTGTGTAGCTGGCCTTGTTTTGAAAGACTTGTTGCTAGCTTGATACAAACATTTTGGTATGTGATAGGTTGGAATTTACTCTCTTTTCTTTTCTCCTCCACTTTCACTGTGTATTCACTAATTCAAAGTGACCAGATCTGTCCTTCACTACAGAATAAGCATGGCCAGCTGAACAGTGATAGACATTGCTGCAGCCTTCTGAGGCAGTGTGTTTTCTAGGACTGAAATAGGCTATTTCAGGGTAGGTGGAAGAGCATTAGTGTGGTGTTGATGAAAATGCAGACATGTTCTTTTAACTGTGCAGCTCTGCAGAGGGCATGGCTGTGTCAGACTGCAGTCTCCTGGCCAGGGATGCATCCTGAAAACTGTGTTTTTCAGCACTTTGGAGATGGAAAAATATTTTTTCATTCTTCAGGGAATTGTTCTGTATGAAAGTGCTTCTCTGGGAGAATTTGTGCATGGTGGAACGTTTCACCCTAGCAACTGTTCAGATGGGAAAAAAAATTGATAAAGATATGAAAGGGGATTACAGATTGTGCCAGCGAATTAGAAGTATAAATTTTGGACAAGATGAACATCCGATACAGTAGGCCATTTTTATTGTGATATATTTTGTGTAGGAAATGTAAGCTGCAGATTTTGTTATTGTTAGAAAGAATTCCCAAGTTTAAGCAAAATTGTTCTAATATACAAATGGTGGTAGGTGAGGAGACTTCCTTTGTAATAGAAACCCTGTAGTTTTTAAGACATTAGCTTAATGTCTGCAAATACTCTCTAAGTATCTATAATTGCTGAAAGTTTATGCTTCACTTTGCAGACTGCCCTGAAGTGTAGTGCTGTTGTATTTTAAGGTCTTTATCTAAACCTCCCAACAAATAAAGCTGTTTCATTGCAGTGGAATATTGGCAGCAGCAATGAAAACTTCTTTTTCGGAGGCTTGTAAATCTGTAATACAGAAATACTGTGTGTTTGTAATGCTCTTAAAAGTAATGTAAAATTGTCCTCAACAAGAAGCATATGGTTATAAATTCTGGTGTAGTCTGTGCACTATCGTAACTATAGGAAGCAGTGTCTGCAACACAGAATATTTAGTTTAAAAAATTGGGATAAGGGTCGTGATTTGTATGCTAGAAATAGAAAATAAGATTAGAGGTTATGTTTCAGGCATGGAGCCGTCTCTGGGGGGGAACAGAACAAGGTTACTTCAAGGTTTGGAGCCTGCTGGGGGGGGGGTGGAGAGAAGGGAGGAAATCCAGCAGAGGCTAAAAATGGTGCCTGGGGGGGATGTAATATATTAAGTAAAATTTACCAAGCGTCTCATGGGCAACTAGTGTTACGGCTGGTAGCCTTTTACGTACCATCGCTTGTCCCTGCCCTATTAGTCATGGACAGCGCTTGGGACTGCTGAGGTGGCTCTGCCTGGGCTGTTGGCACACCCTCTACACAAACAGACCCAGTAGCAAAAAGGTCGCTTTTTCTAAATGTGGCACTCGGAAATGTGTTTGAAAGGGGTCTGGCCGGATCACTGGTAGATGCATCAGCTCGTAATGAAACGTTGCTTAAGTGTATTTGGCATCTTTGCCACATGTTACGGCTGGCAGAGCGGTACTGTGTCGCAATTTCTGCAGCAGAAGGCCCGTTGCCAGCACAAGGTGTTGGGAAGGAGTGTCATTTGGCTTAAACCACCCAACCGTAAGCCTCGCGTTTTGCATTTGGTAGTTATTTTTTAAAGTGTAGAAACTAGGTATATTTTAAATGTGTCTTTCCAATCTTCATTAATGAATAGAAATCAGCTCTGTTAATGAATATTGAAATACAGAGGCTCAGTTAATGAGGTGTGAAGTTAGGATCTTCCAGTGGTATATCTGTGTGGGGTATCTTGGGCTGATGGTACTGGGTGCTTCAGAGGGAAAAGGACACTTGAGTTTTCAGAAAGATCTGGCAAAATTTAGGTGTTCAGCTTTGTTTAGGGATGTGCTTCTCTGGTTTCTAGTTAATAGATCACATCATGTTAATTTCTTTTATGGGTTGAAGCATAAATGTGATATCTTCTCCAAGATGTATTATACCAGCATAAATATCTCTTTGTGTCCTCTGCTCGGAGAGAAATTTCTTGCACAACTCAGTGCAGAAATTTTGGCACATAATAAATAACCTGGTGACAAATCATGCGGATGGATGAGAGCTTAGCTGTTTACATAAAACTGTCAGTACTTCTACTTTCAGGACACCGTGAGGTGGTCTGGCTGTGCATTATATGTTGTAAATTAGGTCAGATAATTATTTCCCAATTGATAATTTTATTGGAAAACACGTGGAGAGTTCTTTGGGGAATAATTTCTAACAACTTTTTTTTTTAAGAGAAATCAAGTCACATCAGTATTTATCTGAACATCAGCTTGACTGCTGTGTGCCTTTCCATGCTGTGTACTTAATGTAGTAGCTTAAAGCTGCAAGTTGGCAGAGCCGTGTGTGCTGCAGAGACGTGCCGGTGGAATGCCATGTATGCATTTGTTAGCAAATTGCTGTTGCGTTGAGTTATTTTTATTCCTTAGTAGCATCAACACTGATTATAGAATATGAGATTTATTTTCCAAACGTGTAAATTTATTTTTATTGAACGAAGTCAGTAAACTTCATTATTAAGAATGTGAACTTTTTCAAAGAAGCAGAACAGTAGCTTGCTAACGTATTGACATCTTTTGCTTTTCTAATATAAAGAAGACAATTTTAATCCAGCTAGTCTTCCTGGGAACATGCAAATATAAAACTAAATCATTTAGGTCTCCGAGGAACCAGAAATTTCTCCCAGCTGTGTCAGTGTAAGGAGTGGATGGAGGCCGAAAAGTGCTCTGACAGCCCTTAGCTTTCAGTCTGCAGTCTTTTGAATTTTAAGTTGACCTGTGGCCCATTTTGACATTTACACTGTGTGGATAAAAGGCAACGAATTATTCCATGGACTCAAACAGGGAGCAGGATTACTGAAGCAGCTAATAGATGACACTAAATGCAGGAGTCTGGTTTAAGCTGTTGCCATTGTAGTAAACATGGAGTGGTACCTGCTGGAACACATAGGCTCGCTTAAGAGGGGCAAGAGGAGAATGCTTTTGTCTCTGGTGCTTAACTTCTGTTTGGATCAGTTGTTAATCGGACTTACAGAAAATTGAGCGACTGAATATTTTTATCTAGGCAGAACTGGGTAAGCACTGAGTTTTGGGTGTACTTGGGGGGCAAAAGATTACAGTTGACAAGGAGTTGCTATGTTTTTCCCTCTTGATATTTATTAGAAATGTAAAAACTGGAGGGTACTGCTACATTTGATCTTTTCTAACTAATCATGTTTTGACCCATAACTGTACAGTATGAGTTAGTGCTATTTTAAGTCTCATCTATATTTAATTAAGACTTATAAATTCTGGTCTTAATGAGGAGGGAAATAACTGTGCTGAAGACATAAGCAGCTCTTTTGATTGGAAAAAGTGAAGAAAGGTTATGAAGTATGCATGCTGCCATTTCTAGTTTTTAATCTTTAGGAACTCAAATTACTTGTCACTACTGTTCGTTCATCAGCTACAGAAATTACTTCTACATAATTTAGTTTATAAAAATGTAGATTTCTTGGAAGCAAAGCATTTTGACAGTTTCAAAAAGTCTCTTGTCACAAAGATTAGTTCAAGAAGGATTTTGCAGTCAAGGTTAAAACTATTCACCTACTAAACCTCAGGAAATTGTGATCTGCAGTAGTGTTGTAAGGTGCATTTGTAGCATTATGTACACATGGATGTTTGGTTTTGTTATAGGAAAGACTGCTGTGCACACTGGATTGTCCTGGTTTATTCATATCCTGTGACTGTGAATCAGATATTGCTGTCTATATACAGACTGAATTGCCAGCCAACTTCGGGCCCAAATATGGTAAACATAATTATGTTCATTTGCTATAAAAATACATTCTCCTTAGTTTAACATTTTCCATGATTACAGTTTTCTGATAATTCCATAATTTTCAACATGAGAGGGATATGAAAGGCCTAATTATCATGTCCCTCTCTTCTGTATAGAATAGTTTGTTATCCTGGGCAAAACTCCAGCTGCACACTGATGAATCTGCTGCTGCTCAAACACAGTAAGCCTATAAACCATTTGGAAAGTCAGAACACAGGAGCTGTAGTGCAGAGACATGAATCTCTGCATTAGCTAGATGACAAAAAAGCTCATGGTTGCAACTGTCAGGAGACAGTAAGTGCATGTGCTGATGTCAGTTTTTCTGATATGATGTACTCCTGTTTTCTATTTCTGGAGACGAAATTCGTATTTCAGAATGCTTAAAGCTTCTCAAGCAGGAGAATTCCAGTGAATGAGTTGGGTGAGGGGGAAGGAAAATATTCAAATAGATAAAGCCTCTAATGTGTGCTGAAGAGAATAAAAACGAGTAAATACTGAATTAGTCCTAAGTATCAGTCACAAGGAAATAGAATGGCAATATAGGTACTAAATATGAAAAAGTGAATAGTTTGCATGTGGAAATACTTGCTAGTAGTAGCCATTTCATTTGCATAAGTAGACAAAGATTAGTATATTTAATGCAAGTAAGAAAACGTGTGCAGAGCCTTAATTTTTTTTTTTTCTTTATGTAGTCTAGTATCAAGAGAATGTTGCAGTTGTATTCTGTGGCAAGCATTGAGAATTTAGAAGCAGTGTAGTAATTTGGGAAAGGAAAGATGGTTGATGTTGAGTTACTCCAAATGTTTTGAAACGTGTCATCATCCTTGCTATATAAACAGGCAAAAAATCTCATAAAGGCTTCTCAGGATTTTTTGTACATAATCTGTCTCATGCTTCTAGTACTCAAAAATGTTTTCTTCACAGAAGAGCTTTAAATGTACAGATGATTTATAATTTTCATTGCGTTGAAACATTACTTTTGTCTAACGCTACTAAAATCTTTGGGTACTGAAGTGACTCTGAGTTTTAGTTTTCTTTCTTACGTTGCTTGAACTGCCTAGGAATGTAGTTTAGGAATATTTATTTCAGTGTAGGAGATCGAATTCCAAATATGTATATGCTAATAAGTGCAAGTACTGTGCATTTGTGAGGCGTAGTTTCTGTGTTGGCTGGAAGCCTTGTCTAGAAGTTAACAGAAGAATTTCTTCATTCATTGATTTCCCAATCAGCTGTTTCAGAGAGCAGCTGTAAATAGGATGTCATCGCTATGTGCTGCTTCTGTTAATCCGTAAGTTGTAGTGATTAAGGAGGTAAAAAAAAAAAAAAAGGCTACATTCAGACTTTGCAATGGATCTAACTCAGCCTTATGCAACTCCGCAGTGGCTCTAAATGGATACCTAGGGAAAGGCAGGAACAGGGGAAACTTGAGTGCTGCAGATGTTCAAAACTGTCTTAAGTGATTTGTTGCACATAGGGCACCCTGAGCCTGCGGTTGGTCTCTAGTAAGCCAAAGAGACCCCTGTGGAGGGAAGGAAATGGAGACCAGCATAGCACGTTAAATTTGAAATGTGGGTAAAAAGTGAATTTGTAGGTACACAGCTATGTTTCCTGGTTTTCCCAATGTCCACCTCCCTCCCTCATCCTCCAACCCCCAAGCTCCTGTGCTGATCTAAGACTTACTCCTTTAACTCTTAACTCAGCATCAGTCTGACACTTTAACAAAAATAGCTGTAACACCAAGATCAGGCTGGAGCCCATCACTTCCCATGTGAGGCTACAAATGTTTTTCCCACATTTGCGTTGATAAATTTATCCATAATGAATCCCATCTCCTATTTTAGTCCCTCAGTCCTGTAAAGTTACGCTATCCTTTGTGAATATATATATATAATAATGTATGTGGTATGTCATGCTTAAACACTGTAGTATTTGACTTAGGCTGTTACTCCCACTTGTCTTTTCAAGTCTTGTTTAAGATATGATTTGTTTGGGGGTAATGAAAACTTCCTCAGAAGAACCTGACTTTGAAAGAAGAGAATTTCATTTATATCTGCAAGCACTTTGCCAAAGGGTAGGAATCATTCCTGTTTCCATGGATGCAGAAGCTTTTCATGAAGTATTTGAGACCATGAACAAATCATTTTAAACAAGTAGGAGTTAAGGCTCAACGTTGAGCCCTCTTCGAATCCTTCATCTGCACTGACTCAACAGTAACTAGGCTTTTCAAAGCAGTTTGCAAAAAGCAAATTGTTGAAGAGATTTAGGCAAGGAAAAAGATTAGAGAACTTTATGCATTGTAAAATGAATGCTAATAAAATCTTCTTGTCCCATTTGATAATACTGAAAAATACAAGTGGCATCTATTGATACTAGAAAACTGTAATTCATGATTTAACAAAGTACTTGAGTATGTGAGAAATACCACTAACTTTACTGGAATTAATCATATGCTGCAGTCCGTTGCTGAAGTGAGCTCAAAAATTAAACTGCTTCCAGGTTGGAAATGTCTACTATGAGACTGTAACATTGTCTGTGTGTTCT
This sequence comes from Gallus gallus, assembly GCF_016699485.2. NCBI lineage: Eukaryota > Metazoa > Chordata > Aves > Galliformes > Phasianidae > Gallus > Gallus gallus. Next base: position 10,573,961 of record NC_052542.1, on the reverse strand, counting down.
GTTGCTGTTCTTTATTGTGCTTCCAGTGAAAGCTGGTCTTCTGCAGAAACACAGGAAGCCTTGGTTTTGTACTTAATAGAGAAATAAGAAACAATTATGGTTTTCTCAGTACTTGTTTTTGCTGTTACCTTTTAACTAAGAAACACATAGGCAGCTTCTGCAGTTTAAAAAGTCTTTTAAGTGCATCTCTGAACATATGATGTGCTGTGTGGATTTAGAAGGAAAGACATTTGCAAAGGGTAAGGGTACGTTATCTGAAATGGCTGTAACTGTACAAGCCTCACTGACTAATATTGCTGTTCCATACATGTTTTAATTTAATATTTTCTGTAGTTCATTCTTTTCTTGCCTTCCCTTCAGTGGGAAAGGAAATCTGTGGCTGAAAAATCCCATTTGTGGGAGTAGATGTTGACTTATTCTCAGACTTTTCTAGAAAATTGTCTGCTTTCCATCTTTTCCTTGAAGCCATGGCCTTCAGTACTTGGACTGCAAGTGGCTTGCATTCAGAAACAGCATGCATCTCTTCCGAAGCAGTCCTGTTGGTAGTGATGAGAATTAAGAACTTTGCAGACAATATATTCTGAGAGACAGAGCTGTTTCTTTTTTATGGAAAGCTTACAATGCTTTTGCTTGCTCAGACTGTGGTCCCGTGAATCCTTGTTCATCTTAGCATGTTATACAGTTCTGAGAGAGCAGAAGTGTGAATGCTTGTGGCTGTTTAGTGCACCCTTTTGGGATTTGAAGATAGATCTTGAGTCTCTGGCTGTGAATCACATTGCGCAGTAATTTCTCATGCTTTCTGCAAATGCTTTAAGCTACCATATCAAGAATGGGCATTATCTCCCTTCTCTTCACGCACAATTTTCTTTCAAAAGAGAACTGGTCCTGTTCTTAAACCAGATAAGCACCTACTGCCAAGGGAGGATTGAAACAGTGATCCTGATCTGACACAGGCATCTATTTTTGACGTTCAGGGAGGTATTCAAGGCTGAAAGAAGGTTTGGTATAACACATTCCTTTCACTAGCTTTTCCTTTTGCTGTCATAACTTACTGCTGAGATTTCAGTTAGTGCCATTCTGTGTTACAGGTTTTACTTAAAATGTGAGAAGCTGTCGGACATAGTTCTGGGGCAGTGCCCTGGAAAAAAATGCATTCAGTATACTGACAGTGCTGAATTTGGTTTAGAAGGTTACCTACCTTGCACATGTATTTTATGGGGAGTACAGCTGGATAGTTCAGGACTATGGATCCTCTCCTGGAGGGTTAAGCACTTGCAAGTGAGGTGGTATGGTGCTGAGTAGTCAAGATTGTCAGTCCTTACCTAGTTCTGAAAATGCAGTGTTTTTTAGTGTTCTTCAGTTCTGTCATAAAAACCGCTCCAAAAGAAAGTCCTTAGTGATTTGTTTCTTTGGGCTCAAGAGGTGGGGTTATTTTTGTTTTTGCTTTTCATCTAGGACATGTAGCATAGTTGTGCTTCTAGAGTATTTTTCAGTACAAGTCCAAAAAACACAAGTTGGAACAAATAAGTGAATAGTGTTATTTTAAGGAGGGTCATTTTGGAGGGGAAAAAAAGGCCTAGACTAATAAATAGTTCCAGAGGCCGTCTATAAATATTAGATACTTCATCAGTGAAATTTGTCTTTGACAAGCTAATAAATCAAGTTGCTGAAGCCTCCCACTTAAATTTAATAAATCTCCATGCTTCTATTTGTAATTGTTTCACCACTAAGTGAGAAAATTGGTTTGTTATTAACAAATTGGTCTGTTTAGATTTATATACAACTCAATAGAATGCTCAGTTGGAGTCGAGTTTAACTATGGGTAATATCCACTCCCTGTGGATTGTGTTTTGTGAGTTGTGGTCCCCAGCTGGCAGAAGGGAAGGCACCGAGCAGATTTAGTGCTGTGGCCATTGACATCCATCCAGCCCTGGAATAGCCAGGAGAGTGGGTTACAGTGTCTGGTGAGCCAATATTAGAAAGGGTAGATGCTGGAAGGGGGATGTTTCCAGTGGGAGCTTTATGGGCTTGCTAAGGATTGGCTTGCCTACTTCTTGTTTTGTTGTGGTTTTTTTTTTTTTTCCCCTCCAACTGTTCTGGGCAAGCAGCCAACAAGGAATCCCTACAAAAGCAATTCATGATCTAGCAAGAACTAAAATTATATTGGTATTATAGGCTATTTCTGTCTCTCTTCACCTTTCTCTCTTTGCCCTCCTCAAATGGAGATTTTCAAACGCAAGAGGTGCTTGGATGTTCCAGTGGTTGCAGCCCGCGCTGTTAGAAAGGCTCTCAGCCCAGGTTTTCCTTCTGGCTCTGTAGAATAAGTAGAGGCACCTGACCAAAGGCAGCTGAGTTTAAGTGGTGTGTGGTGCCAGCTGGGAGGCTGAGCCATTGGCGCAGGCATCCTGTCCCACAAGAACTGTTTCCTCAGCCAATAAAGTGAATTGTTTGAAATCTTGAGTATGTGACTAAGGAGCAGTGGGAAAGACACTGCTTCTAAGTGTAATTGACCTTATAAAAAATACTGAATTCCTACCAGGAAAGTAAGTTTAAAATGTTAATAATATGAAACATTTTTGTTACCTTTCGTAAGTAGTATATGAGAAGTAATCTCTTGTTGTAACTTCTCACTGCCAATCATGTTCCACAAACTAATACTATGGGTTTTTTTGCATTGCAGATTTATTATTCCTATGTTTATATAAGCTTTCTTCCAAAACGCATAATTTAGAATTTTCCAGCAATATGTACGCTGTTTTCTTTTTATAACTCACATGTTTTTAACTGCGTGGCAATCCCTGTAATGTAGCTTAATTCTATGGTGTTTCCTTTTTACAGATGGAGCATTACACTGTTACTGAGAAACTCCTTTATGTTCTCATTATTACTGATATGGCAACTTAAACATTTGTAGAAGTGGTATATTAATTGAGAGTAAAGATGCTCTAGTTGATGGCAGAACTGAATTTCTCAGGTTATGAAATCTGTTAATGAACTCTATTATTCTTTATTCTTAATCTCTGGCCTATGGATTTTAATTTCTAGTGTTTTTAAATAAGTGTGTGTTGTAGATGCTTTGCATACTCTGTTGCTGTGGATGCAATCCATCTTCAGTTCGGAATAGTTTAAAGTGAACCAACTCCCAGTTAAAATCTGTGCAGTTTCTTTGCTCATGTCTGTCTTAAAATCAGGAAGAAAAAAGGCAGTTGGGAACTACTTGTAAGGTATTTATCCTAGCAAATTAACAGGCTAAGAACCTAAAAGTTTATTTAGAGGAAAGAGTTAGCATATTTTGTCCTAGTTCACTCTTACTCTCATCTACCATTAGTAGTCTACTTAACAGGAGAAGCAAAAAGAAACCCTCTCACACTGCACACAGCTATGGCTCTTCTGTCCGGATGAGAACTTGATTATAATTAGTTTGTGCCTTGAGTATGCTGGTGCAGTCTAATTTACAAGGTCTGTGTTTGAGAGTGGCTTCTCATTTCTCTTGTTGAACTGTCTGCTGTAGCGTGCGCTGCTGGCTTGAAGCCTTTGTGTAGTTAGGCCTCTCTGTGCTGCTTTCTGCAAAATCGCTGCTATTATTCCTTCTATCCTTGCTGTCATCTCTTCCATGCCTTTGTCTTGTCCTTGCTCACAGGACCCTTGCAGTGGTGAGCAAGGCAGGGCCTGTCTCATGGGCCAGCTGTCCATCCCTGCTGGTGGTCCCTGCTTTTGGCCACTGAAATAATAGGCTGTAACCAGTGAGTGCAGGATACACAAACGTGTGTTTAGGTAAGGTCTTCAGTTCTGATTCTGCTGTTGGTGAGAATGTTGGAAGACTGGTCTTACGGAAATAGCATGTGGGCTTTCCTTCACACTTTGCTTCTGGTTTGCTATTCAGATGTTTAAGTTCATTTCAGATTACTTTTGATGGTAACCACATCTGGACTTTGGGTAGCCTGGCCAGGAATACGATCCACTGTACTCATTACTGGCAGCAGAATTGAAAGGTGGAGTAACTTCTTTAGTAGTGGAGTAACTTGTGGATTTGCACAAATTTGTGTAACTGAAATTGAGAAGGATTTGGTGTGCTCTCACAGGAGGCCTGTGACTTGGCTGCTCGCTGACCTTTTGGCCTTGCAGTAGACTTTGTTTGTTCAGCCCTCTTCCTGGTAAGTCATCTGGCCACTGGGGCTGTTTCTTTTGGAGTAACCTTTTTGGGGAATGTTAATTGCTCTTGGTTATTTTTGTATTTGATTGTTTTCCATGAATGGTGCTTGTGGAGATAAGCTCACCCTGAGTTTGGGGGAGTGCGTCATGTTAAAGGAGGTACAATACTGAAGTGTTACTTGTAACCTGCGCTTTTGTTGGAGAGTATTTCAGATCATCTTATCAGTATGCATGTTACTTATGCATATACTGCCCTTTCACTGAAATAATAATAGACTTCATGAAGGCTACCTTTGCAAACAAGCAGTTCTTAAAATTGAGATCAGAACTCATTTTAAAACATGATAAATCTCTGAACGTACCAGTTCTGCCTTTTTTTTATTTTCCTGTTCTCTCTCTCATCTCACTGGGAAGGAGGGAGCGAGCAAAGGGCTGTGTGGTGCTGAGCTGCTGCTGGGTTAAACTGCAACACCAGTATGGTCTACAGAACATTTACGTAGATGATAAATAAGTTGGCTGGAAGGACTTTGGCAGTAACTGTGTAACTGGCCTGACTAGCGATAGACTTGTGTATTTTATCACTGCTTCCTCCACGTAATTTCCTTTATTGATTCAGAGAAAGTGTTGCCTCCTCTTACAGCACAGTAATAGCATATGGAGCAGATTAGGGATTAGGCCTCATGTTGCTCATGTAAAACAAACTGGAAGGTGCCAAATTGTTTGTATGAGAGTCTTCCATGTTACTTTGTGTCTCTTGCAATCAGTGAAGCTGAGGAAAATACTTGGCATTTCTTGGGAAGCATCTAAGCAAACAAACAACAAAAAAAATTGGGTACTCTGTGTTTAAAAAAAAAAAAAGTGAATTCAATTTGCAGTTTTTCCTCTATGTATATGTGACAGTTGTTAGAGCAGCTCATGCAGATGTCTGCTCAGCTGTCTGTGGAAGTTCAAATATGTAATGAACCCTTGCAATGAGAGCATAAACAAGGTGATGAGCTTTTTCAGTAGCACTCTGCAGCTTTCAGGGGAATGGCATTCAATGTAGAGCTTGCTTTACACTGTATATTAGTACTATTTTTAGCTTTGAATAGTATATGAACAACGTTTTGGCCTTGATTACAAAGGGAGAGAATACAACTTCTTTATTTGTGGTATGCTGTTTTCAGTCTTCTGTACTTGATTTCTGAATACTTATGTTTCCTATGAAATACTCGTACAAACCTCGCAGTTATATGTTGGACAGATAGCATGTTGTTCTTGTATCACCAGAATGAAATCCTTTGCGTTTTTTTCTAATACAGCAAGATTTGGACTGGCACAAAGTTCAAATTGTTATAATACAGAGTCCCCAAGAGCAGTGGTGCAGCAGTAGTACTGAGGGGAGCGTGGGAACAGTTCTCTCTTCACTTTTTCAGGGAAAGATACAAAAGGAAGAGTGTTTACTTTATACATAGCATGTTGGAGTCTCATTATCAAATGTGTAATACATGTAGTGTTCCCCACATGCCTAATGTTCAGAAGTGTCAAGATCTTTTCTGTCTTCAAATGAATGTCTTTACAGATGCAGAAGACATAAGCTGTCCTCTTTAAACTTGTGTTGATTTTATTATAAGTGAATTTTGAAGCCTGTGAAATGTTGAAGAATTGCATACGTTACTAGAGATCAACTATGACGCTGTCTGTAAGACATATTGATCTCTAATGTTTGTTAATAGGAAAAAAAATGGTGTGTTTGTATTTCCTACAGCTTTGCATTTCATGTGTTCTTTCTGGGTGTAGCAGGTTTGTGCTATCAGTTCAGTGCCTTAGCTTCCTGAGAGGCTCAGTGTGTAATCAGAAGAGCCAAATTATAGTGCATCTCTAATGTCCTTGTATAATCCACTGCTGTATAGCTCAAACTCCTCCTTATTAGCTTTTTCTACTTCTGGCGCTAATTAACTCATGTTGCATGATTATTTTTTAACTTCTTCTGCAATGTGAAACTCATGTCTACTTAGGGAAAATAATCACCAATTTACTTACACAGTGCATAAAAATTAACAAACTCTCATGTTCTGTCTACATTCTTATGTAATCAAGACAAATGATTTAATCTTGCTCTCCACTGTAACGCACTGAGCCTTGTAAAGCAAGGAGGAAAACGTTTTCAGTTCTTCATCTGATATTGAGACCTTCTAGAAAATTCCATTTTAATGAGTTTACTGCACTTTGATGTGTTCAGTGTGAATTCTGAGAGAAGTGTAAAGTTAGTTATTAGGAAATAAAGTAATCAGCTTGAAGTACTTTAATAAGGGATGTTCAAATGCAGATGGGAATACCTGCTGTGTTTTATCTGTTCATCATGTTTTTAAAAGTGCTAATGTAGAAGAAAACTTGCTCTTATTCTCAGAAGCAGAACTATCTGCCGCAGTGACTTCCTGAAAAACTTGTGTGTCTGTTTTAGTGGGTGTGAGACAATCTGGCTCCCTGAATGATGTTCTGCCCTGCTGTCTCTCTCCTGCTTTTTTTTTATTTTTTTATTTTTTTACCTGTGAGGTTGTGTTTCGTACATATGTCAAAACACATTGTAATGCTATAATGGGATGGCAAATACTGCAATAGCAGCGGGGTGGCAAAGTTATATAAAATTATATACAAAGATGCCTGGAAGAGATCCTGGGTCACTGTGATCATTGCATAGATATGACTCTAACCGTTATACATGATCATACGATGCCAAACCCTGTCCAGTCAGGAGCTGTGTTAGGCTAAGGGTAAGGACCTGAAGATCTCCATGTCTTTTTCCACAAGTTCTAGTTTCTCCACCCTGGCCTTGACCACTGCCTGTTGCAAACGGACCTTGTTATTTAGGCTCCATTCACCTTCCTACATATGCTTTCCAGAAAGTGATTGTGGCTCTCTCAGTGTACCTGAGTTTGCCAATAGGAGCAGGGTGGTACTGGAAGCTGCAGATCATCTCTGCTTTTGTGTCTGGTGAGTTTGCTGCTCAGGCAGTTCTGTCTTGCACCTGTGATAGGTACAGGACATTGTCCTGAAATGGGATCTCAGGATATAGGCAGATCTGTTGTTGTACTAAATAATAATAATAAAAAAGCTGTCTGTTGACTTAACAAATTACTAAAAAGGGAGTCTCAGGTTTCTGCAATGAATTATGGTATATGAGAAGAAAAAAAAAGGTTTCCTTGACTTTTTAATTATTTGAAAAGGATAAGGTTAGAAAATGGGATAACTCCCCCTGAGGACTGCATTAGCAGATCTCTGCTGTTCTTATCTGTAGGATTGCAGTGGGGATTAACTATTAGTCCCAAGTTTGACAATCCAGGAGGACAGAAGAATTTGTAAGAAAATATTCAGCAGCGTTGAGTTTAGTACCGTGATGATACCAGCTTATAACTGCCTCTCAAACAGTCAGTGCAACTCTCCCTTCCTTCCAGTCTTATGTATTGTCAACAGTGTGTGCCTTGTGCAGCATACTGGGATGCTGCAGGAGTTAAAATTGTAATACTTCTCATTGTTCCATGACATTTGAAACGTTTTTTTTCTGCTTCACAGGAAATGACCTAGAGGCCTTACAAATACATCTGTGCATTTTTGTTCTGAGTCTACAGTCGAGGGCAAGTGCAGTCTGGAAGCACCACCACTTAATGTTACAACGGAAACAACTACCTCAACAAACTAGGAAAGGGGAAGAAGGCTTGCAGTAATAAACACTCTAATTTTCAGTAGCTTACACTTGGAAGGTCTTCTCTATATTGAGTCCGGATTTTTTTTTTTTTCCCTCCAGTATTAAGAAGAGACACTACAAGTAAACTAATTTGGCAGACTGGATCTGTCAAGACATTTGAAGATATCTGATCTGCTGACATAAGGATTTGCTTTTTTTAAGGAAGGCGCCTCTGCACTGCTTTTATAATCGCTGTTGACCGGTGGTTTGCTCCACTTTTCCTGATACTACTAATTGGAAAATTGTATTAAAGTATTGCTTCTAAAAATATTATTTGCATTGACAAAATTTTTGTAGACGTAACAGCAAGTAATGATAATGTGCTCATGAAGAAACTGTAGGCGATAACTTCTCTGCTTTTCTGTGCGCAGAGTGGAATTCCGAACCAGACGGAGCATTATTAGGATACTTCGGTTTGCTTTCTGAGTACAGTTTATAACTGCAGCAGGGCTGCACTGAACGCTGAAAATACTAAGTCAGCAAATCTGCTGCCTTTCTCACTGCTGATACAGATTATACAGACGCTTGCCTTTTTGAAATGCCTTTTGTGAAACCTATGTACACAGTCCTCCACTGTTACTGTACATAACTATATATTTGGGGAAGGAATTTGACAAGTGATTGTTAATTCAAGAAGTCTTCGGACAAGCACTCACTTATGTATTGCTGTAGTGCACAAGAAAGCAAAATGGACTATAAGCGGCGCTTTTTGCTTGGCGGGTCCAAGCAAAAAGTGCAGCAACACCAGCAGTATCAAATGCCTGAGCTAGGCAGGACCCTGAGCGCACCACTGGCATCTACAGCCCCAGCATCTCCCCTGGTCTCCTCAGCTGCTGCGGGCAGCTGCAATCACCCTGTATCCCATACGACTCCGATCGCAGACATCCAGCAGGGAATCTCCAAATATCTGGATGCACTCAACGTATTTTGCCGTACGAGCACTTTCCTTACAGACCTTTTCAGCAGTGTATTTAGGAACTCTCACTATTCTAAGGCAGCTATGCAACTGAAAGACGTGCAGGAACATGTCATGGAAGCAGCGAGTCGACTCACAGCAGCAATAAAACCAGAAATAGCAAAAATGCTGATGGAACTGAGTGCAGGCGCTGCAAATTTCAAAGATCAAAAAGAATTCAGCCTACAAGACATTGAGGTAAGTTACTTTGGGGGTTTTGTTTTGCATGTGAATTTGTATCGTTCCTTCTTAATTGGACTTACATTCAAAAATCTGACTGAAAGTTCAGTCTCCTTGCTTTCGCATTTGTGACTAATGCTGATAAAAAGAGAAGCATTTTATCTTTGTTTTCAAAAATATTAAGTTATTTACAGCGGCCATCTTCCAGCTGTGTTGGATGAGGTATTTAGTGGTTATTTTTGTACAGGGACTTGCACTAAATTTAAAGATTTCATGAAATAAGATAAATTGTAATTAGATTGTACTACTTACATAATTCTAACTGGTAGTTTCCTATAAGATTTAAACTTATAACTAGAAATACAATAGAAATACAGTCTTTCTTATTTGGGGAAACTTATGTCCAGTTTAAAAAATAAATGATGATAATAATAAAAGCAAAACAAACACAGCATCCCCCTGCCAAAAATTAACAAGCCTAAGTAATTAAAAAATCAAACAATAGTTTAAATCTTTTATGTAGTCCTGTGTGGAGCCAGAAGTTGGACTTAAAGGAACCTGGTGCATCCCTTCCAGCTCTGGATATTGTATGATCCTATGATTGCTTGTTCCATATTACTTAATTTCTAATGATATTAGGCCATCTTCTAAATTAAACTATGTTTTCCGTAGTATTATCCATTCTGAAGGGAGATCTGGACACTTGGGAGAAGTGTTTTGTTATCGGTGTTCACATAAAGCCGCATATCAGTTGAGTAACTATACAAGTTAGTAGTGAGAAATGTGTTTTTTCCATGTTCTATGCTTAGTATGCAATGAAGTAAGATTGGCTATATATTTTTAAAAGATACCTTTTCTAGACCTTGAACACAGTCTAATAAATCATTTATGCAAAACTATGCAGAGGCAGTGTTGTCGTGTATTTTAACATGACCATAATCTACATAAACCATGAAATAAGCATTAAACTGTCTTCACGTTGGGTATCGTGGCCTTAAATTCAACACTGCATCCATGCATGACTACATGACTTAGAACAGTGAGCAACTAGAGGGACATTTTGTAATCAGACATCCAGAAAATAGGGCTTCTGAGGACAAACTAGAAAGACTTACTTTTACAGAAGAGAAGACTAAGAAGGAAAACTAGTAGTCATCAGGTATGTAAGAAGCTGCTGGACGTCATGGCATTGTTCTGTCCTTTGTGTCCATGTAAGATGGAGTAAGAAGTAATGAACATAAATTTCAGAAGGGAAGATTCATTTCAGATATTGCGGAAGCACTTTGTAATGTCTGAGAATCACTGAAGTGGTTTGCTACAAAAGGTAGGGAGCCTCCATCACAAAGACCTTACAGAGTGTGTTAAACCTGCATGTAGCAGAATTGACTCTGAAATTACTCCTTGGGACAGTACAGTGACCTTTTGAGATCCTCTCCCAATCTGCTATTCTGTGATTTGAATACTGAACTATTTATGCTAAAACTTTAATTAACAATTTTTTTTTCCTCCTGGTCTAAGTGGAATGTTAACATCTCATAAAACTAGAAGCAGGATTAAAAACTTACTTTAAATACACAGGATGGAAGCAGAAAAAATGTAAGGCTTGTACAACTTCACCAAGATACACTGGGGAAAAGAGTGTGAGAGGCAGCATAATTTTTTCATAAGACTGAGGGGAAAATATCATAATATCTGCAGTTGTTTTTCCATCTTCTCTAGTAGGTGGCTGAAGAACATAATTTTATTTATTTATTTATTTATTTTTGTATGAAAAGGAAACGAGGTGTTTCAATGTCTTCAGTGGCAGCTCAGAAATATCCTCAGGAGCCTTTTGTTTGGGGTGGGCGTGTTAGATTGCCCTTGTCTCCTAATACCTAAGTGTGGAGGAGCAACTACCAGTGGAGTCTAGTTTATCTTGCAAGTAACTCTTGTTAGTGAGTAGCATTGTGTCTCCCTTTGGAGGTGCTTTGGTCATATTGCTACATAGTTAAAAAATAAAATGCAGTATTCTGATCACTTTCAGTAATATATGAGAAAGAGGGCTGTCTCATAATCTGGCACACCAGTTTGAGTAAAGGCTCATTGTTAACATAATATTGATATTTTAACCTGGTCTGTTCAGTGCGTAGGCAGATTATGTGTAGGGCTTGTCATCAGCAAAACCTTGAAGAACTGGTATAAATAAGGAAAATGAGGATAGTAGGGAAACCACTGGGTTAGCCTGTTGTGGTGTCATGTTTTTGTCTGTGGGTTTTGTTTTCTTTGTTTAGGGAAAAAAAGCCAAAACCATTATACTCCATGATATGGAATGGTACTTGGAACTGCAGATCGTTGTGTGTATCAGGTCTGGAAGACTGACACTGGTTACTTGTTAATTTTATTAATGGTAGTGTTATCTTAAGCAACAGATTCTTTATGCATTTGCTTCCCAGGAAATTTGCATGACATCACTGTTTAACATTGAAATCTGGCAGTTTTGCATGTGCGTTTTCTGTATCAAAATATTCTAAAATTGATTGCATGCACCCATCAACATGTTAATGTGGGACAGAATGTAACCTACCACTGCAGCCCCATCTGACACTTCTGTTTGTATGTCGTCTGTTTAATTAAACTCATCATCTGCTTCAGTGACAAGGAAGTCTGAAACTACATCTCCTCAGAAGTAACACTGCTTCCAGCTGCCTAAACACAATGACAAATTCCTTTTAGGTGGGGTTATTCAGAGAGAGATTGCTGCCCTACCTGGTGAAGGACTAGGAGAATCGTGGTGCTAGAGATGTGTTTCTTGGGATAAAGTTTGCAGGCCAGAAGACCTCATCATATTTGCAACGTAAATGATTCTGAGAAATAATTTAAGAAAATGCCATTACCAGCAGAAACTTCAAAGATGACACCTGCAGTGGCTCCAGTTCTTCTTTGATTATTACACAATTTCTAGGTTTTAGCTTGTTCTCATTATGGTCTAAAGCAGGGGAATTGAATGCTTTTGCATGGCGAAGTAGAGAAAAGTGAAGTAGGTGGTTGTATTCCTAATTGTGAAAACACCACATCCGTACAGTAATGTGGTTCTGCAGATCTCACGACACGCAGTGTGTTGCTTTACACACTTCGGTACTGCTGGCTGAACCTGGATGTATTTAAACTGGTGGTGTTTGCACTTTCCCACTGTGAAGACAGAGATATGGCTCTTTTGGAAGAAAATCTCCATTAACTGAATTGTAAAGCAAAGTGAGTTTGCTATGTGGGGTGAGCATTTAATTCTACAGTACAGAAATCCTCTGCCAATTAGGTTCTATTTAAGCAGTTAAAGCCACTCTTGTCTATTTCTGAGGAAGACTGGAATGGATTATTTTTCAAACAAAACAGAAGTTCGGCAAAGCAGATGTTGCTATTTACCTTCACTGCTTAACATTAGAAATTACACTAGGAATGCTGCGTGGTGCCACTTAAGCTAAATCATTTGTTTCTTTTGAACGTTATTCCCAGGCAGGAGAAACTTCAACCTCTGTACCTTAAATATTCTTTGAAACTTAATCAGCTTGAAATTCCTGATGAGTCCTGGTTTCTTCTTTCCCCAAGAACTGCATTCTTTTTACACAGAAATATTCACATTGCAAGTTTTATTTATTTATCTATTTATTTTTTACTGGAGTGTTCTTACGAATCTCTCCATCTCTGTAGTTAGGAAAGTTGAAGTTTTATTCATCTTTATCACTTGCTGAGTGTTTTTTTAATAAGGCAAACTGCACTTTTAGGGGTCAGTCAAAGTACCAAAAATGTTTAATTTTATGCCTCATACAAAGAAGGGAAGTGATGAAACCAGAATGGAATGTCAAAAGGAGACCGGATGCAATGGAAAAAAAGAATTGCCACCACGGGTTCTTTTAAAGTAGATAGCTAATGCATATAACTGCTCATATGACTACAGCGTCTTGCCAGTAAGATCATTGTGTCTGAATATTTTTATTCCAGAAGAATGTAGCTGAAAATAAGCCAGATGATTTATTTGCTCTGAGGCACAATGGCTTTGTACATTATCTTTGTATTTTATGAATTATTACTATTATTCAAGTCTAGTCTTTTTTAATAAATCAATGTCAAATATACATTTTATACCATTTTGTGACAAACTTCATAAAAGAAACAAAGCATTTTGAATAGCTCTTAAATTCTTTCTGCAGCAATTTGGGGAATACTTGCTTTACTCCTACATCCCCGATGTGCTTTGTTGCAAGCTTTTGTTCGCTTAAGAAGGCATGGCCTTGCAAGCAGGCAGAGCACTTGCGTATATGCTGCTTTGTCCTCAGAGTTGCCTTTTCAAATGGCTGTACTACAACAATTTTACACATAGAGCCTACACCTCAACACTTGGTTATGGGGATCTTTGTTTTGTTTTGCTTGTAGTAGCTCTGGCCTGTGGTCATAATTCTCAGGAGCAGTGTTAGCGTGAGAGAGAGATGAGCAGGGATGGACATGCGTGGGGTGCAGAGCACACTGCTTTGGGTGGCTGCCCTGTGGAGCCAGCTCTGGCATTGCAGAAACTGGTGTGCTGTCAGTGCTAATCCCTCCGGGTATGGGAACAGACCAGCAGCCCTCCTGCTCGCTCTTCCCTACTCTACGTCCTGCTTCCCAAATGAGTAGTATTAGGTGACACATTTCAGTGCAATCTTCTGATGAGAAGATTTGTGCCGGTGTTAGCATTCCTGTCAGACAGTGCAAGTGACAGAACTGTGATTCTGTGTGTGTATTCTGCAGTCACCGTTATATTCTGAAAACGGTACTACAGTGCATCTGTACTGCGTGGCAAGACGTTTTTCATGTTTGTTAGTAATTATTGGTCTGTTTGGAAAGATAAGCTTTTGAATTAAACTCTTCTGATTTTGTGATCGTGTCTTAAAATATGGATATATTTAGCATAAATTCAGCCAGGTCTATGTGCAAATGGTTTTTGCTGTTGACTGTACTTGTGATAACAAGCTACTTTTTTATTATTATTATTATTTCATGTGCCTGATACTACAAAGTAACTTAAAGCTTTTCATTCTTTACTTCTGAGATCAAGGTAAGGTTAGTTAAAGAAAACACACAAGCTTGAATTGACCATATCAATCTGATCTCTTAATTTGTAGAAGCTATTGCTCAGTGTTTACCATAAGTAAATGGTTAAATGTGGAGTGCTACTTCTGGTCTGAGGCATTAGTACTTCTTTTTTTGTTTTTTTAATTAGAAAATCATGATTTAACTTAATCACTTAACTCAAGCATTGAGCAAGAAAGGAAAAAAATTCTGTAAAATCTCTTATTGATTTAAAATTGTTTTTTTCTTCTTCCTACAGGTGCTTGGACGATGTTTCTTGACAGTGATGCAGGTCCACTTTCAGTTCCTGTCGCAAGCTTTGCAGAAGGTCCAACCAGTGGCACACTCATGCTTTGCTGAAGCTGTAGCCCAGGAAAGAAAGAATGTTGGTGGAGCTGGAGCCTCAAATTTAAGCCCCACAAATGAGCTAGAAGATGCAGTAAGATCATGGAGAGGAGCAGCAGAGGTATGGAAGGCTCAGTGTAGCGTGTAGTGACATTGTATTGTATTCAATGAAACAAAAATTCAGACCTAGATGCCCCAATTAGGGAAGAACATATCTGATTTTAAAGAAATGCTGCATTTGAAGGACGAAACTAAAATCTGTTTTACCTATGTGGTGTTTCTGTGATCCCTGTCCCTTGAAAAGCTTTTACTCGTGATATGATTGTATATAAGGAATGCACAATGGAAACAGCTGTTTGTTATTAGTAATGAATTAACAGTGATCAAATATGGATCAGTGGACAGAAGGAATTATTAAAAAAAAAATAGTCATTGAAGATACAGGGTGAAAAAGACAGAGAGCTGTTGGAGAGGGTCCAGAGGAGGGCCACAAAGATGATCAGGGGGCTGGAGCACCAGCCCTACGAGGACAGGCTGAGGGAGCTGGGCTTATTCAGCCTGGAGAAGAGAAGGCTGCGGGCTGACCTCATTGCAGCCTTTCAGTACCTGAAGGGAGCCTATAAACAGGAAGGGAGTAAACTCTTTGAAAATGTAGATAACAGCAGGACAAGAGGGAACGGTTTTAAGTTGAAAGAGGGAAGATTTAGGTTGGATGTTAGGGGGAAGTTCTTTACCAGGAGAGTGGTGAGGTGCTGGAACAGCTGCCCAGAGAGGTTGTGCATGCCCCGTCCCTGGACGTGTTCAAGGCCAGGTTGGATGGAGCCCTGGGCAACCTGGTCTGGTAAATGGGGAGGTTGGTGGCCCTGCCCAGCAGGGGGGTTGGAGATTCATGATCCTTGAGGTCCCTTCCAACCCAGGCCATTCTGTGATTCTGTGAAATTTTAGATGAATAATAACTTAGATAACATCTGTCTCTCTTAAATTTTGAGCACTAATTCAATTTTATGTTTGTTTTTTTTTTTTTATGATAACTTCTGACACTTTTTGTCTTTGTGGTGAGGGGAATTAGCTGTTAGGCTTGATGTCCCTTGATCCATCAATAGTGGGAATGTTCATCTCATTACTTAAATATACTACTCTCTGGACTTGGATTTTAGTTAAGACTGCTACCTGTGGAATCCTTTTCTGCCCCCCCAAAAAAAAAAAAGTACTTACAAGGAAAAAACAGTTTTATGAGATTTCCTGCATTTCCTGTATGTTACTGAAGTGTACAGACTGACAGACCAAAATGGCTTCAGACGTGGGGTACATGGCTTCCTTAGTTTCAAGTTACCAAGAGCAGCATGTGCTTTTGAAGTCTAATTGGGCAACCCACCTGGGCATGTTAAACATCTTGTTTGGAAATCTTGCTGGGCTTTCCATTTGTCAGCTAGCAGATGTCTGCAAGTTGTATCAAGGCAAACAAGCTTCCCTTAGAACTCTAAATGCAGAGGAATTGTTTGTAGTTCTTACTGCAGCATGAACTGCTTTCACTGGACAAAATAGAGATTGGAAATGCTTGATGTATACTATAACGTATAATTAAACAATTCTAATCCTGGTGTAGTTTTACTTCTTTTGTGTAAGAATAGTTAATTTTATGTTTATTATTTCCTCAAAATTGTGTTATAGTTCTAGAAATGTCCTGTAATTGCTATCAAGTTCATTTAAAACCTGCTTAGGATTAAAGTTGGACTTGGAGATCTGGGACTCCACCCTTTTTTTCCTAACACCCCATTTCAGCTATTTATTGTAATAAAAACTATATTTCAAAATAGAATTCAATACAACAGTTAATTTTAGTCTTGTGTGGCTCTTCTCAAATTGTACCATAGTGATCACCCTTAACTTCATAAAGTGTATTTTATGTGCACCGGAATGTTTGTACATACATGATGTGTATGTATATTCTGTTTCTGCGGCAAGTATTTAACATATACTATATGATAAAAGATTTCAGTCCTTCCTCAGCTGAGCACATTGATCATGTGGCCTACGTAACCAGGAGCTGTAGTCCAGAGAAGGATTTGAATTAGTAACAGCAAACAATGCTGATTTGATTTGCTATCCAATGCTATACAAATTACATGAGATTTATACTTTCAAAGTGACGCTAGAAGTTGAATCAGTTATAATAAGTAATTAGCTCCAGAACTCTTCCACCACGTGCTTCTCCTAATCCCCTTTATGTTTTAAGCTTTATGTAGCTTGTTTGGTTTTATTCATTTGTTTTTTAACTTAAGTGTGATTTTGGTTTGGTGTTGAACTTCTTAACCCAATAATTTTTCTTGATGCTATAGGCTACATCTCGATTGCGAGAAAGAGGTTGTGATGGATGTTTGGCAGGAATTGAAGTTCAACAGCTTTTCTGCTCACAGAGCGTAGCAATCCCTGAACATCAGCTCAAAGAACTAAACATGAAAATTGACAGTGCTTTGCAGGTGAGTTTTTAAAATCAGTTGCTTACTGTGCATCTAGTGCAGTGAGTGGGACAATGAATGAAACAGGGAGAGAATATATTACTGCAGAAACGCATACCACGGGCAGCCCTGAAGTAGGAGAGAACTACCAGTATTGAGTAAAGCAGATCTACTTAACAAATTTTATATGTGTATCCAGACACAATGACTGCTTGCTTCTTTGCTGATGTAGCTGTTTCCTTTCAACTTTTTGTTTTATGCCAGGCTTACAAAGTGGCTCTGGAGAGTTTAGGCCATTGTGAATATGCAATGAAGGCTGGCTTCCACTTGAACCCAAAAGCTATTGAAGCAAGTCTTCAGGTAGGATCTGCTAAACCTGCTCTTTCATCCCTCTTCACCTTAAAAATAACTATTTTTAAAAAGAAAAAAAAAAAAAGAATCGGACTCATAAAGATGTCTTCATTATCTTCATTTCCTTCTAACTAATCTATTTTTTTATGCTTCAGGGCTGTTGCAGTGAAGCCGAAGCCCAGCAAACAGGAAGGAGACAGACTCCACCTCAGCCAATTCAGTGTGAATTGCCCACTGTACCGGTTCAGATAGGACCGCACTTTCTGAAAGGAATATCCTTTAATGAGTCTGCAGCAGAAAACCTGAAGCTGAAAACGGTAATAGTCCTGAATCTAACCACAGTGGTTAAAAAATAAAATGAGAATCAGTCGGACTCCTTAAAACTCAGAGAAAAACCACAGTAGTTCAGTGCCAAACTTGTACTTAAAAGTGCATATTTTTAGCCTGACTTCCTGTGAAATCAAGATGTGATAACGCTGTAGGTTCACTCCTCCCTCTGATAATGTTTAAACCACCTAGGCAAATTCAGTCCAGTGTAAGAGAAACGCAGAAGTCTAAGAGGTAATTGGGGTTCTATAAACTTTTTAAAAATCGGTTGTTAGGTATCAAAATATGAAGAGGAATCCTTACGGATGTCCTAAGCAGGTGGTGGACTTCAGAGCTTATATAATCTTAGGTGCCAAAACCAGTCAGGACTGCACCTTCTGCTGCTAAGGGAAGTACTTTAAAATAAACAGTATTACAATATGTTTTTTTCATGTCTTTCAAACTTTAAGCAATCTTTCAAGGTCAACTTAAAATGTATTTTTAGACATTGTGGAAAAGTTCACTGAATTTTCAATGTAAAGAAAATGGAAAAGGTATCTATTGAGAAGTAATTTGGGAATTTTAATCAGCTTTATCCAATTTTTAGATAAGGCCAATCCTTGCTCCTGAAAGTGTTGAAACAAACAACAACTTAAAATGTTTTTCTTTTCTCTTTGAAGTGCCTTTTGTAGTTTTGATTAAACTACTCTGCAGTAGCTGAATACCGTGTATCGTGTTGGAGTTCTGTGTTCAAAATAGCACACACTGACTCCAGTGTTTCTGTTCTGCAGTTAAGGTCTTATATGCAGGACTGCTGAGAGGTAGCACACGTAGTAATAGGTGGTTGAAAAGCTTTTGAAAAATGTGTCCATATGGAGGCCATTAATGTTTACATTTCTGAATCACGTGACAAAAGGTGGTGTTTTTTTTCAGCACACAATGTTGCAACTAATTAAAGAAGCTGGATGCCATAATGGACTTACACCACGGGATGACTCTCCTGTTACTGAAGTACTAAATCAGGTTTG
Source organism: Gallus gallus (assembly GCF_016699485.2). Lineage (NCBI taxonomy): Eukaryota > Metazoa > Chordata > Aves > Galliformes > Phasianidae > Gallus > Gallus gallus. The sequence continues at coordinate 10,555,382 of NC_052542.1, read as the reverse complement.
CCCTTCGACTTGGCGTGGAGCCTGCAAAACTGCTGTACAATTGTTATTTGGCCAAGCAGGACTGGTAAGTAACTACAGATAAGCTTAGCAAAAAAGAGGGCTACTTCAACATCCTGAAGAAAAACTAGATATTCTAAAGTGTTTGAAAATTAATTTCCTACATCTTCCTCCACGTTTCTATTTTTAACATGCAGCTAACTTTAGTTATAAACAAGATGTATCCTCATGGAATGCAAGTTTGTAGATGCTACCTGTAGTTATTAGGAAGAGGGGAAGACAAGAAATGAAACTTCAGTTCTAATAGTGAAATAGGAAGATGTTTGAATCTTCCTGTTCAATAAAACAAAGCAAACAAAACAAGAACCACTTCTGCCACCTTTCTCTCAGCTCAGCTTTGAAAAATGTCATTTTTCTACTTCCCTTCTCCTTCAAATGGAAGCTTGGTTTTATTGCTGAACAGAAACCAGTAAGTTACCTGCACCAAGTAATGCAACCTGATGCCTCCAGCAGAAGGCATAGCAATGACATGCCTTTCTGTAGACATGTATATTCTTTAGAAACAAATGAGCAAAAGACACCATCGATTCTACAACATCTAAGGACTTAGTAGAATAGATGTTTGAAATGCATTTTGATACAAAAATGCACTTGTGCTCCTATGACTAGTTCCTGCGATCTCTTCATTTAATAAGTGTTTGTTGATAAACTCATCCTTTAGACTTCAGTTTTCATTTGACAAGGCAAATAAAACAGGGACAAGAGTGCAGTAGGATAGGATGAAATTAATGCACAGAGGTATACTATAGCCTACAATAGCTTCTATCAAGTATTCTTGGAATCATTTCGACTTAGTCTGGGCTAAATGCTACTTGTTGATTCATATATTGATTCCTCGTTTGAGGTGAATACAGGCTGCCAAAACTGCAACAAACTGTAATTTCAGATGGAAAGATCCTTATTGCTAATACCTGGTGAATACATTTTTCAAGCAAACAGCTGATTAAATGACTTTCCCTAACTTCCAGTCTTAGTTCGTTGAACCATTTATTTTTTAGTACTGTTAATACATTCTCTAGTAGTGGTGGTGAATGTTGGATGTTTTTATTTCAGGTTTCCTTTGATATTAGGTATTAGATATCCCCTGGACATGAAATATGTTGGAGAAGTAAATTTAAGTCATAGTTGTTTGTAACAACACAGTTGAATTAAAGGCTTACAATGAAGCAGTGCGACTGCCATCAATCCTTACCGCAGTGTGACGTAGAGTGAAGTGGTAGTAAATGAAGCACTTAATGTAAGGAAATTTTACAGAGAGAGGGTTAAGAGGGTTGTATCTTTGCAGGGAGGGGAGCACTTTGAAATAATAGAATCGATCAAATTTATATTTAGGTGTTTACTAGAAAAATGTGTGTTACATGCATAAACAACTAGAAAACGGGCCATAGTTAAGTGAGACTGTCTTTGGCTGTTAGGATGCTGGGAGTCAGCAGCAAGGTATGGGAAATGGGGCCAAGAAAGAAGTGTTTGTCAGCAGCCTTATGGGAGTGGGCAGTAATTCCTTAGCAGTTCTTGGCTTCTGAGCATCTCAATGAGGAATGCCGTGGAGGATACTGTACCCCCCACTGCTTCCTTTCCAGCAAAAGAAAAGCTTAGGGGTTTCAGTGTTGTGTACGCCCAAATCTTGCTCTGATCAGCTTTTGGGAGTGGCCCAAGGCAAATTTGAACTCAGGAGTCTGGAAACCTGGTGTCCCCTAGTCTAGACATAACTAGTTAGACCTGCTGGTAATTAAATCACTGATACTGTTCAGGTTTATCATAACATATGGAGAGTTGTCAGCATAAACTTATTACATGTTCTCCCATATGACAGTGCTGATACAAAGAATATTATCTCAGTAGAAGCGTGAATGTCTTTGAATCTCTTGTTCTGAAAATAGCAGGTTTCTATCTTCAGTGACACAGTAATGAGCTCTACACATAGTTGAAATACTTGTAAGCCTTCTGTCTGAGTTCATTCTCACTTTTGATTTGTTGCAATATGAATGGGTGTTAGGGTATAAAATGTGTGCCATAGTTCTTTTTACATGATTCAATTATGCTTGTATGTAGTCTCATGCAATGATGAGAAACTGTAATTTATTTCTTTAAAGCCTTCTTTGGGTGGAGATGAGGGAGGAAACACCTTTAAAACAAGAACAATGGATGTCTGATGCACAGGAAACTATCCAGTGAGCACCCAGCAGGCAGGGAGTGAGAAACATGTTTTTTTTATTTGGTGTGCAACTCAGATAAATATATCGTGGGACAATATTATGCAGTCTTTCATTTACTGCTTTTGAGAACTAAGCTATCTGCATTAGTTCAGAATGGTGAGTTAAGCTGAGTCAATATCGAATTTAAAAAAGAACGCTGATATGCTCACTGTCTTTGGCCTATCGTGCCATGTGCCTTTGCAGAAGAAACTCTTGAGTGCAAGTGTAGAAAGTGCAACGAGGTGTGAATTAGTTTGTTTTATTGGTTTAGGTTTTTAACTTAAAGAATTTTTAGAATTGTAGGGGTGGGGCATGTATGTGAATATTCTAAGGTAGTATCTGAATATACACATGCTAAAGGGTGTGTGTATAGGTAAAGAATTCATGTCGTTTCAGGTTTAGGTCAGCTAAGGAAATGTATGTTTGAATAAAAAGATGCAGGAATTAAAATAATTCAGAGGATGAATGGAAACAAAACTTTGAAGTGGCATCCTGCAAAAAATCGTTTAACGTAGTCTCTAGTTAGCCATCCTTTCCTGTGCTAACAGATCTTCGTTAGCAGAAAACATGCATTGTGGGAGAACCTGGTAGTTTTAAATCCGAGATGTTGTGACTGTGACCAAATGTTGAGAAATGTGACTTTTTTTTAAAGGGAAGAAGGAGGGAAAAAACACCAAACAAACATGGGGAAAACCCCTACCCAAGAGCATTGGCACTACGGTGCATCACTTCCAGGAACTGATTTGCACCAGTTAAAATTTTACTTCTTGACTGATGTGAGATTGATCTGAGATGCAGACAGTATTTCTGGGGGAAGCTGAGGGGAAAAGAAGAATTACTACTTAGTTGATCTTGCCTTAGCCCAATTATAATTGCAATATAGCAAAATCTATACCAAATTACTTAAAATGGTACAAACACGAAGAAAAAATAATGGTGTTGCACTGTTACTACGTTAGGTATTATCATGAGTGGATGATAGCATTTTGCCATGTAACTGTGCTTAGACAGATTTTACAAGTCCAGATAAACCTGAGCAAATGTTCAGAGACAGCTGGAGGAAAATGAAGGCCTTATGTTAAAATATTGAAATGGTAGGAAATAGTAATGCTTAAGTATTGTTGGAGGAGTTTGGTAATGCAGGAGAGAGAAGAGAATCTCAGCTCTATTTATATTTCACCTTTCTTCATAAGCAGTAATAGACAACAAGACAGAAGTAGAACAAGTGTAGGATGATTGCAGAAAAGCCAGTAATGCCCCTTGAGGCTTATTTATGCTGGAGGACTTTCTGCCATTTCAAGGATAAATGGTACAGCTAATCTGCTAGTCACTGGAGCAAGAACTGCTGACTGTTGCCAAAAAGCTGCTGGTTCAGCATGACCAAAATAGGAAATTATGGAAATGATCAAAAAGGCCAGCTCATGCAGACTGGACAACAACAGAAAGCACAAACCAAATATGGAACTTACTATCATTGGTATTGAAATTTAAATGAAGTTGAAGTGAATCCATTCCTTCTCAGTTTCCATAAAAAGAAAGGTTCATGATAGATTCATTTTCAAGACTTTCATCTTCCATATAAATTCATGATGTCTTACAGAAGGCTTAGAATTAAAAAAAAAAAATTAAAAAAATTGAACAGTCAATCTTCTTCCCTTTACTACTATTAATTCTCTGTTACCTACAGTACCACTGGATAAAGATATGTTGGTATGTGACTTTGTAATCATGGAAGTTGTGTAAGGGAGAGTTAAAAATTGCAGGCTATGTGAAGAGTTTCAGGCTAAATACTATTTGTCTGTAGCATGCCATGCATTATTTAAAATATTTTGAGAAGTAGGTGTTTGGGGGCTATTAAGGTAGCAACTGTGCTAGACTTCTCACATATAAGAGCTGTTACACAAATCCACTGATAACTACCAGCTGCTACATAAAGAAGCTGGTAACTACGTGGTAACTCTAGTATGTAATTAAGAGGAAAGTCCTTGAAATATAGGCTAATGTATCAAACTAATCAGTTTACATGCTATCATTTTTTCTTTCCCCGAGATATTAAAATAGAAATTAATATATGATGATGATTTTGTGAGTTGATTTGTTTTTCTCTGGTTCTTTGTACATCTGTAGTGTGGCAGGGAGCTGAGACTATTGCAACTTGACTACAGGGGTGATAAAAATAACTAGAACTAATTCTTAAAATAAATTCCCTTTTATTTTCATATTATTCTAGGTGGTTGTGGACACAGCACAGATTGAAAATAAAGAAGCCTACGCTCCTCAAATAAGTTTAGAAGGATCCAGAATAGTGGTGCAAGTTCCATCGACCTGGTAAGTGAAAGTATTGCATTGTAGATTATACTAGTAGGTATGACAGAAATACATAGGAAGGAATACAGTGCAGTACAAGTGGAACAGGGACTACTGTGTAATTATGGCTTATCTTCCTTAAGTTCCTTTATCTGGAACTGACTAAATACCACTATTCATCAGACTGACAAACAGTTGTACTTGAGCTTTGTGCTCCCTCTGTTGGCGGTAGCGGAAGGGAAGCAAGGCTGCTGCACAAGAGCAAAAGAGAAGTAAAAGCTAGGTGACGAAAGAGAGAGTTAAATAAATATAAATCCAGAAATATTCCTGTTACTCTCCCTGGCAGGTCCTGGGTGTTAGATGAGATTAATAGAAGAGCTTTACCTCTTAACTAAGATGTTCTTTAGGTGCTGTTGTGAACTGCAGAACTCCGTGGTTCAAGAGGTGCCGTCCCTAGCAGTTTAATTAGCTGCCTAGGAAAGCATAACATTAATTTGCATTTTTAGGTGAGGTCGTCTTCCCTTTTGAAACAATAATTTGGAGTTAGAGTATTTCCTTCATTTCTTCAGTGTACTTGGTGTTATGAACTTCATGTAAAACACTGCATTCATCTGAAGCCGCAGTGAGGTAGCCTGTCACTGATGGTACCAATGGTGTGTGTCCAGAAGTACAAGTCAGCCCAGTCTGTTTATCCAAATTCATCTTTAATTCCACTCTGGAGTATAAACTGGCACTTCTCTGTTCCCTTTACATAAATTGCTCTATTGTGAAAGAACTAAAATACTGCTGAGCGCTTTGTGCCAGCGTTTGCAATCTCTGACAAAGCTCCACCTGCTGACACACTGAGAGAGTGCCCGTTTACTCATCTCTGCTGCAGGGGTTCATTAAATACTTGACAACTGTGCCAGTACTTAAATCCAGGTTATTCTGATTTCACCTCAAATTAAGTCCTAATTCTGTAGATTATCGAAGAATTACAGTAAGCCTGCATCTTCACAGATCAGTAAAATCTTCCACAGATTATTGGATATGCGGAATCATTTTTCACATTGAGCGTGTCAGGCTGGGTGTTTCTAGGACTGGATATCTAGAATGCATTCAAGATTTAAATTTCGTGCACCTTGCCTTTTTGTCAGGCTTGTTGAGTGCTCTTGCCATTTCCTAAAAAACAGGATTTTTTTTTTTTTTTAATTTCTTAATATGCCTTAATTATGCCTCCTCAGCTAAAGATGAAATCATTAATCTTGATTTTGAAAGTAAAGGATAAAACTCTTGTCTACAATGAAATTTGTTATATAGTCAACAATTAAAAAAAAGGAACTGGGGCTGCAGGTATTAGACCTTGGAAATCCTCAGGCATTCATACATTATACTGCCTTACTAGTTGTACCTTTGTAGGAGCAAAAGTAGCATACTAATTAGCTTTTCATTATCTGACTAGTATGGTGAAGTTGTTCAACGTTAAATTCAAAGTTTTGATTTTGCTTACAGGTGTCTAAAAGAAGATCCAGCAACAATGTCTTTGCTACAGCGGAGTCTGGATCCAGAGAAGACTTTGGGACTAGTAGATGTGCTTTATACTGCTGTGTTTGACATACCAAGGTGGAAGGAGGGAAGGTACATCTCCTCTTGAGCCTGCTGTTTAAACAAAGCCATCACTGTTGAAAAGACTATACTGAGAAATTTAATAGCACTTGATTTATATTGAATAAATGTCTTCATTTGTATCTTGAAGTGCTATTAAAAATTCTTAGGGAGAATAGTGAATGCTACTGCATATCAGAGTTACAGAATAGTTGGGATTGGAAGGGACCTCTGGAGATCATCTAGTCCAACCTCTTACACAAGCAGGCTCCTGTAGAGCACATTACCCATGACTGCGGTTAGTAATAGTTTGAATTGTTACTGTAAGTAGCCAGTGAATTAGCAATCTGATAGAGAACTTCGGTTTTATTTCTTCCACTTTCTATTCCCCAAATGCATATTTTTCTCCAAAATACAGACTCAGTTAAATTTCTTCAGCTATCTAGTGCAGTGTTAGGATAAATGGGATTTATTCGATGTTTTGATAAATGTTTTTGTTGATGCAGGGAGCAAGCTTTGCCTTGTATTCAGATCCAGTTACAGCGTGAAATCTCAGACTTTGGGAACCAAGTTGACATGCCATCTGGAAATGGAAGCAAATCTTCAGGTGGTCTACAAAAGACATTTTCAAAACTGACTTCACGGTTTACAAAAAAAACTTCCTGCACCAGTACAAGTAATACTGGAAGTTATTCAATCCCCAGTACACCTTCCAAAAATGTCTTCATAAGTTCCAGCTCAGAGGAGAAGGCTAAAATGCCCACTAACATTGATGCACGGCTACAAAGCATTTTGAACATTGGTAACTTTCCTAGGACCACAGATTCACTGCAGTCAATTCAGAGCACAAATAATCAGATAGTAAATGGATTTTTAGTTGAAAGGCAGGACAACTTCTTCAAATTGGATGAAGGCAAGGATGACAAAGGTATGAATTTACCAACTGACCAAGAAATGCAGGATGTTATAGATTTCTTGTCTGGTTTCAACATGGGCAAATCCCAGCAGACTTCTCCAATGGTGAAAAGAAGAAACTCTATTGCATCCTCTACAGCAACAGAACAAAAATCAGGAACAGTACAACAGCAGCCCCAATCTGTCTCTCACACACCACTGCATCCTTCTCAGCAAGGCTTGTCCCAGCAACAACAGTCACAAAAGCAGCAGCAGCAAATGCAATATTACCAACATTTGCTTCAACCTATTGGACCACAGCAACGTGTACCTGCCAAATGGCTGACTAATTCTTCACAGCAGCCAGCCCAAACTGTTGGAGCTGGATTGTCTCATTTAAACCAGTGGAATAATCCTGGTTTTTCAGATTTAAGCTCCGATTTATACAGTTTGGGTCTTGTGAGCAGCTATATGGACAATATGATGTCAGAGATGTTAGGACAAAAACCACAAGGACCCAGAAACAACACGTGGCCAAATCGTGACCAAACTGATGGAGTGTTTGGAATGCTGGGAGAAATTCTGCCTTTTGACCCTGCAGGTGTGTGTGCTTTCCTTTATTACTTTTTAAGAGAATCCTTTTACAAATAAAAGAATACTGTTAAATACTCTTAGCAGTAATTATTTCCTATTGCTATTTACCAAATGCTAAAGTTCTTAAAAATAGAGATATAGGTATTTGTGTATGCCTTTTTTTTTAACATAGGTTGAACTGAAGTACAAAAAAAAACTTAAGTAAAAAACATCAGCAAGTTTCATTAATAAATAAGAATTGGAACAAATTCCTTGTTTATCTCAGTGGTAGTTCTTACCTTTCCTATAGGGATCACATCAAAGTGTTGAAACTTACAGATAATGCTCCTACTACTGTTAATTTTTTAGATTGTTTATGTGAATTGGTAACATTCAGATTTATGTATTTTGCCTTCCCCATCGATTATTCCTGCTCTTTACCAGTCTTGCACTCTAGAGATACAGCTGAATTGCATCTTTCCCATATCCCCTGCTTTTCCCCTTCAGTATGGGAATCGTAACAATTCCTGCTCTCTGGCTGTTACTGCAGTGAAAAGCTTGGATACTAAAGGATTAGAGACTAAGGAGCAAGTGTCATGTGGTCTGCCATATATGTTGGAACCACTGTTAAACTGTAAATGTATGGGGATTGTTAATAAAGATGAAGTGAGATAAGATTTTATGGCTATAAGCAAATAACTTAGAGACTATTAAACTGATTATAGAATCTAAGTCTAAGAGATTAATGATACTACTGAGATCAACAGACCAATCTATTCTCTTACAAATATATCTGTTGGTGTGGAACATAGCTACAGGAACTTCGTAGTATGCATTTATTAGAAGTGCCAGAAAAATCTTTTATAAAACCACGTTATCCTTTTCCTGCTGTTACCTGTGTGTATGTGTGACTAAAAAATTTTCAACCAAATAGATTGGAATTAGAACCTTTCTTCATATAACATGCCAGGTTGAACTGTGGTGTTGTTTGAAATCTAAGCTTCAGTTAGTGCAGTACAGAAAACTTTAAACAGGCCCACAAAAAAAATTCATTTTCAGATTTCCTTAGGACTTGTACATTTGTCACTTGAAACAAATTGGGTTACTTGATGAATATTTTTAGTCTGAAAATAATGACTTTTCAAAGGAAAATCTGCTAATTAAGAATTTATAGAATTGATGGGGTTTTTTACGGTCAAAGGCCTAAGTTGCTGCCAAAAATGTATTCTGCAGTATTTTTATAATCTCTAAGGAATTAATGCTGTATCAGTAGAGGGAAGGTTGATACATCTGTATTTTAAAAAAGTATTCTTACAGGTGAACCTATCTCATGAAAAGGTGTTTATCTGTTTTTACAGAGGTAAAAATTGACACAAGTTGCTATTTTGCATATAACTGTAATATAACACCTCACGCTACCCACAGAACAAAACTATTCTTGCCCTTCAGAACCTATCCTTCGATCTGAGGATTTGTCTAACTTCCAGCCTCAGCTTAAACTGACATAAAAGTATTTCTCAAAGTAAGTAAGTAGTAGTGGCAACACTTTGTTTCTGTACAGCTGTCAGGTAGCTCTGTTCCTTGCTTATACAATAAAGGATGTCTAGAAACAAAGGTAACTTATTTGTTTTAGTTTTAATTTGCATGCAACAGAACATTAGAGCTGCTCTCTTGTAAATGTGCTAAATGAAAATAAAGAAGCTTTCCTTCAAATGCTGAACTGAATGTAGGGAAGCAATCACATGAACAAAAGGTATTTTGATTTCTGTTTTCCAAGCTGTGCACTTTAAGACTTTTTCAGTAAATATCAATCTTACCCCAGGATCAAAATGTTTTCAGAATGGTTGTGGTCTTTCTAAGAAGTAGGAGCTTCTGGGCTGCATGTTCTAATGAGATCAATCTGAGCCTTTGATCTCTTGAGAAGCAAACCAAATCACAGCATGGATGGAAATCATTTTGTGATCCTGAATCAACAATAATAACTCAAATATTATTTTTCTGAAATTGGATAAACATCCAGTCTTCAATTTTGTCAGTATCTGCTGCTGTACCTTTCAGGGCGTAGGCATGATCATAGTCACAAAATACTCCTCTTCAGAGAGGATGCACGGGACAGGTGCAGATGAGATGAGAGTTCCAGATGAGAATTATTATCTACCATGTACAACACATCTACTTTTTATTAAAACATTTCCTACTCAGTGTCCAGTGCTCCATCAAGAAGTATAAATTGTTTAGCATTAACTATCAGTGAGAAGGAACTTCTTTTCTACTGGGGAATGGTCAAGTCTATAAGATTAAATGAAAGGGTTAAATGCAGTAAAAATAGCTGAATGTCAGCTACTGACTTCATGATTTCTTTTATTTAGTTGGGTCTGATCCAGAATTTGCTCGTTATGTTGCTGGGGTCAACCAGGCTATGCAACAAAAAAGGCAAGCACAGCACGTCCGTCGTCCAAGCAACACACGAAGCAACTGGCTTCTGCCCGATGATCCTCACAAAACCTGGCCCTTTCCTGAGTATTTCACAGAAAGGTAAGAGAATTGTGAAGCAACTTTTTTTGGGTCAGTTCTACACTCAAAACTTGGCAGGATATGGGAATAAGAGGTATTTTTTTTTTCTGATTGCTGCAGCACCTGTAAAAGCTGCGGCTCATGACAAGAGTAAGAAATGTGAGCCCTTTCTGCTTTCTTGATATGGAAGAACTGACATTTGTTTGATGTAATTCTTAAAGTAGAATGTGTACTAAGTTTGACTCAGAGGATATGAGGACTTCAGAACAGATTCATTCAGAATGTTCTTATTTCAGTATTTTGAAAACGTTTAAGAACTATTTTGATGAGGAGTGATGCTATGAAATTACAGCACCTGACTTAATTCAACTTAACAGATTTCAGTCACTTAATCTCACTGCTATAAGGCATGTCACTGTACCTTACAGCAAGTATGTTAGTTTCTAATGTTTTCAAAGTCATAACTTTATTACAAACAAGTGTTTCAAGATCCCCTGTCCATTTGTCTACATAGTTACAGCTGTGAGTCTAAGGCTAGTTTAAAATCAGTAGGATAAGGGTGTTTTCTAGCTCAGTTACGCAGTGAAAGAGCTGAGCGCTTAGTGACTGCAAAACCAAGAATCATTTGTTTTTCCTTCTTAACCAGGACAGACTGTGTTATTTTAGTAGAATATATGTAAACTGACTGTAACAGACAAAGCAGCGATATGATCACTCAGAAGTAAATACATGTAAGTATGTGTTAGTTCTACATTTAACAAAATATTGAAATTTCTTTGTGCCCTGAGGTATCATCTGTCACAGAGATTCAGCATAACTAACTAGAGAATATTCTGGACCAAGCAGTATAAATACAAGGACTAATAAAATGTTTTGTCTTACAGCGATGTGACAAACAGCTGGTCTGGTACTCAAGGAGATTCTGCCAGCTCGAGTGATGAGACCTCCTCAGCCAATGGGGACAGCTTGTTCTCCATGTTCTCAGGGCCAGACCTCGTCGCTGCTGTAAAGCAGAGAAGGTTAGAAAAATGAACAGAAATACATATCGCTTCATAAAAATTTGGGGTGTTTTGATAATTTGAGTGCCCACAAAAGTGACTCCTGTCAGTCAGATACAGTTATATGAATGTTAGTTTGTGTGCTACACTGATGTGAATCAGTGTATAGTGTGTATGATCTTAATGCTAGGGGTTCACAAATTGAGTTACATTAGCAGCTAAATCTTAATACACATTAGCATCTGTACAGATAGCCAGCTGTTAGCTGAAAACAATTAAGTCTAGAAAGAGCTGACAGTCTCCCCATAAGATAGTCTATTTGGGATGACACTTCTTCCTCAAGTACTGGGGTCCTAGAGATCATCTTTGAATTGGTTTTATCAACTGTACTGCAGTGTAGCTTTGCCATGCTCCTACACTGCATTTTGATACCAGCAAGTTCCTATTCCGTGGCTTCTCCTGCAGCTTTGTGGCACTTGGTAATACTACCCATGAAGTGTAAACTTCTGTCTAACATTGCCCACCGCCACCATTTCAGTAATTTTAAATACTTAAATACTTACTATTTACTCCTTTCTTTCTGATCAAAAAGGGAGCTTAATTCCTAAATAAGCTTAATAAATTAAAACTAAGCTAGGATTTTAAAATATGAATTATCAACAAGTGATTTCAACTAAACTATGAATACACTTAAATGTAATAGCATAAATTACAGTGTAGTTACTTCCAGCTTTCCTAAAGGGCTGGTAACTCTATCTTTGAAACCTCAGTGATTCCACGTTAGGGGTTAGTTAAGAGAATAATAAAAGGCACAACATGAAGCACGAATTCCCACCAAATAAGGCACAAGAGGAAGCATGATTTCTCACCAAATTTCAATCTGGAATCAAACTCTCAACTTATTTTTAGAAAAGACTTTGAAAAGTAAAATATTCAGTGACCAAATTCTTCTAAAATTAATATTTGATGAGAGACAAAATCAGAGTTGATAGATGAGAATACAGCTGTCTACTCTCTGGTGACAGGAAAAAAAATCAGTGGCCACACTAACAGTTTTATGCAGATTACCACAGAAGTTATTTTTATATGCATTGGGATAAAGAAAGTATGCTGGGGTAAAGTAAGATGAAACTGAGGCAAACAAGTTGAAAGGAATTGACTAAGGAGTTAATTAAGCCAGGAGGTGCTTTCTGAATTTGTACCTTTACCAAAACTTTTAAGAGGGGACAAAAATAAATGCTGAATTGAAATAAGTGGAAGACCATTATCTAATAAGCATTACAGCAAAAGACCAGCTCATCTTCCTTTTTCATCTCCACAAAAACGTGTTGTTGAAGCTGTAGCTCCACTGTCAAGTCTCTGACAGTATTCAGTAACAAATTTCTTGCTGCAGTAACTCGTATCTTTACCTTTACTAAGAAAAAACATGAGATGAAATGCCAGTACACATTCTAAGCTGTCCAGTAAGACAGAGTGGAACTACAGGATGGTACTGTAGTGGCAGATTAATGCATGTGACTCATTTAAAAACAAACAAACCAAACTAAATGTTGTTTTCTTGGGGTAGAAAACACAGTAGTGGAGAACAGGAACCTAGTACGCTCCCATCACCACCTCTTCTTTCTGCAGTAGATGACCGTAATCAGGTAAGCAGAAAACATCTTTGTTTAGTCATTTTTCCTGCATGTGTTTTGGAGTGGTTTTCCTTAGGAAATCAACTAGAATAGAATCTGTAGCTCCATATTCCTTACATTAATACTAAAATGCAAACCATTTACACTCAAGTAGTACTAGATTCTTCTTCTTTTTTTTTTTTTTTAATGAAAAGTACCAAATTTAAAATTGGAAATAATGTAACTTTTCCCTTGTAGCAGAAATTATAATAGAAAACTCACAGATTTCAAGTTAAGCTAAGAGACAACACAGTCAACTTCAGTTTTCTGTACACAAACAATTAAAGTTACTGCCAGATCGCCCCTTACGGCCAGGAAGGGCAGTGGCGCGTTAAGAAAGCGTGGCCAGCAGGTCGAGGGAAGTCACCCTCCGCCTGTAGTATGTCCTGGTAAGGTGACACGTGGAGTACCGTGTCCAGTTCTGGGTTCCCCAGGAAAACAGGGAACTTCTAAGAGAGAGACCAGCAGAGGGCCACCATGACCATTGGGGCCTGGAGATTTCCCTTAGGAGGAAAGTCTGAGACCTGGGGTTGTTCTGCCTGGAGAAGACTGGGGGTAGTGGAGGGTGGGTAGGTATCAGTGCTTATAAATACTTGAAACACTTAAAGGGTGGGAGTCTTTTCAGTGGTGCCCAGCAGCAACTCAAGGGGCAGTGGGCACAAACTGGAACACAGAAAGTTCCATGAGAAAACAGCACTGGAATGGGCTGCCCAGAGAGGTTGTGGAGTCTCCTTCTGTGGAGATACTCAAAACCTGCCTGGATGCATTCCTGTGCACCCTACTGTAGGGGATTACTTTAAGAGAGGAGTTGGACTGGATGACCTCCAGAGGTCCCTTCCCACCCCTACAGTTCTGTGATTCTGTTAATTACCTGGCTTACTAGAAATTTTAACTTAGGGCAGGGCTGCTGGTCAGCAAGCAAATGTGCTGAAGTAAATAAAGGTTTTCAAAGAGGCAAATACTGTAAGAGCTACGAGTTCTATATATGCATCAATTCTGTTTTTAAAGATAAATCTTCTGAAAATGTTGTAAGGAGAGGATTTGTTAAGTACTGTCTCAAGAGAAAGTATGTTGATCAAAAAACAACAAAACAGAAAAGCCAACCCGCTTCACAAACCACCAACTAATTCTGTTCTCTCAGGATAATAAAACCAAAACCTGGCCTCCGAAGGCACCATGGCAACATACATCCTCTGTCACGAATACACTACCCAGCCAGAGTACATCTTTGTACCCTATGAGCAGCCCTGTCAGCCAGTGGAGCGACACGATGCAGATCCTTCAGTCACCCGTGTGGGCGGCAGCCAATGACTGTGCTCCATCAACAGGAATTTCCTCTAGCTTTGCCTATGCGCAGCAGCAGCAATCACAGCAACAGGCTTCCCAGCACAAACAGATGAATAAGGGCTTTAAATCTTTTCCAGTAAAGCACGAACGCAGACCATCTTACCTGCATCAATACTGATTGCTTTTCATATTGGAAAATGCAGCACAGGGCCAAACAGTTATAAAGTACGTGTACTTTTTTCACAATTGTGTGTTGGCTATATCCTGTTTATCTCATTAAATAGGGAATTGAGGGGGGCTCGAGGAGAGGTATAAAAGCTCTTGAATCTTATTTACAGTGCTGAGCAATATGGCCAATATGTTTGTTTGTACATGAGACAGCCCAAAACTGTGATGTAGAAATGCTTTTAAAAATATCTATATTGCCTTTTCTTTCAAAAGCTTTTTTTTAAGAAAAAAAAAACCAACTGCTGAAGGATTACCATACAAAAAACACTGTATTTTGTAGCTATTTTTCATATAGATTTATAGTTGACATCTTACTGAAACGCAATGAATATGTTGAAGCAAATATATAGTGGTCACTTTGCTCAACACTGTGTTTAAATTTATAGTAGACAAGCTGGAAAGCCTTTGTTTCTTCCATAAATGGCCTGTGGGCAACTTTTTTTTTTTTTTTAATGAAGTGTAAGCGCAGCTTTTCATGTGCCACACAAGTGAGTTCATTATAAAACTGTTGCAGAAGCAGTTGTGAAATGGAGTGTTGTGGTAGTTTCCTTACTCAAAGTATAGATCAGCAGAACCACTCAAATTTGTGTCACAAACGTTATCTGAGCTGCTTAAAGTAGATGGCACCTGTGTGGATAATATGACACTGGTTTTCAAGTAAATACATTTGTTAGTGCTTCATTCGGCCAAAGGCATTATCCACACAGTACTCCTTAAGCGTGTGAAAGTATAGCCTGAAAGACTACTCGCATATATTTTAAGGTCTTATTTCAGATGCTAGTTGATTTAAAAAAGAAAAAAAAGAAAAAAAAAAGTTGTGAGCTGGCTCAGAAGATCTTAGATCTGTAACGTGGGGTAGCAATTAGCTGTAAGAACGTTATTTTTTTAAAAAGGATAAAGTAATTATTTGCAGTCAATATGTGCCATTAAGTGAACCTGTGGAATTGGGAATAACCTTCCGACCAAAGTGGATCTGGGAGTGACTGGTGCTTAAAAAGTGAAGAACAATGGTAAATATATATATAGCTATCCCACTGTATATTAACTGAGATTACAGAAGATTCTTTATATAGTTAGAGCTTATTTAAATTTTCATATTTCATCTTTGAAAGAGACTAAAAACCACAATATTTTCTGGTATAAGAGTTTTGACAGTATTAATCTTATTTTTGTATTTTTCTTAAGTCATATCATTCTAATATGTTAACTACTAGTAAAATGGGTTCTTAGTTCTAACTACATAATTTTTCAATGAAGAGAAAGCACATTTGTTGTTTTTGTTTCTACAAACTAAGTACATCTATATCTAAAGATACCAAAAAATTAATACATAAATATATATATAAATAAGAAGTATACACAACACTAAAACTATTAAACATTTGGGTATTTAAAACCCATCCACCTTTTTTGTTTGTATGGTGATGGGCTGTATTTGCTGGCCCAGATTGTTACTTTTTGTGCTGTTTGAGGATGCCAATGTTGCCTGTATTTATGATATTGTCACCACGTTTTCTGAAAGTTCATACTTACATGTTTACAAAGATTTGTTTGCTGTACATAGACTTTTTACGGTAATGTGCTTTGCACAATCAGTGTGGCTTGTCTGTAAATTGTTGGTGGTCTGTACTACTACAGTTTTGAAAACCCTCTGCTGAAAATGTTAGTGGTTACTTAACTTGATGAATGGTTTTGAGTTTCCTCAGTCTTGTCATTTAGATCTAATATTAAATCCTAAATTTGGTTGTAGTTTACTGGTTATTCCTACTAAGACCAAAATGGAAGTTAACGAAGACATTTTATTTTGAACTCCTCCTAACAAGTGCCAAAATTACTGCTATAGTTTGTGCAGCTGATTCATAACTACAAATGCTGGCAGGTTTCTAGATGTACATAAGTAAATTGCAGAAACAAAGTCTGTCTGCATTTTGACCACGTAGGTGCTACTATGTCCTTTGCTTCCGATTGTTCTGAACACTGGTAATTTTAAGAGTTGTTGCACTTGGCAAATGAGTCTTGCCATTAAACTTCACTTACACTGCCAAGTGCAAGGGTTTGGTGCTTAGTTAACTTACCCTTATTGCAGTGCTTCTGTGAATAGCTAATGCTTCTGAACTGGAATTGTACATTTTGTATTTTAAAGCTTCTGTAAAAGTAAAATATTAGCTTTATTAAAGATATACATTTAATAGGTCATACCTGTTTAAAATATACACCTTACTGAAAATGAGCAGCACCTAAAATTGTAATTTCGGTTTGTAAACAAAGACCTTACTTCATTAACATAGGATTAATTAACAGTTTGAAAGTTGTTAACTGCCTACATCATATAAAACTGAAGTTAACACACCATACAACCTGAAGCATCTTTAAAGCTACTCTTTCATAAGAAAATGCCTTAACAGTATATTTGAACTATTAGTGCAGATGAACATTGCCACAAACAAGGTGAGTTTTTAGACAAGTAAATGATTTGAATTGTATCACTGAAATGCACAATCAGGTGTACAAATTATATATATATATACTAGTAAAATAAGCTGTGCTCTCGATAGGTAAGAGTACAGAGTCAGACAGCTGAAATGCTGACAAATACCCAGGGTGCACATGAGGCCATACTGATTATGCAAGAAGTTACTTGTTTACAGAATCTGTAGGGCAGAACATTCCAAGCAAAAATGAAAATCTTGATGCAAGTGGGGCTAACATCAGTCCTCTCTTAGTGAACCTGACTGTTGCTTAACTTAAAAGCTGTTACCTCTTCCCTAGAATTCTGAAATTCAAGCTCCTATTGCAATAAACCCCAAGGTGCTCCTTTGTTAACATGTTACATTAATCCAGAAAATACTGCTTTACAAAGCACATCTTCAATTTATTAAGCACAATTTTTATGATACAGGATACACAACAGTCTGTGCAACATGTGCCTCTGGTGATTTCTACTTTCCCATCTGCTCCCTGCATGCCCTCCTTACATAGTCTCAGTCGTGAAACAGTGGCTGCCTCACTAAGGCTGCCAGAATCTTGCAAAGGCAGCGGTGGTGGTGTCCCGACAACTGAGCTGTTCTCAGAAATACACAACACTGAGGTTTTCCAGAGATAAAAGCTTGGTAATTCTCTCCCCTTAGTTCTACCTAATAGGAAGAAAGAAGCTATTCTAATATTAGAATTCACATTTTAACGTAGAGGGATGGCTCTTTACCTGCCTTGTGTGGCTACACCTCCCTCTCACAGTGGCAATCTAAACTAAAGCCCTTCTGTAACTCTATAAAGTGCCGCAGCTGAGTACGTGCAGTCACTCTGTAGTCTTCTGCGCGCTGGGTGGCGTCGCATCTGCAATTGTGGCTAAATAAATGAGGTTTCTGTGCAGGATATGCTGGTACCTATCAAGGAAAGAAAAACATTATTTGGGAAGTGAGCGACTGCCTGTTTTTCTTTAGCAGATGACGCACGCCGTAGCCGTCACTCCTGTAACCCGCTCAGCATTCTGTACACGGTCAGCGCCGCGCAGGGCGGGGCTGAGCCGAACCCCACCGCCCCCGCGAGCCCGCTCGGGGCCGCCCGCTCGCACTTACTGCACGCAGTCGGTGGCGCGGCCCTTGCTCTGGTACTCCACGATGCAGCGGATCAGCTGGTCGTTCTCCTCCAGCAGCTGCGGCAAACACCGCCGTCACCGCCCGCCTCGGCCCCGCCTCCCGCGCCGCCGCTGAGGGGGGTTGCGAAGGCGGCGGCAAGGCCGGGCAGAGCCGGCGCGGCCCGAGCCGTGCCGGGTGCTCCCGTGCCGCCCCCCCAGGGATCCCGCCGCCCACTCACCCGCTGCAGCGTCTCCTGGTTCACCTCCGCCTTGCCCCGCAGCCGTTCCGGCACGAACACCACCGACATTCCTCCGCCGCGCCTGCGCTGAGGGAACCGCCGCCCGCGCCTGCGCTGAAGGAACTGCCGTTCCCGCCCCGCGCTGAGGGAACAACTCCACCCCCCCGCGCTCGCGCCCCTCCCTCCTCGCGCCCGGTTCCCGCCCGAGCGAAAGCAGCCGATCCCGCCGTGCCCCGTGCGGCTGCGAGGGCACGAAATAACTCCCCACAGCCTCAGTATATTGAAGAGTTTATTCTGGTTTAAAATAAAAACCCCTTAACTTTCATGAAACAAAGTAGCCCGCCGGTGGCCGCGCTGCCCGCCCCCTGCGCACACAGCCCCCGCCCCGCAGCTGCGCGCACTGCGCTGCCGTACGGCCGCCTCCCGCCCACAGCAGCGCTGCAGCTGCTCGGGGCCAGCCCGGCGGCCCCCACAAGGCAGTGCTGTTCACATGCAAAAACATTCCTAACAATGTTATCTAACTTCTACGGCTGCCAAATACTTGACCTTAATAAGGAAAACCAATTACAAAATAGTTCCTCAGAGTGCTATACAAAAGTTATAAAATTAAGATTCTATCACCCACTTTAAATATTCCACTTTTCCAACAGTGCAGTTCTCCGCATCTTTATCACCACTGAGTACTTTGAAGTAAAAAAAAAAAAAATCAGTAAATTAGATCAAAACGTTTAATCTTTGGATCCCTTTATTCCTGTGGCCTTCACATACATATACAGACACAAATGACCGGGTCTCTATTTCAGCATATCCACAAGGTGGAACTAGGCATTCAGAATTGGCAACAAGTCCATACTATGTCATTTGCGGATGCAATGTCTTAGAACCAGGTTCTCATCTTCTCCAAGCTATGGCCTATCAAATGCAAACAACTCCAAACACTAGAATTCCTCAATCACTTATGTCTACGGGTATTACAACAAAGTTAACGTCTCAAGAACTGACAAATGCAGACATACTTCTGGCCCAGGCGTTCCAGAAGAACTGCTTTAACTCATGTGCCTGGTCCATTATTAAAAAAAAGTTAATATTTATCACTAAGTAAAATTAATTGAAAATTTGGACATATGAAATTTATTTTGTCCTCATTTGAAAAATATCTCTTTCATTTGGTCAAATCCTGTGATATGCCAGAAGCTACAAAATCAATTGCTTGCAAGAGAAGCGAAGAGTGTATCCAGTTTTGTGTAATGGAAGAACATCTCAAATCTTCATTATACTCCAAATATAAAATCAAATTTAAGCCTGAAAAGCTGCTAAAGAAAAAACCCAACTAATTCAGTGTTCTTCAGCATATCAACTTCTGCAATAACACAGTATGTTTGCCGACTTAAAAATGTTTATTCTTTAAAAAATTAGTTGCTTTTTATACAGCTATACAAAGTCTGTAATGTTTCTTTGGCAATGGGATATAATGGAATTTTACAACTATATAAAAAGTTTCCTTTGCCTAAGAAACAGTATTTACTGTGTGTACATATCTGACTGACAAAGCAAGTTTTCTACTGTCCAGCACCCTAGTTGATAAAGTACAACCATCTCAAAAGGGATATTACAGGATTTCCAAAAAACAACCTTCAGTGGATCAAAACACTCACAGTATCGACGGCCTTCTGCATACAATTGTCCTTACAACTTGAAGCAATTATCAAATACAGTTTAGTAATAAGAAAAATCCTTTCAGTGATGAAAAAATACTTAAACTCCATCGAAGTACTGCTTTATAATTAACTATACATAAGAAATTACTTATCCTTCTGTCTCAAATATATTTAATGCTCACTGTTTTCAAAGATGGCCATTTTTCAAAATGTAACTGCATTACACCCCTTTGAAATTAAATAGTTAATTCCCAGTGCTGGTGACAAGTATACAGCAAATTAACTTCATTCTTTGCTGAGATTGAAACTAATTCTCTGGATCAAGAAGATCTAGACGTTCACGCAGTTTCAGCTTTCCTGTAGACTATGCAGCAACTTTGTTGTCTTTCTAGAGGGAACAACAGTAGAACGTTACGATTAATTTTGCAAAACACAAAATGACAGGTTAATTTGGGTAACGGCGCTGGGAGAAGATGCACTCCGATGGCTACTTTTGATCTTCAGAAATCAGAAAGGAGACCTCTCTGATCTCCACATTAGCATCTGGTCAAAATACTGGCCAACACCGAGACAGCTCACTGACTGCAATAGCACAAATCCTCTGCTTGTATGCCACCTCCTACTTCTCCAAACAACTGTGAAACGTTCATTCACAAAATCCTATCTGTGATCTTCAACTCCTCATTTCAGTTCACCCTCAGCTACTTAACATTTCTTTAAATGACAGGACTAATTCTTGCAGTTTAAGGAAGCAATGGCTGAGGGACAGACATCTTCACTTATGAAAAGGCTTACTTAAAAAAAAAATTGAATCTTCAACCAGAAAGCAACGATTTTGCACTGTAAAAATTCTTACTGCTTACAAGTTACCAGAAAGTTCTTCTGTCTGAGTCAGAACTGTAAAAGTCTACACTTGCATTAGTTCAGTAAATTATATTTGTTACTGATTTTAAACAGTGTGCCCACGTCATTTCTGCTCCTTCATAGGGTAGCATTCAAGTTGAAGATGGCGTCTGGAAAATTAGCTTGCACTGAAATTATGAAAAGATTTTATTTTTGCAAGCAACTGAGCTCTCATAATTTATGTCATCTGGGTGATCCATTAGCACTGATAAGAGGCAGATTTGAGGTTGTTTCTAAGAAAAAGAAAGTGCACCTAAGACACCACTAACACAGAATACACTGCTTTGCTAGCAGAGGGTGGCATCCAACTTCTCCTATCTTGGAATGGCTGATAAAAACAGGAGTTAAGATGTTCAATAGGGAAGAGGAAACCACATGCTTTGATAGTTTTGCAAAAGTAAACTGCCCAAGTATACTCTAAAAGAGAAACAGTGATTTCAGCCACCATAGCTTCTGCAGAGCAAATTACTATTTACATGATTACACGATGATGAAAGCATCTTTGTGCATCAGGTTACTTCAGTTAACAGACTTTTGCATAATGCTTTAAGAAACTTTAAGCCTCTTCATATTTACTTGAAGTAGTAATACTTATTTTCACATTTTAGAAAATATTTTATCTATGGGATGGGTAGAGACCTTTTCAACTTTTTTTTTTGCTTTATTTCCTGCAGTTCCTTTTTGCTCTATGAGTGGCTGAAAAAAGTCCATCCTGCCCCAGCTTTCCCAACAGCTACCGAACTACAATATAATTACAAACAGTGTGTAACAAACTTACATACGTCAAATATATTTGACCTGTCTTTTGCAAAAGGTCATCTCTATACTTAACTTCAATTACTCTATTTTAAGGGCTATGCAGTATAAGTATATAGGCACTGTGCCAACCCATTCACAAAGAAGTGAAAGAACTTCCTTCCACACTACAAGTTAGGTTTCTTCTTTGTGTTTTTCAGTTACTGGCTAGAAAAATGCTTGCAATTTTTCTAATTCTTCTTTCATATAAAATCTGTCAATTTTTTTTTTATATTTTTCTGCAAATCCAGCTACAGAACAAATATTGAGGACATCTGATTAAAGGCAGCTTCTGGTTGCTGTTGACAGCCAAACAATGGTAAGTAACAAGAATCAACAGACTTTCTATTAAGTAGCTGAGTCTATCTGCACAATGCTATTCAAGAACTTCTAGTTCAGCATCAAATCTAAAAGCAGCAAGAGTTATACCACTTGTTTCCAAATACAGTTGATCAAGTTATAGTAAGATTAAATATATTTTACCCTATATTCAAAGTCAGCAAACTCCCTGCCTCCACGACCTCCTCTGAAACCACCACGAAATCCACGGGGAGTAGTGAAACCACCTCTTCCACCTCCTCGTCCTCTTCCACCTCGGAAACCAATCCCCCCTCTGCCTCGGAACCCTCCACGGCCACGATTAGGACGCAGTGGTATTCCAAAGGTCTCTGCATTCAATCTTCTTTCCTCAGCCCAGGTTGGTCGACGTTCCCTGTCACATACATAGGAACAAAGACTGTTTTTCTGTTTTTAAAACACTTTAGAATGAAGGCTGCCCTGCTTTGTTAGAATCACCACAAAGGCAGTGAAATAAAAAGTGATGCTTTATCACATCAAATTTACAAACTATGCCTTCTGTGAGAACCTAGATGTCTGCCACAACTCACTTCACTCAGCAAGAGTTGTGTTACAATGTTGGTTATAAATCAAAAACTCTAAGTTTCCTACAGAAAACAGCAATGCCTGTAACCTCTGCACACAACACGATACATTATAAAAGAGCCATTTGCAATTTAAAACGGAACAAGAGTTTACAGTTGCATGTATTAATCTTACCTAGCTGTTAGTAAAATAAACCCAACCTTCCCTCTCACCCCCCATTCTTCAAACTCAGTCAGCACTCCACAACGTGCATAATAAAAAAACCCACAGCAAAGATAAGCTTTTCTCTTCCTGTAACGTTATCTTCCCATTCAAACAATACTACTTGCTAAGTTATGTAATCTATTAGAAACCATTATAAAAGCAAAGCAGTAATTGTCTTAACTAAGGTGCTAACTGCATAGCAAAGCAAAAAAAAAACTAATCTGGAAAAGGAGATTCTGTAGCAGATACAGTCAGAAGTACTCTGTATGCCCATTTTATTTTGTCTTCGGCATGCATATGTAACCTTTACTGACTTTTGATTCAGAACTAACTGTAATGAGTAGTGCCAACACAACCTTATTACACAGACACTCATTAAGTAGACTAACAAGCTTCCCCTTACAGGCCATACCTATTGTCATCACAGGAGATGTTATCAAAGAAGGACTTGGTTTTGTCATAGTAGCAGTTGGGTCCAAGTGGATCTTCTTCATCTGCATTCCCTTCGCTATTTTGGGTATCAACACCTGAGTCACCTTTGTCTTCTCCATTTACAGGCTTCTCTGGTTTCTCAAGCTTGTCTTCTGGAAAACAAAAGTAAACAGATTCCTTCCAGGCCATCAGACTAAACAGTACTGCAATATTAATTTATTCCAAGACATATATACACATACCTTCCCCTCCAAAACAACACCTGAATATTAAAAAAAATATAGTAGAATTGTATAGAATGTTAAAAAATAGAAAGTATAGAATGTTAAAAAAAAAAAGTAAATCAACCCGACACATGGGTTAGAATGTTTTGCTACTGCTGCCTACAAGTTTGATCTCTTCTGTAATTCTGAGTTAAAAAAAACAACACACAAGACAAAACCTTGACAAAATGGATTTGATGGTTACCTGTTTTGTAAGCTCTCCTATTTCTTTTTTAAATAGTTCAGTGCCTCCATCAGTCCTCTTACCAAAGCCTATCCGTGATTTTGTTTGCCTCCATTACTTTTCTTCATTGTCTTCTGATCCTGAAGCCTCCTGAGTCAAAGGGCCAGCATTCAAGATATGCCATTAACTGACTCTACGCTATATTCCTTTCCTAATAATGTCTGAAGTTCTACTTGTTGTTTTCATTTGTACCGAAATAGAAGCTGATAGTTCCACAGAACCACTTGTTACCATCCTGAAGTCGCATTTTAAGTGCTTAGAGCTCAAATCTCATAATGTCACATGTGAACTTCAGTTACTTCACTCAAACTTCCACAACACGCACTACCATTATGTCTCAATAAGATGTTTCTGTAATTCTTTATCACAAAATCATTAGGGTTGTAAATGACCTCTAAGATCATTTAGTTCAACCATCCACCTACCACAAATATTGCCCACTAAACCATGTCCCTAAGTACATCTACGCTTTCCTTAAACACTTCCAGGGACAGTGACTCCATCACTTCCCTGTTCCAACCTGTTCCAATGCCTAACCACTCCTTCTGAGAAGAAATTCTCCCTAATATCCAATCTGAACCTCCCCTGATGCAACTTGAAGCTATTACCTCTTGTCCTATAACTAGTTATGCAGGAGAAGAGGTTGACTTCCACCTCACCACAACCTCCTTTCAGGGAGCTGTGGAGTGTGATAAAGCCTCCCGAGTCTCCTCCAGACTACACAATCCCATTTCCCTCAACCCCTCCACATAAGACTTGCTTCTGTTCCAGACCCTTTAATATCTTCTCTGCCCTTCTCTGGACATGCTCCAGGGCCTTGATGTCTTTCTTATAGTGAGGGGCCCAAAACTGAACACAGTACTCAAGGTGCTACCTCACCAGAGCTTAGTAAAGAGGGACAATCACCTCTCTGCTCCTGCTGGCTGTACTATTTCTGCTGCAAGCCAGGATGCCATTGGCCTTCTTGGCCACCTGAGCATGCTGCTGGCTCATGTTCAGCCAAGCACCAAGACACCCAAACCCTTTTCCACCACACAGCTTTCCAGCCACTCTGCCCCAAGCCTATAGCACTGCATGTGGTTATTGCAACCGAAGTGCAAGACCTGACACTGGGTCTTGCTGAACTTCATCCTATTGGCCACAGCTCATAATCCAACCTGTCCAGATCTCCCCGTAGGGCCTTCCTACCCTCAGGCAGATCGACACTTCCCCCTCAGTTTGGTGTTGTCTGCAAATTCACTGAGAGTACACTCACTTCCCTCATCCAAGGTTTCTCCTTATTATTCTGAAAACTTTAGCATCAACATTAAACTAATCATTTATGTGTCAAATCATCGTTAAAAAAAAAAAGATCCAGAAGAGGCAAGCACCAGAGAACAAATCCTATAGGGTTCTATTGGTGATTTTACTCTGACTGAAGCCTGACATACTTTTAGCCAATCGTTTGCTAAGATAGAGAAGTCTATCTTATAGCACTTTGTCCAAAAATTAGCAGCCGTAACAACCAACAGGTGTCTGGTCACAAAGAATGAGGTAATCAAAACAGAATCCTGTCAGAAAACAAAATAAACATGCTAGCAGCATGGATATGAATTACTCTAGTGTTTCTTTAGAAAAGAGCAACAGCAAAGAAATACCAGCAACTTTATACATAGAAAACCTCATGTATTCTCCTGCAACATGAAAACAAATACGGATTTTCTTTTATTTCATCTTCTCCAGAAGAACACTTACACTACTGGGACTTCAGCTCAAGTATTTTTAACTGACAGATTTGCTAAAGCATGCCACATACTTTCAACTCACAATTCCTTCAGAGCCCATATTTCAGTATATAACCAAATACTTAATGATTTAAATAGGCAATTTCAGCCTACTTGTTTAGGCTGGTTTACTTTCCACTACCACAAACAAGACTTTGAGGGTAATACTTCTTAAAAGCTGTTTCCCTAGGGCAGCAACAAAACTTGAACAGCAAGACATGCTTATTTTATCCACACTTAAATCTAAAGCAAGAGTTGGTTTACCTTTTAGTTTAAGTTTATTATGAAATTCTCTATCAATTTCCTCCTTGTTGAATTGTGCATTTGCACTTTCGAAATCGAAGTCCTTCTCAAATTTCATTGGACCATCCCTCCTAATACCAAACCTTCCTCGGCCTCCTCGGTGACCTCCACGGCCTCTCCGTGCTGAAGGAGCACCTGGAACTAAAGAGGGGAATTTTTTTTAAATTATTTTTTATTTTCTTTTTTTTAAGTTCCTGGAGTAGAAGTTGGGACTTCATGCATCCTGCACTCCTGTTGTTACAAGTCCTGCTGGAGCAGCTCGCACTTACAGTGAATACAGCAATAACACTGAAAGCACAATGCACTAACCTTGGGGTGTACTAAAAGACTTCCTAGAAGTCATTAAAAGCTTTCTTAAGACATAAAATGCTAATGTCTTTTCAGCTGTGCATTTTCTTCGAAAGATATCAGGTTTTTTTCATTCTATTATGCTTACAAACCCATGACCCAATCAATGCACTACATTTAATACTGTGAAAGCATTCTAAATTTTTAAATTTTATGTTATAAGGTGAACTGCAAGACTAAGATTTCTGAGCACTAGAAACAAAGTCTTAGCACTTTTCAAAGTATACATAATGCTGCATTTTTTAAAGCAGGCTTTAAAAAATTAGTAATTCAAGTCTGAAACTAGAATTATAGCTATTTCTCAAAACAAGATTTACCAATTTGTCGTTTGTTTTCATTTCTGAGTTCATTTTCTGATCTTGAAACCTTGTGTGCTTCAGCTAAAGTTGGAAATAAAAAGATGTTTGTTTATCCAATTAGGTATTTTCTACCATACTTATGTATATCACTATATGGCTCTGATTTTCAAGAAATCCAAACCTATGAAAGTAAAATATGAGTTTAATTACTCATAGGAGTAAATAAATAAATATTTGACTTTAAAAAGCAGTATGTAAAATCCAGGTCTCTGCTAGCCAGTCTACTAGTAAAGGGCAGCAGGAAAATTCCTACACATTAACCTCAAAAAGAACACTTAAGCTGTGTGTGGAAGAAAAGAACCCACATGAAAATTACCCAAAGCTACCTCGTCTGTGCTCTTGACTCTCTAATGATTTTTGACTAGCAGACACCATAGGTCTGGCTGGCACAGGACTCCTCCTCCCAACTGGTGCCGGAGCAGGCAAGTGTGCTGAAGCTGTTTGTACTGCTTGTTCCATGGTGGGGCTCCTTCTCAAATGATCTATCTGAGGGCTTGAACGACCTTTAAAAAACAAAGCAAACAAAAATTATTTCTCATTCATAAATTCAAGTTACTGGTCCCAACCAATCTAGACTGACAGGTTTATCTGCCTTACCAGTCAAGACTGCTGTGTCCAAAGAGGAAATAAATATTTCTGCACCCTCAGATCCACTAATCCAGAATGAAGGATATTTAGCAATTCCCCTTCCCCTAGTCTAAAAGAAAAAAATGGGTAGGATAATTAATCCCTACCAACACATCCACGATGTGCATTTAACTATGGAATGAAATTCCTGGATTGACTGGAGGCATACATACTCTTTCTGCATCCCTGGAAAGCCAAATGGAAAGCAGCTGCTCCCAAAGGCAGAGAGAGTTACGATACTTACGTTTCATTTCATCTAGCACACTATTTTACACTCACTACAAAATAATGTATAGTGATAGCTAGTAGCAGGCATATTGCAGGTGAAGGAGTTGTGCAAACTTCCCCATAAAGTGCTGTCCATACATTTCAGCTTGCAGCATGAGTGACTGAGGTCAGAAACACCTTTACAACTGAGATATTATAAATTTGTGAGATCAGCTGTGATATCGATAAGTACACTAAGAAATTAGTGGGATAAGACATAGGTCCCAAGAAAAAGAAAAGCATAGGAATTCCATAAAAATTAAACAAAACAAGAAAGTCACACGATCTAAGACAATTACTTCTAAAAGCAAAAAATGCACAAAGAAACTTGTTGGTGGCCCCTCTAAGTTTTGTGGAACAATGTTCGCTCATCTGGAGCACACTGTATTAAGTAAAAAAAAAAAATCATACACATTTAAATTCTACAGGAAACCAAGCTACACTTTCAAGAGAAAAAATTAAATGCTTAGAATAATTAATTAAACAAACAAGAATCTATTTTTGATATTCTACAAAACTAATCTTTGAAAGCAGTCCCTACTGGTTCCCAAACTTCATCCAGAATTTAGAAATACCAAGCACAGCGTTTTGACTTTTAACATAACTACATAAAACCTGAAAACAGCACCAGGACTATATGTTTGTGCAAACTTTTAGTCACAGCAATGAAAGCTGGAAGAACAGGAAATGCGCCTTTGGGACCTGGGGAGCAATCCTAAAAGACATTCAGGACAAATGAGGGTTGAGTTGCATGACGTTTATTTTCTCTTTGCCATTCAAAAAAGTATCAAGAATTAACCTTACTTCTCTTTGCTTCTTTATGCAATACTACACAATAAATCATGTAGTTTCTATTATTGTTGAGCAGATTTAACTGTCAACAACACTATCTGTACAGACATTCAAGTCTGATGTAAATATTATTTAAACACATTAAGAAAATACCTTTAGAAATTAAAACAAAGAACTGTAGACTGATGGACTTTACATTAAATCAGCATCAAGTACCTTGAGCTTTCTCATACTATCAATAAAACTACATGCCAAATTTCTATATGTAGCTACTCGCTAAAATTATTCAACTGAATTAAGTCCTAGTCCTCAGTGAAGACATTTTAAGAACAACGAATGCGTTGCTAACAGTTACTTATGCAGTATATCTAGATGTAGGAAAACACATTTATAGAGCAAATATTCACAGTGGTTTGGGGTGGTTTGTTTTTTTTTTGGTCTAATATAAAATGTTTTCAAGACAGAATTGAGTTTTTTGGTTACATTTCTGACAATCACCTAAATCATGGAGTTCAAGGAAATGATTGGTCAAAAATGAAGTAGTTATTCAAAAATATTTACCTTGAGACATTTGTGTTTTTAGTGCTCTTGCATCTGCTGTAAACGCAGAACCAACTGCAGTGCTTTGGGACATATTAGCACTGGCTGAAGAGTCTGTTCCAAAAGATGTTAACGAACCTCCTGCTTTGAAAGAAATAATGGAGTTGTAAAACCTCAGGTAGACTTTTCTCTAGCTAAAAAAATACAAAAGTTAATGCTAAATGATCAGTGAAGTCATGTCAGGCAATCACCCTCTCACTTAGGGAGCTGATTGGGCTGTAATACCTTGGTTTTTTTTATTTAAATAACATCATAAGCATTAACAGAGCAGGGTCAGCATTTCAGAGAGTAAAGAACAAATACTACCAGTATATATTTCAACTTCCTATCTTTCAAACAAAAATATGACTATCAAGTTTTACTTATTCAAGTTAAAGACAGTTCTGCAACCTTCCTTTCACATGAAACAATTTCAGTAACAGGAGTAACACTGCCAATGTAATAGTTGCAAAAATACAAGATCTTAGATAAAATATAAAGTAGAATTTAAAAAAATATCTTTGAAAGTCCACCTCAGGAGCACCTCTGTTGTCCTTTCTCACTCACAAAGATGAAGGCTTTCACTTTCGGACTTACTGAAAGCCAACAGCCACATTTCAGTAAAAAACCCCATATTTTTCACTAAAGAAAAACTGATCATCAGTGCTCCTTAGTATCTTACGTACAAATGCAGGTTCCGATTATATTAGGAAGACACATTTTTATGATTACAAAAGATTAAAAAAATAAATTCTAAATAATTTACTTAGAAATCTAAGAACTAAGAATCTAAGAGGAGTTTAGTGTTTTAACTACTTTTAAATATTTTAGTCATCAGCATAAGCAACACCAGCCAAGCAACACTCATCATTACCATATTCTATTACAGTCGCATTTGTATCAGCACAACACATACCTGTCACTAAATTGCATTGCATGCAAGACCTCAATTTCATCATCTGACCCCCAAATTTCCATCTTAAACTACTGTGAGGTGTCTACTTCACCTGTACACACTGAATGGAGACAAACTTCACGCCTATTTTGTTCCTCTGTAAAATGAAGTCCTTACATACTTATGTGGGGGTTTTTTTATTGCTGTTTTTTAATGTTGGAAACATAAACTGAGTTCTCTTGTTACTTAAGAAACTTTGAGGAATGAAAGTTGGAGTCTTGCAGTACTTCTACAGCATAAAGGCACTATTAACATATGCCACTCACAAATACTTTAAGCAATGGACTTTGTACCACACTAACATCTCATGAATGAGAAGGACTGTGCTGGCATATGGACTTCTGAGTAATCCAAATCCTTAGTAAGGCACACACTACCTTGATCAGCCTAGGAAACCAGATATTCACAGCACAGCTGAGGCTTTTATGGATGTGCTGCCTCTACCACTTGTGAAATGGAACAAACACAAGATGAGCGTAATGAATATATATGAAATATAATGAATTCACGAATATATGAGCCCTTCACCATTCATCCCTCAGAGGGCCTTTAGTTCTCAATCACATGAATGCTTTGATTAGAGGTGCAAAGACTGTAAGAAACCTAATACTCCTGAGCCAAACTGTGAGACTGATACAGACTGAATACTCTGGATCCATCCCTTACGATAAAGCACTGAAGAACTTATAAGCACTCACTGCCTGTACACGCATACCTGCAACTTCACTTATAGGAAAACACAAAATAATAAAAATAAACATACCAACTCCAACAGTGCCAAACTGCTGTCCCACAAGCGGGCTTGGACTAAACTGACTGTATGCAGGCATTCTGCCAAAAGGACCATAGGACCCCACAGACTGGAATGAAGATGTTGTTGAAGATCCTAGTGAAGACTAAAGACAAAAAACACAAGTAGGAGGAAGTAGCTCTATAAGGCAAGAAATGCAGAAACTATTCATTAAGATTTACCCTAACACCACAGCTGTGACTAACACATCCAAAAAAACTTTAATTTGCAAGACCTTGTTTTAACAGCAATTATTTAATCACTTCAGTGGAGAAACGAAGACAACACAAAAATAGTTAAGTATGCAGATTACTCTGCATGAAAAACCTCAAAGCAGTCAGCAGCAGAAAGCATTTTCACAAGTATGCGTACAGTTTAGAAAGTGCTTCCACCATACCAATACCACAGATCTGTGAAAACAGTATGTTAAAATGCACAATCTCTTCTCTGGAACCTCCAATACTGAACTTTACTTTTGTCACATACCCGTAAAAGCTTCTGTCAGCAAACCTGAGACATGCTATGTGTTTTTCCTAAAGTTTCAAAAACATGACCAAAGACCCTAAGATACCAGAGGACAGTGAGTTTATTACAAATATTGGGCTTAGCATTAACACAACTTCACAGAACTCAACAAATGCTGACAAAAACAGTTGTACTAGATTTACCAGAAGATCCTAGAGGAACATAGGTATAATCAAAATTTTTACTTTATCAACCAGCTAACCACTAGAAACGCATTAACTTCTGTGTCCAGTGAACTGTGCTAGAGTTCAATTTCAATTTTTCATAGTTTAGAACGATTCAGAAGAGGAAAAAAAATCTTTTCATGGTTCTTTACACTGCTTTGTGAACTTCAACAAAGATTTGAGTTTTTAAGCACTCTCAGCTAGAGAACACTCAAAGCTGCTATGTTATATCTTAAGAAACAAATACATAAAATATATTTTGACTTACCTGAACAATAGCAGGGTCTTGCGGCAAAGAACACTGAGGCTTTGGTGGCTCACAGACAGTTAAGTCTTTAATGTCACTACCACGGAATATAATATACTCAAAAACTTCATCTCGAGGCGGTATAGGTCTATCAGTTGGTCTATCTTCTGTACCAAAGGAACGAACTGCAAAAATGGAAACCATCTCACATTCAACCAACATTTCAAATATACTGCAGAGACCAACAGTTTTAAGTAAAAAGAGTAAGATTATATTGAGACAGAACTTACATAAGCACCATACTCTTAACCATTATCCACTACTCAGACATAAACAAGAAATTTGGTCTTGCAAATCTCAGTTAAAACTGAAGCAGAAAGGTGCCTGTTTGGTTCTTTACTAAAACACCGCCTGCACAGTCATGGGCTGAATATTTTCATTGCTTAGTGAAATTAAGGGGAAGCAGCAAAGCAGTTTTTGCTTATGTTATCACTCTCTGGACATTAATTTTACCAGCTGAGATGTCATGCAGCAACAAAGGTTGGTAAACCAGTCCTGTGAATTAAGGACTACACAAGTTTATACTTCACATTATTTATTTACAAATACTAATATGACAGAGTATCAAAAAGGTAAGGTACTGGAGCAGCAGCAGTCTTAGAGCTCTACCCAGCTGTGTCTCCTGGGACATTTCAGACTACACCTGTACTTTTGAACTGGAGCTGTTTAGTCTGGGGAAAAAGGAGGCTGAGGGAGACCTTATTGCTCTCTTCAAATAGCTGAAAGGTAATTGCAGGGAGAGTGGGATTGGTCTCTTCTTACTGGTGACAGAATGAGGGGAAATGGCCTCAAGCTAAGCCAGGGGAGGTTTAGGTTGGATATCAGGACAAACTTCTTTACAGAAAAGGTTGCTAAGCACTGGAATAGGCTCCCCAGGGAGGTGGTTGAGTCACCATCCCTGGATGCATTTAAAAACCATTTGTATGTGGTGCTCAGGGACGCAATCTAGCAGAGAGTTGTTAAGAGTTCAGGTAGTATAGTTAGGTTGCGGTTGGACTTGATGATCTTTAAGGTCTTTTCCAACCTGAGCAATTCTATGATTCTTTTAGACTTTTACAAATATTAATTGGGTGAAAGAGTCAGAAATGAAGCCAGAAGAAGCTTGAACCCCTGCAAAGACCTGAGCATTTCCTTTAGTACAAGAGTGACAACAGAGAAGGGGAGGGGTAGGTTTTCATTAAGTTTTTAATCAAGTTGTTTCTCAGGGTCAGTTAAGGAACATACTGCCTACATGTCTTGAGGTTTATGCATGCCAAGATCAACTACATGTGCAGAACAAAGCCCATTCATGTCTACTTCCCCCGTATCTTGCCTCTCTGTTAATGCTCCTACGTGTAAGAGAATGCAGACCGAGTTAATGTTCCAATGGATATGAGCCCACTACAAGCTGACTCCTTCACATTAATCTTACTCCATTAATGGTGTGCAGTCATCCAAGTACGTTAGAGAGAAAATGTGGTGAGATTTTGGATAGAGATGGTAATTGCAATGACTTGTTCTGGTAATGATAGCCTTCCTTTTGTCATCAAACATCTCATGGACCCCTTAAGAGTAGAGAAAGGCTGATTTCTGTATCTACATGATACATACAAAGTAAGGCTGGTAAGACTGTCTAAGCGCTGTATGCAGACACTAATTGAACTGCACATTTGCAACAATTCACTTTACAGGAGAACAGAGTCCTCTTTTGCCAGTAGAATACACAAATTGGCTTTTGATTAGCGGAGTATTTTTTCATCTAACAGGTGTTGGATTTTCTGCAGAGGGGAAGTTACAATGGTCTCCGTAGATAATGAAGTAGTATAATACAGTAAGATGTATTAAATATGCTATATATTAGTAATGTTGAAGTTGGTCAAAATAAGTTTTAATATATGATGACTGCCTTTTTAAATGGATTTACCACAGTCCTTTCAAGTTTTACAAGATGATATTTTTCATGTGCTTATTTTCATTTCCTCTCACTCTTCCGTATTTTGGAAAGTACAGTTTGCTCTTGCATGCGTCATACTACAGATAATACTATCACAGCCAGCTGAAAATACCAGAACATTAAATGCTTATTAATGAAGCTGCTTTCATTAATTTAGTATCTATTAATTATAATGGCCCAATGCAACTCCACACAAAGTCCCAGCAGCTGATAAGTGAAAACTGATGCATTACAGGAGAAAGACAGCATCTCATTTCCTCATATCCACATCCCCAAGGATTCCCCACTGTTAGCTAGCTGTCAGAGAACAAAGCCTGGTTGTTCTTACATGGCTTACCTACATTAAAAATCTCTTTCCCTAAGTCAGTGTCTTGAAATAGAAAGACTTGTATTACCAGCTTGAAAGACAGCAACTACTTTTTAATGCTGCAACATGTAAGATCAACAAAAACCAGTCATGATTATTCTACAGCAGCTCCTAGGCAGGGCAGCAATCACTTTACAGAAAGAAAACATGACCCTACCTGTGGTTCACTAGCAGTCCATTCCAAAAGTGTCTGGATCCAATGATTGTTTTAAAAAAAAGTAGAACTGGAAGGACATTTCAAACTAATTTCATTTGAAATTTGAAAATGAGAGGGTGTTTTTTGTTAACAAACACTACCTCTGAAAAGCTACAAATCCAAAGGAAATGCATGCATCAATAATATTTAAAAGCCTCAAATAATTGTGTAATTTAATACTTTTAATTGGAGTTTTCTTTTATAGATAATGATAGACTCGAGCAATTTGTGAAAGGATGCACTACCTTCCATTATCGGTCTCAACACTTTTAAAGAGTTCCTATATTCCTTCAACTACAACAAGAAGCTACAACTTCTGCAAGAGTTTAGTAGCTTTGTAAACAAAATTAACAAAACAGAACAAGAACAGATCATCCCTCAAAGAACTGAAGAGTACTATCAGTATTCTATTACCAACCCAAAAATCTTATTTCTGCCCAAGCCACTCAAGATTTAAGATAATTGAGGACATTTCACAAGCATATCCTCAGTTTCAACCGACTTCAGCTGAACCCACTGAAAGCCCTATTGTCAGGCAAATCTGTAGTTATTCAAGAACAGATTCTAATTCTACTTTTATACTTCATGTCACAAACAATTTCATCTATTTTAGTTAAGGAAAACAATACTGGTAAACTGTCATGCCTTCAACCCAGATAACAGTCACATGACACCAACCACAAAAGCAAAAAGCTTTTTTTCTAGCAGAAAAACTGCCATTACCTGATCAACATACATACAGCTGCAGACAATTAGGAAGATACACTTTTTCTTTCACAGACCTAGCTATAATTAACCACACTTGTCACCTTATATATACACACGCTGTTCTAACACATACATATGACCTGAGCTTTCATTTGTTCAGAAACTTTGTCTACAGACTTGAACATGTTGTTCACGAGCACAGTGAGCTGTTTCAAAGCCTAACATGGTTGTTATCAGCTTTCAGAATAATCGCAACATTTTAGGCTTAGTGGCCTAGAAATACTGGTTTATTTTCTTCTGAATCATAACACTGTATTACAAAACACACATTCCCGAGCTAACTCAGCCAAGTTCTATTAAAGCAAATGAAATGATTTAGATTTACATTTTTTAGTAGAGTTAGAGGAAGAAAGTGGATTAGATTTGTAACTGTAGTTTGATCCATCTTAAATAACCACACTTGGGCAGTTATGCCATAACGTGACTTAATCACTCTTTAGAAGTCATACAAGATTGGCTTGGTCAGCATTAAATCTGTCTAATTTAAGGTAAGACTATCACAAGCTTCACAAGAATAGGATTCTAAGTGCTTCTGTATGAATCTTAACAACCATAGCATTCAAGTGGAACTTCTAAACTTTTTTTTAATCACAGTATTCATCTTTTTCCTCATATAAAGAAATACTAGCTATATTTTTTGAACAGATAATTCACTTCCAGCAATGTAAAGCAATTTGAAGGCAACCTTAGAAACAAGATCACATCAAGAGAGCTAAATGCCCAGTAAGTGAACTATTCATGCCAACCAAACCAATAATGAAGTGTTTCAAAACATACATATAAGAACTCACGGGATAAAGCAATCTATTCTTTAAATAATAATTCTCCATACACTAGAGGGTGGGAGGGGCCTTAAAGTAACATGGCACACAAACAGAAAAATACCATAAGCGCCAATGAGTGATGAGAGCAAACAAACTGCTACATGGTATAAACTCCAGAGACCAACTATTAAGTTTTTCTATCACCTATGTAAATATATATCTATCATATATATATGTGTGTGTGTATGTGTGTGTGTGAGTGTGTTTACATATGTATTACAGAATGTGATTATGCTAAAAAGACAGCCTACCATACCCAACACGAACAGAGCTCTGGAATATTCTCAGTCCCAGAAGTTTAATTTACACAAGGAGCAAGTTTCCTCCTTACCTATCAGCTGGATAAAATCTATTTTTATGCACGTGTTTACATTACTCAGACATACTGAATAAGTGTAAATTAAAATACCATAGAGTTTTTAAGAATAAAGAAGATTTTCACTTAATTTTTGACCTGAACATTATGCACTCACTGTGATGGCTACCAGGCTCGTGTTGAGAGCGCGTTATCTTGTACATGAAACATTGATGCGTTTCGTTGTTTTTTTCTTTTTTTTTTTTTTTCTTCCACTTGCTGGTCTCCCAACACTCACTCTGTAAACACACCCCCC
The DNA here is from genome assembly GCF_016699485.2 of Gallus gallus. NCBI lineage: Eukaryota > Metazoa > Chordata > Aves > Galliformes > Phasianidae > Gallus > Gallus gallus. Next base: position 10,519,400 of record NC_052542.1, on the reverse strand, counting down.
GTAACTTTCTGGCACACATATTCTCTAGCTTATGCATTCTCTCACCTATGTCTATACCCAATTTTAATTCACACAGTGCCATACAGCTTACAAAGAACTCCTGAAGTGCTCTCGACCAGCTTCTTTGTCGACAACCTAGCACTCACAGTACCTTCCATAGACTGCAGCTGCCTCCAGTTGTCTCCCACCGCGAGATGAGAAGTGTTCAGCAGTGCGCAGCCTCTTTAGATTTGGCATTTTTATGATGCAAATAAATCCTTTTTCCTGCCTCCTCTCTTACTCTCTTTTACTAACTCAGGATCAGCTGAGGTTTTCACTTCCCCTCCGTTCAGGACTCCTTCCAGCAGCCCCTCCTGCCCCAGCCCCCCCAACTAAGGCTCCGAGCCCCTTTCCGCGGCGGTCTCTCCGCACCCGCCGGGTTTCCCACCCCCCGCGGCGGGAGCAGGGGCCGCGCCGTGGCACCACGGCTCTCCCAACCCCTCCCTCACTTCCACCCCCACTTCAAGGCGTCGCGGCCGCCACAGCCCCCCCGCCAAGGCTCCCGCGAGGGGAAGAGGGCGGAAGATTGCGTCTCCGGCCGAAACGCCGCGGGCTCTCGCCAGAACTCCCTAATCCCCCCTCACAGCCGCTGCTGAGCCTTCTGAGGCTGCAGGCCTACTCCGGAACCTCTTTATCGCCACAACGCCGCCACTTCAGGCTCTCGCTCCATCACTGCGCGGCCCCAACGGGCCCCACGGGCTCCTCGCTCTCTCCCGCCCCGTCTCCGGGTCCCTTCCTTCGCTCCGCCAGGCCCTTACCCTTGGCCAGCGCCACGGTGGAGTTCTCCGTGTCGATAGTGTACAGAATCCCCTCATAACGGATCTCGGCCTTGGAGATGAGGCTGATCTTGCTCCCGATGTAGGGCGTCCCCCCGCTCATGGTGCTGCCTCCTCGGTCAGGGACCCCCCCCTCCTTCCCTGCCGAGCGCTCCCGAAGCCAGACGCAAACAACGAAACAAGCCCGGCTCAGAAACGTAGAAGGCGCTCTTCTCCTCCCGATTCGAGACCGACTTTTCGCCGATCCTCCAGCGACAGCTCTCCCTGCGCAGACTCCCTCAGCACACCCCGCACCAAAACCGCCCTAAAGCTCCCAACATGGCCGCCGCCTTCATCTTCCCTCAGCGGCGCCCCCCCTCCCTCCGGCCGCGAAATGGATGCCGGGAGCAGAGGAGATCTCGCGAGAAGCTCCAGGCGGGGCTGAGGGGGTGGAGTGCTGTTAGAGCCGCCCGCCTGATTACCTCAGAGGCTCTGAGCGCTTTCGCGCGTTTCCAGGGCGCTGTGTGGTGCAGCTCCTGCGGCTAGTTGGGCTCGACTGTACTTTCCCTGCCCGGCCCAGGAGTTGTGTTGTGACAGTTGTGTTTTTGCACCGGAAATTCTACTAGCTGTGTGTGTTGAAAAAGGCACTTACACAAGCAAACCACCAATGGTGCGTTCTCTCAGAGATAGCCAAGTCAGCAGGCGGTGGAGAATTCCATCACAAGAGATAAGGAAGTAAGCTGAGAAAAACAAGTTAAAGGCTGTGAAACATCACTGGCAAATGAATTTCCTAAGAAGAAGAAATTCAAGGTTGATAATATAACTCTGCCCAACAAGCTTTGTGTAGGTGGTGAACCTGAAGTATTCAGGCAGTGAGGATCCAGGAGAGGGAACTAGTGCTGGTGAATAATAGTGATGGTGGTGAATAATAGATGACACTTCTCCCACAAGTGTGTTCCTGCTTACAGGATGCCTGGCATTGCCACTGCGAATAAACCTACTTTGTATGAGACCTTGCCTCAGAAAATCACTGAGACATTTCTGACGGTCTGGGAGCTCATCAAGGATCCAGTCGCTTGTTGGGGTTATCACACCACTGTAAACAGGAGAGGTGCATCCCGCTGATTTCAGTGGTTCTCTTGGAGGTGATGAGGGTGATTTCCCAGCACAGTTGATGGAAAACCAAAGCTGTTCTACTGAAAGGCAGGCTCTGCGAAGTCTCAGGGAATTATAGCCACCATCATCGAAAATTAGACCCGGTATCTCTGTGCATGGACCAAGGTAAGAAAATTAAGTATTGCCTTGGGGGTCAGGAGAGACCCTTGCATAAAGTATGACTAAGACATTAAGTGCAAAGTGAGCGTGGAGTTCTGATTTACAGTTCTGTAGTCCCATGAGGGACACAGCTAGAGATGGATGAAGCATGAGACTAAAATGATTGCAGGGAATCAGAGAGCCTGTAAGTGTGTGGCCTGCCATGTGCAGAAAAGCACTCAGCAGTACAGTCTTAGTTTTTCCAAGTCCCAAGTGTAGGTGTGCAGTATCTCTGTGAGCACTGAAGTTCACAGCAGTACCCTGGGAGGGGCTGGGAAGATGGGGAACAAAGACTCCAGGGAGAGACAGAGTGAAGGAAAAGTCCCTCTAATTGTGCCTGAAGACAGCCCTTTGAGAAGAATGATTTGGAATTGCAAAAATAATCCTAAAGCCAGGAATAAGTATAGGAAGAAAATGGTTAGATGTTGTGTACTAGTGTGTCCTAGAGAGCCAATGAAAGAAATGTCAGTATTTTGGCCAAAATACAGGTCTGATGGAGATGTGGTTTGTCAGGCTTTGAACATATATGTAAATAATAAAACCCCTTTTTCAGAAGCAGATTTGTGCTGCTTGTTGGAAGCAGATGTGAATTTGTTCTTAGCAAAAAGTCCAGACCAAGGGAAGGAGGAATTAAAGAGAAAAACCATCCAATGTCAGATCTGCCAAGCAGCACTCACTAATACAGCTGTTGGTAAAATCCTGACTTCAGTATGGAATCATTTCTGAAAAAATACTCTTTTTGTACAAGCAAGTAGAAAAAAAAACCAACACATGATTTTGAGATTACACCTAACATGTACGTCTTAGGTAATATTGTGCCGTAAAAATGAAGTTACATAAAAGGGTACTTAATGGATTTTGTTTCAGCAAGGGAATATTGATGTTATAGAGGTTTAACAAGCACTTTTCTCAAGATAAGGCTTTGGAATACAAGAGAAAGCCCAGATTTTCTGGAAGAGCTGAGATGTTTGTAAATAGGAGCTGTACTAGACTTCTGGAAACTTTATGCCAGGGTGGAACTGACAGTCAAGTCATGGAAGGTCTTAATGCCCTGCAGATATTACAACAATGTATTCTGAGGATGTTGTGGAGTACGCAAGAGGTGTGTGGCCATGTAAAGTCAGTGGGAGGCAACTGCTGAGATCAATATCTGTAACTCAGCTCTACGTAAAGCGTTTGATAAGAAAAATAAACATACCTTTCTGATGATTCCTTACAAGGCAAGGGATCTTGCTGACAACTAGGGGATGGCCTGGAGCTGCTGCTCACTGTGTCAAAATAATGTCTTTTGGAGGAGGTGGAGAGCCTAATAGCCATCTAGAGGATCAGATTGTGTGTACTACATTTTTCCTGCCTCCTTACTGAAGGAGATTAACCAGCTTCAGATATGGGTGGAGTTTAGGGGAGGGTAAGCAAAGCTTTGGAAGAGTTTTCAGGAAAGACCTGGCCTCTGGCTGGAGATGCTGATCTAAGAGCAGAGAGAGGAGTAAGTGGAATACACTGAAATACATCTGCTTTCCCCAGATCCCCATGTGGCTTTACTTCTGGCCAATATCTATTTCAAACAAAAAAAACAATATTGTTTTTGAAGAGGTCTAATGAGGTGAGCACAGTGGTCTGTGATTTTCTAGGAGCTAAATATGTATGGAATAAAGTAATGAAGATGAAAGCAACAGATTTGTTCAGAAATGTTTTCTATACTTTTCTATGATGAAAAGTATGTAATTATTTTTAAAAGTTTTTTTTTAATGATAAAAGAATGAATACAAAAGTTCACAGAGATCCTGTACTTCACTAAAACTCATGCTCTTTACATAGAAGTGCAAGCCCAGAGATAGATTCAGCAACAAGTTCATGTATATTCTTAACATTGCTGCTTTCTGACCTGTGAGAAGTCCGATGTCTATCAGAGTAGATGGTATTTTATTACATAAAATATTCTGTTATACTTCCTCATTGTGTCTTTGTATATGTAAAGTGGCTAAATTAAGAAGGGGTGAATGTGAAGAAATATGACTGAATTCATGTATTACAGATTATTCATCCTCAGATGTATTTTCAACTGTAATTAAAAGCAGGTCATTTTTGAAGTTTTGACAACTGTAGTATAAATCATGACTTGTAATTTTCTCCTTCCAGCTGAAAGATTTACTTCTTATCTTCTGAAGTTACGTAGCAATCAAGCTTTCCTCTGGGCTGCTTTTTATGGAGACACAAGTTTAATGGCATAGTGCAGTAGAAAAATGAGTGCTGAAATATTTTTCACAGTCAGGAGTGGTTGGAGGATCATGTGTTGAACACAACATTCCTTTATAAAAACTGTGGAGACAGCAGTATGCAAAGTGCAGGTTAGGTCCCAGTGAGTGAAGAAAGCATGGAATCTTCTCTTAAAAAAGAAGAGAAGAGAAGAGAAGAGAAGAGAAGAGAAGAGAAGAGAAGAGAAGAGAAGAGAAGAGAAGAGAAGAGAAGAGAAGAGAAGAGAAGAGAAGAGAAGAGAAGTAAAATATGGGACTCTGAACAAAGTAATACTGGATGGATTTTGATGCTTTGCAAACCCAAGTTAATATTCTTTCTTTCTGTGCAAGTGCAAATGAAGTGATAGCACTATAATTGAATTTCCAGATAGGAACATTTGTTAGAAGTCCATATCTCACCTGTAGTATTCCATAGAAGCAATATTCATTTATCAAGCACATTTTTGATGTGTACTTTTCCTAGGTGCTCTTTCCTGGGTACTGCTTTTCATGTGTACTACTGTGCTTTACATGCACTGACTGCACGATTTCCCATTTGTACATCCTGGACACCCCTCGACGCCGCCAGTTCTTTTACTGGACGCTGGCTTAACTTCAGGAGACATCTGAACTTCCCTAATTAAAGACATGACCTTGCTTGGATATTCTTAATGCATTCTAGGTGTGGTTTATTTTGATTTATCATAAACCTGTTCCTAAAAGCATGAACATACAATCCGGAAAAACTACCCTGAATAGAAATCTGTAACCTGGATGGTAACAAGTGATGAGCAGCTTAGCCTTGTGACTCCAGCTAGATCATACAGTGTATTACTTTGGAGCTTGAAAATGGATTATCAGCTGCGTGTGTGGGTGTAGCGAGACCATCACTCTTTTCTACGAGTTCAGTTTGCTTAGGTAGGTTATTCACTGATATGCATTTTTCACTGTGGGGGAGAATGCTGACAAAATCATCAAGTGAGTCACCATCTCAGGCCACCGAGTAGCAGACCAAATGCATCCAGCTTTGCAGACGTCCTTGCTATCATAGGTCAGCAGCCACTGGAATCCAAGCAGTTCTCTGCTGTCAGCTTGAAAAATACGCGGTGGTTATCACTTGTGTGCAAGAACGGATGTAACGAATCGTGGAAAGTGATTATACATGTGGGCAAAATCTCTTTCTCTGCAGGTCCCAGGAAGGAAACTGCTCTGTCATTTGTCAAAGAAACTACAGGTTAGGGCTACCGTTTTCCTCTTGGAAATTTCCGAATGCACGAGGCAAGCAGTGATGGAAAAAGTGCACGTAGAAAAGCAATGACAAAATTGCTAGAAACAGAATGAACAGCCTCAAATTCCCAGCGGGGATGCTGAGGGAACAGCGTGAGGGCAGCGGCTGTGATGATGCAGAGAGCATTCTGGTAGGTTTAGGAGCCTTCCACTGACAGTGAAATGCAGGAGTTTTGGACAGAAAAGCTTTAAAGCAGTCACGGCAGCCTGCCTGTATCAGGACTTCCAACAGCTTCAGTAGCGCTTACGTTGCCGCCTTGGAAAAAAAGCCTGCGTTGTGCTGCTGAGCCCTTCCCGCAGCCTGTCTGCTTTCAGTTCTCGCTAAGAACGACCTGCTGCCCGGGATCGTCTTCGTGGGGAATGAATGACTTGAAGGCAAAGCGCACGGTTATGGCAGCTTTGCAAACGCCGTGTAACGCGATCGCACGACACTTTATTTCGCAGCGTGCAAACGTACAGCGCTCCGAGCCGGGTCGGCAGGCTTTCCCAGAGCTCTGTCAGGCGCCAGAAACCCCGCAGCGCCGAAGCGCTGCTGCCCGACGCTCCCTCACGCAGCGCCTCCCGCCCACACCGGGCAGGTCGCCAGGCCCTGCCCACGGCCTGCCGGCCAGGAGCAGCGGGAGCCCTGCGCATCTCAGCAAGTATTCCCCGACGCGAAAAAGCGAGCCCCAAAGCGCCCGGCCCGCCGTTCAGCCCGCGCCCTACGAGCGCCCGCCCAGCGGCGGGGGGAGGAGGAAGGCGGCCCCTCCCAGAGTGCCTCGCGCGCGACAGAGGCCGGCGCGCCTGCGCGCTGCGCGGCCGGCTCCCACCTCAGCGCAAGATGGCGGCGGGCGCCTCGGACCCCCTGGAAGAGATGCTGCTCTTCTCCGAGGAGGTGGACGAGAAGGCGGTCAGCGACCTGGTGGGCTCCCTGGAATCGCAGCTGGCCGGCGGCCGGGGCTCGGTCGAGGCGCCCCAGCCCAGGACCTCCGCCCCGTCCCAGCAGCAGCAGCCGCAGCAGCAGCAGCAGCAGCAGCAGCGCCAGGGCAGCCTGGCGGGGGGCAGCAGCCCCGTCCGGCAGCAGCAGGGGCACCCCGCGCCCCCCCCCGCTACCGGGGCGGAGGAGGCTGCGGCGGGCCGTCCCGGAGCCGCGGAGAGCCGAGCCCCCGCCCCGGGGCCGCTCCCGTCCCCGTCCCCCCCGGCGGCAGCGGCGGCGGTAGCGGCGGCGGCGGCGGCAGGGCGGGGAGTGAGTGTAAACAGTAGTAGTGTGCAGCAATCACATGGAGCGGCTCTGCTCGGCGGCAGCCCCGCCGCCCCGGCCCCGCCGCAGCCCGCCGCACCCCCGCCCGCCCCGCCTGTCAACAACCATGTGGCCGCCGGCACCGGCTCCCGGGACGCGGGCAGCCCCAGCCCCGGCCGCAGCCCGCCCGCCGCAGAGCCGCCGCCGCGCAACGAGGCCGCGGAGGGGAGCGGGGCGGAGGGCGGCGGGCGGGCGGCGGCGACGGAGGGTGCCGACGCCGCCGAGCCCGCGCCGCTCCCCGGCGAGGCGGCGCCCAACGGGGAGGGCGCCAGGGGTCGAGCGGCGGCGGTGCCGCCGGTCAGCGGCCGGCAGAGCCCGGCCGGCAGGGAAGGCGGCGCGGCGCAGCCCAAGCCCGCGCACGGCCCGCAGCCCGCAGTAAACGCACTCGGCAACTCCGCCAGCCCCGCGCCCGCCGCCACCCCGCCGGGACCGGGCTCGGCCGCCAAACCCGCGGGCGTCGCCAAGCCGGGCGCTGCCCTCCCCGCCGCTTCTCAGGCGCTGTCGCCGCGGCCCGCGCTGGGTGCCGCCCCGAGGCTGGTGGCCCCGCAGCTGATCGTCAGGCCGCCGCAGCAGACCACCATCCAGCTGCCGCCGGGCTTCACCATCCCGCCCGGTAAGTGGGGCGGGCGGGGCGGGCGCGCGGCTCTCTGCTCGGCCTTTCTCTGACAGAGGTTTTTCAAAGTTGGCGTTTTCCCGCTGCTCGGCGTGTTGGGAGCCAAAGGACAGGCGCACGTCCGAAGGCGAGTTCTGGCCGCCTGGCTGGCGTGGGCGGGGATGTAGTTGGCTTAGGGCACTTTGCTGCCGGTGCAGAGTAGTTGTGCCTCTTGTTTTGGCGAGTACTTGTTTCCGCTCGTTGGGAGAGCGCTGGTCACGGTAAGTTATTTTGTAACGGTGTGAAAACAGCTGTGCACCAGAACAATCTGGAATGCGTTAACCAGGAATCACGTCTCTCTTGAAGCGCTCTGCAGTCTGCTATACTCTCGATATGGAGAAAAGTTTTCTGTTTTCAGGGAGCGCCTTCTGATGGGCACCAGGTGACCGTATCCAACCTGTGCAGTCTGAATTAATGCAAAGTTCTTCCTTTTGGTGTGTGTGACTGTGTCACTCCTTGCTGGGTATGCGCAGCCTTGTCATCACTGGATTTTGTTTCCAACCCTGAAGAAGCCCCCATGTCCTGCTTGTTCTCCTCTTAGTTTCTCGGGGTTGTTTTGTAAAGATGCAAGTTTAACTGATGAATCAAAGCAGCATCTCCCCATCCCGGTAATTCCTACTTCACTGTGTACTGCTTTACGTAACGTTCCCAGGGTCGCAGTCTGTGCTCCCGTGCTTACATTACAACGTTGCAAAAAGTTGCTAAGTTTGTTACAGATCTAGGAGATGAAGGGACATTTGGACTTTTTTTTTTCTTTTTTCTTTCTTTTTTTTTTTTTTCTGTGGATGTCAACAGTGTGATACTACCTCATGTAAACTGAAATAATTTATTTCTCTCACCATGTTTCTTCTAATAGCTGTTTTTTGTTAGCTAAGATAAACAGAGCAAAATGCAATAGAAGTGTGCTTCTGGGTGTGCTTTAGTAGCTGTGTATTTGGCTGTAATTTATGAAACTCCTGCTCTAAATTCTGATGCCCCAACTGGATAAAGCTCAGTGGTTTCATGGAGACCAAAACTAACTCAAAACTAGTAAGGGGTTAGTTTAAAAACGTGTGCCGATATTCCAATTATATTGGTGGCTTTAGCTGTTGATTTCACATTTGTAATGCTTCATAAATACTAAATAGCTGTGATAAGTTGTATCATGACTTTGTATACAGTTTCTGCAGCTCATTGCCTTTGCTCTGCTATGTAGTTTTTAAACAGAAGGGGAAAACAGAGCCCTTGAAAGCAATTTGGTCAGAGGTTTAGAGACAGTTCTGGAAATAATAGTGTGGAAAATGTATCACTTGAATTTAATTTTATTACTAGATAGCTTGAAATCCATTAAATTTGCATTAGCAGGAGGATAGCATGTTCTAAGGATAAGAGTAATTCAGAAAATACATTGTTATTTTTGATTAATTATTCTTTAAGTTTGTGCATCATCACTGTGATCTTCTGCCTAACACAGAAGTTTAGAATGAGTTTATTTTAGCAAATAATACTGATTAGCATAAAACAACCAGCACCAGTTCTAGCACTTCATACCAGCTCATGAGTTGGATCTTTTCATGGCTGACAATAAGGACAAATTAATCTCCGTGTTTAACTCAATTCTGGGATCTGACCACTTCCTACATGCTGCAAAATAAAAGAATTTTCAAGTCCTCAAAGCTGGATTAAAATATAAAATTGCTGCACGAACATGCATGTGTCTGTGGAAGTAGTTATATCTGCAACTGTTATTGAAACCATGTGGCACGTGTTGCAATTAATTTGTCCATTCTGTTCATTCTTCTAAAATTCAGATTGAATTTTACAAGGTTGAAAAAGTAATTAACAGGACAGATGTGAATTGGTGTAATGCCAATAGAATGTGTATTTTTTTAATGTGTGGTAGGCATTATCCTGTAAGGATTTTTATATTGGGTTCACGATGCTCAGAGGAATGGTGTCTGTTCTGCACACTGGAGCAGTGTATTAGTATTCGTTTGTCCAGAACAGCAGATATTGAATACATCACCTGCTTACATGGTTTTCTACAAACCATTAGGTGTAGTGCTGGAAGGGCTGATGCCCCTGGGAAGTTACCTGCTTAAGATTTGTTGTTGTTGAACTCTTATTTTAAAGATTACTCATCAGGCTTTGAGAGAGATGTGATCGTATCCTTTGGATGAGGTCCTTGCAGTAGCTCGGTATGCTTTTTGCCTTAAAACTCAATTCCCACAGCTCTTCAGTTCATAGTGGCAGAAATGTGTTTTCCGTTTGTGGTTTTTGTAGTGAAGGTGGCTGGGAGCATCCAGGACTCAGTGAGTGAGGGCTTCTATTGCAGCCACAATTCAGTTGTGTTCATCATGGGACTGGGCTCTGTGTTTCTATGTCAGAGACTGAAAGAAAGGTATAGGCTGCTTCTGAGTTTGGTTACTTGCAGGATATAATAGTGCTCAATATGTTTCAACATCTATTTGCTGAGGTTTTTGTTTGTTTGTTTTCTAGGAAGCTAATACTTAGAAGTGAGTATATATTTTTACCTTCTTTCTTTTCCCTTGCAAAGTTATAAAATGCATATGAAGATATCTTTACGTACAGATGAGTTGCAGGAACAATGTCTCCTGGCCCTGTTGTCAGCAGGGTGAAAGAGATTTCCTAGACCCTGGAAGACCTGTTCCTTTTTGATAGTACATCATATCCTACTTGCATCTAGGTTAGATTATTGGAATGTATTCTGAGACTAACTTGAAAATTCTTTTTAAATAATGTATCTGGAGAATGGCTTTTTAGTTCTGACTGAACTAGAAAAAGCACGTTACATGCTTACAGTGATCTTGAATAAGTGTAAAGGTCCAGGTGACCCAGGGGCCAGCTGAGCCATTGGGAGCTCCTTTTTGACCTGCTGATAGTGGAAAAGCAGGACGGTTACGCTAAGGGCGAGTCTGGATGGCACTGACCGGATGTATAGAAAGGCTTTTATTTGTGAAGCATATTATGAGAAAATAAAAGTATTTTAATTTACATCCAGAAAGTATTCTGTTCTTTTAAAACAATTCCTTGGAATTTTCCTCAAATACCTGTGCTTCTAATTGTATTGGGCCTCTGGGTGTGACAGTATTTTTTCTTCATGCCCAAACCTCCCAGTACAGTGATGGTAGGGGCCAAATAAATTCATGGTTTGTGCTCAAACATTAACTAGATCTCAAATATTGTATACTCAGAAATGTGTCTGGCTTAATGTTTGCATCTACACGTTCCCTAACGCTATTGTTTTAGCAAAGCTCTCATGTCATTGTCCCTGGTATGTTCAAACTGAATGTTGTTCTCAGCAACTAGACCGTTGCTATAGTTTACTTTAATGACTATTTCTTTCAAGTTTTATTCTCCAAACCTTGGCTACACTGTGCATCGCTGCTCACCTATATGCTCAAGTTACCATTTGTTTTGTCACCATAAGCCATAGGTGTTTGAATTTCAAACTAACTTGAGTAGTTTTTGTCTGCTGGTGGGAACTCCTTTTCTTTATTTAAGTAAAATCTCATATTACACCCCTGTAAAAAGAAAGATACGGGATAAAGAAAAAAGGATAGTGCTATTGTTGTTTTTATTCTGTATTTCATAGCTATGTGATTCTTTATAGTTCGTCATGTTATTCTTATTCTATGGTTATTGTCACTTCATTCTCACTAGGTATGGTCTTGGTGCGCACGGATGCTGGCCAACTTGTGATGGTGCCTCAGCAGGCTCTAGCCCAGGCGCAAATGCAGGCTCAAGTACAGACACAGGGACAAGGTCCTGCCAGCATTTCACCTCGACTTTCAGTGCCCACAAGCGGCCCAGTTTTTCGCCTAACAACAGCTCAGGTATGTCTGGCTTGATTTCACCTTGCTTTTGTGTGTTTTGTTCTCCTCTGTCTTGTACATTATCAGTTCTTTGACAAATGTGCTTCCCACATTTTCTTTTTAATTGGCAACCAGGAAACACTTACTCAAATTCAGTTTATTATCAGTGGCTTGATTTTTTTTTTTTTTAAATTTCAGAAAAATCTACTTTGCAGGTTTTCTCAACCCTTTTCAGGCTGTGAGTTCATTGGAGGTCAGAAGGCTCAGTCTTAGACAGAAATTGGTTTGAAATGTGTGCCACTGACTTAGTAAATGACTTTGTTCCCTCTCTGAGTTGCTGTGATATTCCAGCACGGTGAATGGATGTATGTGATCACTACATTTCACTAGAAATTAAGAAAGAAAAAGCAAAGCACATTCTATGTCAGAATTCATGGTAGTTAAATTTCTGTAGTATACTTTATTCTTAAGAAAGATTTGATTCCTTTGGTTCGCTTCAATATGAATTGACAGGATACTGTGCTTTTCTATCCCAGACTTTCAGTGGAGAATACTGATTTCTACTGTTTTATTTTCAAGGATGAAATTGTGGAGTTTGTCTATTTGTTTAGTTTAAATTACTTTGTAAACTTTTTGTTTGTTTGTTTAAAATTCTGTAAGGATGCTGTTCAGCTTCAGACTGTGTATGGCCAATGCTTAACTATCTTACTAAAATGGAGAGGCAAACATCTTCAGGTGTATAGGGCTGTAGTGCTATGATAATTACAGACAGAGTGAAAGGTAGTTTTGCCTAAGTTCTTTGTTTATAAAAGAGATAGATAACCCTGAATGAAATGAGGTGAAAAATATGCCTTTATAATTTTTGTTTGATTGTTGTGTAGCTTGCTTGAAATATCTTGAATGTGTGTTTTCCTGTGTTAATATTTGATTGCTGTCCCATTATACGTTTTGTGTTTTACATCATGTTCGTACTTTAAAAGATTGTTTAGTTAAAAACTAAAAGCAACGGTAAACTTCTCAGAAGAGAAGGAAGCCAGACTAGAATTGCATAATTGAAAAATGAGGTAATCTAAACCATAGAGTAGCCAAGTGAAATGCAAATTTTAGATGTGAATGTAATAGGAGCATTATGTAGCTGAACAGCATGTATCTCGAGAAGAACATAAAAGCCTGGAAATGTTTGAAAAACTTTATGCTGTCAGAAAAAAGGGTATGCGCAGTATTAGATGGAATATTGTAAAAGAACTCTGCAGAAAGGGCAGCTGGTTAGTATCTAAATTTGTGATATCTGGAAGGATAAGAAGATTTGTAAAAATCCTTTGGAGATAAATGTGAGATGTCAGGAAAATAAACACAGCGACAAGTGTACATTGATTTCCAGGGTTTTTTTTTAACTAATTTGACACAAAGAAAAATCTGGACAATGTTCATTATTTAGTTTGTATGTCTGTCATTGGCTGTTTGCTTTCTTGTTTTGTTTGTTTGCTTTTAAATAAATGCATCACTTCTTTATTATTGACTACGACAGAATATATAGCACACGCTCTAGCAATGGATTCTGAGATGAGTGTATAGCATAAATGCATAACAGATCATGGGGTGGGACTGCACCATGAGTATGACCTCAGTCTGCTAAAATGAGTTAGGTTTAGTTGGTTTGGTTTCATACTGTAAGCTTTCATTCAATCTTAATTGCTGTGGCTAGCATTCAGAATTAAAATTCAGAGTGGAAACATTCATAGGAAATTACATATTAACAAATAGTCTGTTATTTGAGAACGTATGAGGAGTACATCTTTATTGTACATATAATCTTATGACAAAAATACAGTTCTGCTTGGCTGCATGTGTTCAATCTTTATTAGAAGATTGGAATTTGTATGTGTGCACAACAGATGTTGGAAGTTGATCATATTGGCCTCTGGCAGGTGTTCTCCAGTTATATGAAGCTGTTGAGATTGTGGAAATAGTGTACTCTGACTTGCTGGGTTTTTGTAAAAATTAAGCTCTGAGGATACTGTGTGTTCACATGGTGGTAGAGATGCTAAAAATCTGAGGGAGCTAGTTCTACTATTAGGATAATGTCGTTGTTTTTCTGCAGGATTCTGCTAGATAACCTGCAGAGCATTATAGATATTTCTTTATACTAATTAGTGTTAATTAACAGCTTGAGAATAGAGGCCAGCAAAGCCTTAGGAATGGTAAATGCCTTACAACATACAATAGTTTGGGTATTTTTAAGGTGGTGGGATTTGAATCACAGTACTGTAGCCAGTCAGGATTCATTGCTTTGGTCATTGCCCAGGCAGTACTGCATTTCTTTATTTGTTGTCATTAAGAAAGATAAGAAATATTTAACAGTGTCCCTCAAAAATACACGTTTTTGTACGTTAATGACTGTGGTGTGTTGACTCTTCTTTGATTTTTACAGTGCTTATTGTATATATGTTTGACCTTGAAATGTAATCTGAAGATAATGGCTTGAAGCATTTTAAAGCCACATTGTAAAAATTTAAATTCTAAAGGTTTTATCATATCAGAACTAGATATTAGACTTTCATTTGGTCAGGTGGAAGTTTATAACTAGAAGTTTTTGGAGGCAATGTCCAGTGATAAATACTATGCTAAGTTTTTGGAAGTGTCACTTATTTGAGTAGTCATTCTGGTTAGCCAAGAAAAGGGACGAAGCACTAAAATGCAGAGAGTTGTATGTACTGAAAAAGAATTCATCCAGCGGGTCCGTAGTCAAAGCTTTTTCTAGGATATCAGATCTTACTACAAAGAATGTATTACTCAATGTCTACTTCATAGCTCCTCTGTTTGCTTTACTTCAGTCTGTACTAATTGCTAGCCAGCATCAAGTACCAGCTCAGTAATTGTTTTCTGTGTTACTGATGAAATTTCTGTATACACTTTAAATAATTATGTTAAGAAAGTATGTTATGAGCTACGTGGTTAGATGTAAAATAAGGGCTATTAAATTATCTAATAAAGAAATTGTAAAATCTGGTAGTTAGCTTTGGCAACTCAGAGTGCTGAGAGTGAGAGCTGTGGAATATAGAAGGAATGACTTCAGAAGTAACAAGAGGGGTGGTCTGCAAAACTAACAGAGTGTGCCTCTAAGGCTGACAGCTCTGTGAATCCCTCTCTCTCTCTCTCTCAAAAAAAAAAAAAAAAAAAAGAGGTGGGGAAAATGAATAAATGTTTTAAGTGTTCTTAAATGGAATTGACTTAATCAATCCATACAGCTATACAGGCTCTAGGCTACCTCTTTGGCCTGGTAATATATCAAGATTTTCTTCCTGTATCCCAGGACCATTGTTTGATAGATCTTCTCCCTGTTGTTTGGGAGGGAAAATTCCTGTGACTTCAGCAGCTGTGCTTACAACCAGGACGGTCTGTGAGGAAAGAGCCAACTTTCTGTAGGAGTAGCAGAAGAAAGCAGAGTTTAATTTCCCTCAGGATTTAGCATATGAGCTTAGCATAACTCTTCCCTTTGATTAAAAAACAAGCGTGTGTTGCCTTGCTGAAGGTTCAGAGCTCAAATATCTCCATATAAGAGTATTTTCCTCCCTGGGTAGAAAAGTATGTATTGTGGTTGCAGTGTCAAACAGAAAAGTTCAGGAAAATTGAGACACACAAATTCCCATTCATCCTACGGTAATCTCTTCTTTAACCGTGCAGTGAGTTACAGTCTTTGTGTGATAAATGCACAAAGATAAAAGCATCAGCTAGACCAGGCACACCATTATTGCAATTACTGGTGCACTGCAACTTAAATTTGGTGTTTCTTTCTTTTGGGGTGCTTGGCTTCCCTATTTAAGTTACTTCTTCTGATTATAGTACCTTGATTCAATTTCTGTTAAAAATTCTGGAAACCGGCGAATCAGCTAAGCAAGTACCTTGTAGGAGGGGTCTCAGTTCTGATTAGTTTAATGCAGGGCTTAAAGGCTGTAGAGTATGGGAGCATCACAGAAGCACGTGCAATGTTTGAAGGGCAATCAGGAGTAGTGGAATGGATTCAGGCTGAAGAATCAGCATTTGAAAATAACAGAATAGTACAGAGAAAGCAGTTGTAGAGACAAGTACCTGTAATATAAGATATGTGTAATATTTCAATGATCTTCTAAATTTGCATCTGTGTGGTTTAAGTAAAATATTCAAGAAAAGCTTGAATTGTACACTACAATAATTTCAGTTCAGCTCGATAATAAGGTTGTAGATGACTGTGAGAGGGATATTAACTATAGCTAACTACACTTGTTTGGTTTTTTTTTAAGGGAAGTTATATGTCTGAACGTTCAGATATAGAAGAACAAAACATTTTTCAGTTTAGGAATACAATTCATCCAGTAGGTGCAGCTAGCAGAACCTTACCTTTTAAAATGGCTCATGTTTTACCAGGAAGAACTTACTCTTATGAAGGATTATTATGAACTTTTGATGCATGAAGAAGTTACACTGTGAATACTTTCTTACTGATAATGCTTGTTTAAAAAAAAAAACATTTAACAAAATAATAAATTTATAGTGAATGTTGGTTTGAATTAACAGTGCATAATTTTCTTTGATTTTTTTTATTTCTACACGTTTGTTTCCATTTCTTTTTGTTTTTGATGATTTTTTTTTCTGCATATTAAATCATTAACATGGTACAGCACATACAGTTCTGTCAACCCTAGAACAGGATGTGTAAAGAATGAGCTATTATTTGATGGAACTTCAGTTATCTTAGGAAAAAAAATGTTCTGGAGTCTTCCACTACAAGTAGATCAAAAAAGCACAGGTTTACTTG
Organism: Gallus gallus; assembly: GCF_016699485.2. Lineage (NCBI taxonomy): Eukaryota > Metazoa > Chordata > Aves > Galliformes > Phasianidae > Gallus > Gallus gallus. The sequence continues at coordinate 10,503,230 of NC_052542.1, read as the reverse complement.
CATCACCATATACTTCAGAGATGAAGACTTTTGGCACTATTATTTAGTTTGTGTTACGCTTCTGTCTCCATATCTTGTTAGGAAGCCTGTGCTTGTAAAATTATGAAAAATGGGTAGGTGCTGCCATCTAGTTTTTCTCTGGTGAGTTTCTTTTGTTTATCTACGCTTTTCATTTGCACAGTTGATGGTTTTTCATGCTTTTGATGTGGCACATACTTGTTTGCTGGTTTTCAGGACTGTCATACCCCGTTAGTTTTATTTTCATAACCAAAAAGGAGAAACACAAATTTTTCAATTAAAATTATTTGAAGTTGGTTACAAAATTAAGGTGCTTCTGGACAGCAAGAAGAAAGAAGTGCATCATACAGAGAAGAGCAGTGTTAAGCAGCAGCTTGGCCTTTACCATCATAAGTTCTCTAATTGTTGATGTTTGAGAAGCTCTTCTCGTTAAAGCTGAGCTTGTCAAGTCTGAGGTAGTTCTGATGATACACTTTACCTGTATTTGTATTTCTGTTGTTTTACAATTTTGACATATTTTTTCTGGTTTGTGTATTTATTTTTCCTGGCTTTCACATCCTTCCTGCTTCCCTGATAAGGGCTTATTTTACTTCTAAGTAAATTGTAAGCAAATTGAGAAATCTTTGTTGTTTCCTGAAGTGCATTAACTTTATTATCCAATTAGCTATCCCATTGTATTTCTGTATAGACAGTTTTGAGGCTTGTTTCTCTCATTCAGTATTCTGGAAAAGAAATTTGTGTTAGCAGGGCAGGTAGGGTGAAATGCCAAAGTCTTGGCTATGCTTCAACCATGAAACCATTTTCCTTCCACACATTTGGCTGTTTAGCTTTCTGTAATGTTAACATACAATTTTTCAACTTCTTAAAGTATCATGCCTACAGAACTCCCAAACATTAGTAGGTCTTTAAAATCAAGCTTGCAAGGATTAGGAAATGCTGAATTCCTGAGCAATGTAGTAGTGGCTCCCATGTGCACGTGCTTTGTACTACATGATCACGTTACTAATTTGCTTAAATTCTAAAATGTGTAGGTTCAACAACTTTGTGAAGAATTATGTGATATTTTCTTCCTCAGCTGTTCAATGGATTGCTTCAGGCTTATTTGCTGATTAGTTTCTAAGCATCTTTTTGAAGTGGGTATTAATAACTAAACAGGGTTTCTTTTGCAATGCTCACCCCTCCAATAACTTTCTCAACAATACAGTTGAGGGGATTATTGGCCTCTTTTTATAAGTAGAAAATAAATATATTAAGTGAACAATTAAATATACTGGTTAACTTTTTGTGTTTGTTTTGATGTTGTTGTCCCCACTTACAGCCATGACCACACCAAGTCACTAACATTCCACTTTTCATGTTGTGCACTCATAAGTGTATGGCATAGGCGTATTCACATTAGGTTACCTGTATTGGCATGCAAGAGAATATTTGTGCAGCAGCACAAACACTGTGTCATTGAGGCAGAGAAGAATCTAACTAAAATTTACCCACTTTTTACCCACCAGATCCTTTGGTTTGCTGTGCCTCTCCTCGTGCCCTACTTCCCTTTTGTGTTTTTCTTTCTTTCCTTCTTTCTTTTTCTTTCTTTTTTCCCTTAAATGCACTCCAGCAGTGGTGTCAGGTGAGGCCTGTGTCCCCTAGTAGTGTTCCTTAACACTGGCACCCCGAGTGTACATCAGTAGGTGGTACTGTGGTACAGAATACAGCTATACCACCAACTTGTTTCCAGCGGTTTACTGACATCGGTGTACTAACCTGTGGCAGTTTGAATGACTTTGATTTTAAAAAGCTGCGAGTACACAAAGCAATTCCCAAAGTTTGTGTAGTCCTGCCTTAGCAGTGGCAAATATTTCCTGTGTATTTCAATGCAGTTTTTCCATATTCATGTGGCCTGCTTTTTCAAATGCATCCTTTTGAATGTTCCTTCAAATATAACAGCAGCTCACTTGTGTGCAGCAGGTACAAAGCAGTTTGCTCCTGTTTATGCCTCGAGCTTTGCCTTGCTACTTATGTGTCCAGAGAACTGGTGAGAAGGTCTACATAGGAAAGTTAAGATGTAGTTATTTAAGGAGTGAATTTACAGCACCCAGAGTAATTTCACACTGGCTCCTTCTGTAAACGATTATAATGTGCACTGACTGTTTCTGTGGAAGTGACTTACTGCACCCTGCAAGTGGAGTAACTTGGGTTATCTGCATGACTTGTGCAGACAGAAAGAATCTCGGGACATCCATCCTCCAAGTTGGCCAGATCCATTTCAAATCCATGCTTCCAGATCTGCATTGTGCTGTGCCCTGCTTAGAACAGTTAACCTCCTTGCATGGAAAGAGCCAACTCAAGTCTGCATGCGAAAGGCTATCTTAAATATTCTCAAGCGTCCCTGTGGAGATTTGTGATGGAGTATTCATTCATGTCCTGGTTTCTTTGCGTGTTAATTTACAGGTGCAGTGAAAAAGCCTCTTAAGCGTTACATTTATATATTTAGGAAATGCAAAATACATGATGTATCTTTTCAAAAATAATACAGCTAGATTTGAAAATGCATCCCTTTCTTGGGCTTGGTTAGTAATTTTGGAAATTAACTACTCTCATACCAAGCCTTAGCAGTTGTTCTTTAAAGATCATTACAAAATCTTCATGTTCCTGCAGGAGCTTGATACATTGGTTTATGATTTTCTTATATAACATTGATAGTTCTTGTGGTTTTTTTTTTCCCTATATATTTCTCTTGACTTTTATTTACAGTTTTCCCTTCATAGAAAATACAGCTGATAGCTTCTAAATTGTAATTATTTTACTAGACTTTGTTGATGTGTTTGTGCTGGGAGTTCTTATGGTGTCTTCTGGCAACTCGTAGTTGTGATTTTAATACAATTTTCATGATGCTTGGAAATAACAGAGGGAAATTCTGATGTTTCTGATCCACTCATTTCACATTTAACTTTTTAGTATATTTGAGATTTGGAACCATGGTAGTAAAAAGTTGCATTAATTTCTTTGCAGTTCTATGGTCGTAAGGCTTTTTCTTCTTGTCTAACTCATTAATAGATTTTACTGCAACTTTGCATCAAAAGCTATTACCACTAGTGATTTTTAATATAGGATGCATTTTAGTCTTAACATAGCACAGCTCGCTTGTGTGATCTGGCACGGTGGAGTATTGTGTATGGAATGTGTTGTACACTTAGTTGGATAACATACTATTACGATACTGAAATTTCATGTTTTAATTATATGGGATTTTTTTTTTCCAGAGCACATTCTTATGATGAATTGAGAACATTTATTAATTGAGTAAAATTCTGTAGCCAGTAGTCTGAGCTATGTATATATTTACAGAGTTCTGGCTGCAGATCTTTCTTGGAACTGAATGATGTCAGAAGTTTGCCTGCTTATCTCCTTTCTTTGTAAATCCCCACTTCTGTAAGCAGTACTGACAAGAAGGGGGCTGACAGCATTTTAGCTCAGAAACTGATCATAAGCAGATGAACAAGATATGCAGTGTTCATATTTATAAATGCAAGCATTCTTCAGGTACATGTAGTTTCATATGACCAGTGAAATTTAAGCTAGTGGTCTTCTCTACAATTGAGAAAAGAAATAGGGCATTTTAAATCCTAAGAAATATTAATGATAATTCTTCTATAAAGACACACAATTCTACCTATTTGTGATGATGCTGTTTATTGCCTGTAGGCTACCTCAGCATGGAAGATATCCAAACTCAAGAGAAAAAAAATCTTGAGAGCTATCCAAACAAACAAAGCAAAACAGAAACAGAAACCAAAAAAAAGTTGCCTTTTTTTTTTCCTCAGATGTCAGGTAGATTTTAAAAATGTATTTATTCCCTCGAGTACAGAAGATAGATATCCAGTAGCTGGTGTTGCTGGGCTGATTGGTATATTATCCTGGAAAATAAATTCTTTTTTGCTGTCTAAACTTTCTCCCAGTATTCATTTGCTTTGAGAAAAATTCATAGAAAAAGCAAGTGTATATAGAAAGAACCAATATGTGTTCCTGCCGATTAGAAACTCATGTGTTGATGAATAATTACATGCAAATATTACATATAACTAATAATTAAGTTGCTTGTTTTTCCTTTATTAGCAACCAACTTCTGTAGCCACATCTACTGTCCGCCTTGGACTTCCAGTGCAAGCCAAAGTTGTTCAGTCAACTGCAACACCTGTTAGTGCTACAGCTGCTGCGACTCTGCCAGGAGGCTCTATTCTGTCACATACCACAGTAAGTACTGAGAATATAAAAAGCAAAAGGTGGAGTAAGAAGTTTTGTTTATAATCATTTGGTTTTCCTAATGTGAATTTTAATGAGAAATCTCAATATGTTTATTTTTATCACAAGCATAAAAATCAATAATGAATTGATCGACTGTCTGTTTTATGAGGGTGTTGGATGATAGCCTATATTTGATTTGCTGTTGTTTCCTAGCTAATAGAAAAAAATGGCTAGTATAATTTCAATATTTTTTCTTTTTTAAAGTAAAAAATCAGTTGGGCTCATTAGTGTTATTTCAGTGGTGGACACGTAGCACTAGGTTTGTCCCCTGTCGAGAGCTGTGGTGTCTATGGCTGCGTGGTCACCAGCGCCACAGTGTACACCATGCATCGCAGAGCAGGTGCCTGGGTCAGCTTGTTCTGTGTCTGCGCCAGAACTCTGCAGGTAGGTTGGATCAAGAAGTCCTAATAGGTTCTGCTCAGCATGCTATGCTGCCTGGCTGAGCTCTCTAGTTTCTGCAGTGCCATTTGGTGTGTCAGTTTGAGACTTTTTGGCACTGGGAAGGGTGGCATATTTAGTCAGATTGTGTCAGTGCTGAACTGGACTGAGCGTGTGTGCATGTGATCCTCTGTTCAGCCTGATAAACTTTCCAGCCTTCTGAGATTAAGGAGTGTGCAGCAGGATCCTTACATATGGCCCAGCTACATCAATGACAGTTCTTTTTGTAAAGGCTAAAGCACATATGCAGCCCTTGGGCTCAAATTAGGCTGTGAAACTGTGTTGATGCATTTGTGTAATCTGGATCTGAGCTGTAACTGTGGTATAGAGCATTGTAAACCAGATGACATGACAAGACATCATTGGGAATTATCTTGTTTATGTCCAGGGACAAATCTACAAAAAGTTGAGTTAAAGAAGTAGCATCAGAACAATCATCTTAAAGGACTGGGTAATAACTCATTTTTAGTTGTACACTGGTTTTTGTAATAAAAAGAAATTTAAATGAGATTGACTTCAGTGTGGTTAAATGGTAACAAAATTAGTGTTACCATAAATAATGTTTTATTTTGTCAGTAAAGGTGTATTTGAACAGAAGTAAACTTTCTTGTCAGACTTCTAAGAACTTTGTGGTTGGGTGAATGATTTAAAAGAATGATCTGTTTTCCAACATAAAATACTCATAGGTGTCAGTAGCTACAACAAATGCTCAAAATATATTCAAGACTACAGTATCAACGGGAACACCAACATCTCAACAGCCTGCAGTAATTACTGGTGCACAAACTCAAGCTGCAGCACAAAACCAGAGTCAGCCTCGGCTCCCACTTCCACCTCATACAACAGCACAAGTGCCAGCACAGCCCCAAGTCATACCAAGCTCTCCTGTACCTGGAACTACAGTTGTATCACAGGTAAGTATTAAAATATTAGTCATTTGGTTTTCTTAATATTTTATGAACTTCTCAGATCTATTCAGAGGTGGAAAGTTTCATGCAGGCCTACTTCCCACGATGAAACAATTATGTTACAAAACAGAAACCCTTCCACTCATTTCAACTAAGTGGAATACAAATTCTGAGAGGGGAGAACAACTGTGGCTAGTTGTCTTCATCTTGCCATATATTCATAAATAAGTGAAAACGCGTGGTTAAGTTGAAGTGTGGTATTTCTGGTTCTCAGAGTTCTAGGACCAAATTATGGCATACAAAAATATCTTGAAAAGTAAGAGCATCTGATCTTATGCTGTTGAAAAACATTGGGTATGATAGAATTTGATTTCTATTTTGATTTTAGTGTTGTAGCTGCTTTGTACAAAAACATATTGAATCAATAATTTAACAAATTAAAATAATTTAGGAAATGCTGTACATTGTGCATTCCAAAGGAGAATGCATCTCCAACAAATTGTTACATTAGTTCTTGCATTTATAGTTATTTCTATGAAATCAGACTGTAAGATATTAAATATTTCTTTCACTGACCTCTGTTAGTCATTATGAAGTATGATGTTCAGTTAAATAAGAAACAAAATAAATGCCAGGTAACTAACAGCAATAGCAAAATAGCTGCTGCTGTACATGCAATATCTCCTTCTCGAATTAGAACAATTTAATCACTGTCTCTATGTATAGCGATTGGAATGTACAGTGATCATACTTGGAAAATTGGGTGTCTGATTTTTATTTTCTTTGGCTTTTGCAGGAAATGCAAGAAAATGTGAAAAAATGCAAAAACTTTTTAGCTACTCTTATAAAGCTTGCTTCTCATAATTCACCTTCTCCAGAAACGTCCCGCAATGTGAAAGCTCTGGTTCAGGATTTGTTGGTAAATATTTAGTTACCTTTCACTAACGTTAATTATCTATTTAACTTGTTTAATAGATATCTGATAAGGTAGGCTTTCTCTTATATTCTGAAAGAGGAAATACAACAGAATATTTAGTATGGATTAATCAAAAATAATCGTGTTTTAGTAGATAATTCTTTGGTCTGTGGAAAATTTAAGTTTATATATATATATATTTTTTTTTTTTCCTTGAGGATTCATTAAGTTTATTTTCCTCCAACTATGAACTTTTCTGAAAAAGTAAAAAGCTAATTAATGTTTTAACCACAATATGAATGTAGAAATCTGCACAATGTGATTGAGAGTTTCAGGAGCTGAAGAAATAGTACTTTGCTAATCTACAGAGTCTAAACAGTTCTCCAGGTAGATGCCCCTGCATGGAGCCTTTACTGTGAGTGAATTTATAGAGCAAAAGCTGTCTTTCAGCTGAACTGAATCCTTCAGCTTGGAAAAAAGGTTAACATGAGTAGTCTTCAGTGCAACAGATATTTCAGAGTTGTATAAACGCACTGCAAACAGGTACTACTTTAGAGTTGGAGAAATGGTCAACCTTCTTAAAAGGTATCAATCTTTGAAGAGTTTGCACTTGAAAGTAGTTGATACCTATATCTTCGAATTCATTGACAGAATCCAGTATAGTTTAAACAACTCTTAAAATGTTTCAAGTAGCAACAATTAGGCCATAAGATTCTATGGTTCCAGTAAAAACTCATTTTAAGTTTTGATAACTAAGAAACAGTAACTAAGTCAAGATAGCTACTTAGAGTATTTTAAAATAATGGGGCACATATATAAGAAATATATTTATTTAGTGGAGGTTATATTGGTTTGTTTCTTTTTCTCTCTGTCTAACAACCTGATTGTACTGGAAGTATCTGAAAAATGTATCAAGATTACACAGTTCTCCTGTATTTACTACTTAGTGAACTATAAATATATAGATTATATTATATATATATTTACTAAGCTTATATTTTATGAATATATGTATAAATAGGTGAATGTTTTTATCTATAATTATATGTGTACTTCTTATATATGCATAAATATGCTTTATGTAAGTGTGTACATATACTCTACTAATTCAAACTGGACCTTCAAAACTGTCTTTGAAATCAAGTAAAGCTGTTTTCTTATTATAAGAGCTGGCAGATTTTATAATCACTTGTCAGTCTACTTCAACAACCTCTGTGTGGATTAATATTTTTTTAAAAAGAAATTAAGAATCAGGTAAATATGTGTGTGTGCATGTATGTAAATACGCACGTATACCACATGTGGACATTTTTAAATATGTGAACTTGTTCTCATTATCTGGAAAAACAACCAAACAACAGAACTGAATTATTGATGGTTATTTATTTATTTATCCCTCCAAGGATGCAAAGATTGATCCAGAAGAATTTACAGGCCGCCTTCAATCAGAACTTAAATCATCTCCTCAGCCATATCTTGTACCTTTCCTTAAGGTAATGTGAATATTGTTTAGATAAATTTATTTCAATGGAAGTGTGAGTACTTTGAGTTTTAGAGAATGCTTTTTAAGTGGAATTAATTTCACCTGTCTAAAGCAGGAGTACTCAATATTTACTTTGTGGTGAGGATTTCTACTGAAATCTGCTCAGCTGAAACTCATGCAATACTCACCTCTAATAGCCAGCCAGGTGCTGCTTATTCCCTTCCTGATTGGGAGTCTTGGCTATGTACCCCAGTTAGCTGCACCCAGCAGGTTGAGAGAATGGTAAGAAAGAGGGATTTCCCACAGCGGGGAGATCTCCTGTTTGAGACCTTAATTTAGGTTTAAGCAAAATTTATGTGTGGTTCAGAGCTGATCTGGAGCTTACTGCTTGAGTAGCCTTGTACTAGAACAATTTATTAATCAGATTTGTTTATAAAAGTGGTTACTGCTTTGTTTGGAAATGATGTGCTGTTTATTCTGTAGTGTTTCTTTACTGTTAAAATGCATTAACTTTTCTGTGTAGTCAATTTCTGAAAAGTACACCATTTTCACTGGAAGAGTTACAAGGTCTATAAAATGCTTCAAATAATTAGACTTTCTCCATATTGTTTATTGTAATCTAAGTTTGAGACATTAAGAACTTTCAATTCAGGTGTAATTGTGAGGATGAAAAACTGAACTGGATAATGCCATGGAAATAATTGATAAGTTGATTCTACCTGTAATCTGCAACTTTTCATATAGAAATTCTGATGCGATTCCAAACAGATTCATTGATCCTGCAGTAGTAAATGTAGGGGTAAATATAACTTCTGGTTTTTTTCCTACATTACCTAAAATAGCTTCTATATGCAAGATTGGACACATACAAACCATGCTTAATTATGCTCTAACAAAGCTACAACTGTTGTTTTGAAAGCATTTTTCTTCTCATGCAAAAATTCCCAGTTTAGGGAAGATTCCCTCTTTTTTTTTTTTTTTTCCATCTTTTCTTCAGAACTCTCTCCCCTTGCTTTTGTTTTTTTTCAAGTTATCATTAACCCTTTTTTGTTCTTTTTCCTGCTCTTACTCTACAGTGAGTTTAGCTTGAACACAGGTTTTAACTTGTTTCTTTCCTTTGAAGTCCTTTCTTGGCAACAGACGTTAAATTTTAAATAAATATTAGAAATTTAGGAAGGGTTATAGCTCAAGTTAAACACTCGTGTTCTACAGCTGCCTGAGGGAGAACACTTCAAAAGAACACTGCTACCACTTAAAAAGTAAGAAGTTTATTCATGAAGGTACGGTATAGCCTTTTGGAACTGTGTTTTTTGGTCGAATTGGTCTGAACATGAAGCGTACAATAGTACACTTTTCTAAAGCAGTCAGAATACATTAGATCAGTAGTAATACAGTAAACAACTATTGCTGTAGGGCATCAGCAGTTAAATTATCTTGTTCCTAGGTACTGGAGGCATGTCAGGAGAAGTAAATTGGTGCAGTTTACTTCTAGCATTCAGTAGGTTGTTCCTACTTTTCTGCCTTTTGTCTTTCCATTTTTTGCCCTTCCAGAGACCTAAGCTACAAGTTCTAGATGGTCTTGGCTTGGGGAGGAGGATTATATTTTACCATAACAGTGGAATTAGGGCATGTCGGAGTCTGCAGAGTTGCTAAATACAAATTGAAAGCTTACTGAAATTGTAAACTGAGCTTTCCCTCTTACGTGTTCAGTATTTTTTCTTTTTCATGAAGAAGTAGGTTGTACAATTGGGAAGAGAGATGTAATCTTTTAGTTAGGTTTACAGCAAATTTCAGAAGATTTTATTTTAGGCAACCTGGTAAATTTGATATTTCATAAACTTTTTTTCTGTTTTTAGAAAAGTCTACCTGCATTGAGACAATCATTACTGAATAGTCAACATTCAGTTTTGCAAGGACAACCGTCTCAGCAGTCGCTTCAACAAACCAAGCTATCACAAGTTATACCTCAATCTGCCTCTGGAAATATTTCCTCCATTGTCACAACGCAGACAATAGGAATAAGGCAACCAAACAACATTTGCACAGTCTCTGTATCAAATACAGTGCAGCCTCCTCAGGTTAAGGTGGTACAGTCAAATCAGAGTTCTCAACTGGTAGGTACTGTTGTATACAGATTAAATAGCAGTTTTTAGTGTTATTTTTATTTCAATTTGTTTGGGAAATGTTTTTTTTTTATATCATATTCTACGATGTGCAGTAACAGTTCATCTTATGGTTGTTTACATACATGCTGAACCATTAATTTAGATTACATTATTAACATATCTTAAATTTAAGAAAAGCTTATGTTCTTGGCCTTTTTTTCTGAAATACGGATGTTATATGATCACAGTGGAATTTGAATTAATTACAGATTTAGAACAGAAAACTTAAGACTTATAGGTAAGAGTATAACTTTTAGGTATGTTGCTTTGCTTCCTCTGGTACATTAAAATTCAGTAGCTCATTTTTAACTATTCTATATGTAGTTATAAAATTTTGAATCAGTATGTTTTGTTTTCTGTACTTTATTTACTGAAACTTACTGAGCAGGCTGGAGTTTTACATGATAAGATTTATTAATTGCAGAGGCATTACCAATAGGGCCACAATTTATTTAGTTATTGAGAGGATGATGAGTTTGTCTTGTTGCATAAGATCCTGTGAGTGTATGTACACTTGTAATTAAAACATGTTTAGGATTTTTACGAAGACTCTGAGTTCTTACAGGCATTATCATCCTTCTGAACAAAGATGTAAGAATTTTGGTCTGTAGCTTCTATGTATGTGTGAGTGAAGTACTTGTCTTAGGTTTCAAAATTAAAGTTCCAGAAAGTGTGTCAAGCTGGAACAATGTATATTATCTAGATTCAGAAGTACAGGTGTGATGTTGTAATACCTTCTATCCTTGAATTTATAGGCTCTATAAAGGAAATAGGTTTTAGGAGGCATGGAGGGAGAATGCTTATTATTTTTAAGTGGCAGTACACAGTTTGAAAATGTGGGTGTTCTGGCAGTTAAATTACTAAATTTAAAATGAAATTATATTAATTTTACCAGCCTTCTGTGAGCACAGTTTTAAGGTGTAAGAACATCTGACTTGGTTTTTAGACACCTTGCTTCAGCTTTTGTAATACACAGAAGATGTGGATGTTTTGCACCTTAACTTGACTGCTTTCCATCCAGCCATGTGAATTTTTTTTCTGAGATTTTTTCTCTCCACCTCTTCTGGACTGTTTTATTATTTAGAAAAGTGTTCCTTAGACTTTTCTAGCTCCTGTTTGTCTCTATCTTGTAAGACTGAATTGACAATAGCATTTGTTCTTCAAGGTAGGGGAAAAGGAACTGGTTTTGATTACAGGCAGTAGGTGTACAAATTACTCTCCGGCCTGCAGAAAGCAAATTTTTGACAGCAGCTAGCAGATTCCTTACAGGTATAAAGGTTCATGGCCAGTACATCCAGTCTGCTCTCACATCGCAATCCTAGGGCAAAGCCGCTGCCAGCTAGCACTACATTTTCCAGTGTTTTTCAACTCATTCTGAACACTTCTTTGACTGTTAGGTAGGCTACATTCCACCTGTGAGAAATACTGATGTAGAACAAAGAAAAATTCATAGAGATTTTCTCTTATGATTATAGCTCTTCTGGAACATTTTCTGAGTGGAATAAATCCAAATTCATTTAAGACAGTCTTAACATTCACATACGTTCTCTCTCTCAAATGTGCCTGTGCATACACAAAACAAGCAATTGTGACATTAATGGGAGTAGAGACTAACAGTGTGAAGAGTTGCTTTGTCATTCAACGTACATATGCAACATGAGGGAATTGACAACTGCATTGAAGAGACTAAATTTTAATCACGTGAGGTGGCATCTCTATTTTCAGAAGGTGGTGAACTGGAGCAAAATTATGCTTAATACTTCTAGAAAATATTTAGTGCAGAATGAATATGTAAAAAATGAAAATTCATTGGCTTTATTGTAAAACTGGGTTTCTGTATTTGTTTTTAATTTATCAGTAACAAAACTGGTTAACAGAGCCAAACATTACATTAACCAAACACTTCTTAATGTCCCTCAGATTAGTTCTGTACAGACAATAGCAGCATCAGATAATAGGAGATACTGAATAAAAAATCCTATATTCCACAACAGTCATCGGCTCATGTGCCAAGCAGACAACCCAACATCATCTCATATCACGCTAGTAGTTGTTTGTAAGTATTGACTTTTTTTGTAGTGATAATGATAACACACTTCACAGTTCTTAGTGCTCCCCAAAATCAGAGCACAGCAAAGAACTCCTGGCAATCTTGCCTGGGACTTTTCCGGAAGAGGAAGATTACAGCTGGCTTGCCTAAGGGCAGCCAGCACTGATGAAGGAAACTGGCTGAGCTCCAGACTCTCCAAGCCTGAAGCTCACTGGAGAGAGTTCCAGCTGGCTATGCAAACTGTCCAGCTGCAGAAGGGCAAGCCTGTTTTGGAATATAGATCCTCTCAAACCAGCCAGTTACAGTATCCACTTTCATCTTAAAAAATGGATAATCTGTTAGCTGTTCATTTCTTTTGACTTTTCTGTTTTACAAAGGGGTCAGTATTAGAAGATAGTCCACAACACTTGTGGAAAGACACAATATTAATCTTTATCGTTGCATATATTGAGTCTTTCAGAGCACCTCATCTTACACCGTTTTCAATTATATTAGTCAGAATGGTGTTCTATAAAACCATTACATTAGGAAAATGCTGTTCTTTAAAGTTAGTGAAAAACTGCCCTTCTGCATTCAGTAGTGATCGAGGTACTCCATCTCTTAGCATTTTTTGAAAGATCATTCAGAAGTTATTCTGATTTGCTTTTGTAAGATTCTGCTGTTTTAAACAAAACATACACAAAGAATGTTAAATTGATGGAAAAGCAGAATTTTGTTTCCAGAAGAACCATATAAAATGTATAAGAAGGTGTTCCAGCAGAACTGAGACATTTGAAGGTAAAGCTGCATTGTCTTCACATGTTGTTATTCATTGATAATGAAACATCCCTGCTGATAATTTAGTTAGAAGTTAGTATAAGACAAAGGGCATGTCTGTACAATTCAGCAATGAGGCTAAGGTATGTGAGCTGTTACTGTCGTGATTTGGTACTGTGTAAGATAGTGAGATGTTAAATCATAGTCATCTTCACTTCCTGCTGTACGTAAGTTCTGTCCGTAGGGCTAGTTCACGTGGCTTGTGGCTCTTCTAATGTGGTGATACTTCTCCCAGGTATACTGTGGTTTCTCACAACTAGAGACTTCTCTGTATACTGCTCAACTTGAAATGTAGATTGCACAAAGGGAGACTTAATCATTAAAATCTATAGTGCTGACACAGATGAATGAGGGAATTATATTTTTCTGTTTTGTAAGGTGTGCATCCTTTTCTAAAACTATGACAAATCTTTGTTGTATAAGAGATAGATAATTCTATTAGAAATGGTAGCTACTACTAGCTGGGGAAATGTGGATAAGTCTTGGGCTAATATTGTATTGATGAGACACTAATGAGATAAGCCAGCAATCAATTTTTGTAATTGTTCTAAGTGCAATGTTCAAAGTTTGTCTAAATTGTCATCCTTAGTAGGCAAAAGCTCTTTATATGCTGATATATGCAGACGTTGCCTGTCTTATTCCAGGTGTTATTGTGATTTCTGTGAATGATAGAGATTATTTTTATTTATTAAAAGTGTTGAAGCTGTAAGTGGATTGAATAATGGAGATTGATTTGCACTTCACGTGCTGTGTTGTTACTGCATTATAAGAAGTATTCCTGGAGGTTGAAGCCACTTACTAAATTTATACGATAAAAAAAAAAGAAAGTTGAAGTGATTCATCTTAATTAAAACAAATTTAATTACATAATCTAATTACATGAAGTAACAAAGACTGTGCAGGTCTAGTTGGAGTCTTCTAGAAGGTAAGATAGAGCAACTGAGTATGCAAATAAAATATAGTGGCAGAATAAGCATCATGTTATGTGGGGATGCTGTGCTTTGTTTTAAATCTGTGTCAAAGCCTTTTTTGTCATCAGTGTTCTGCTTCTACAGGAGTGTAATTCATACACTTTTTAGTGACTCACAGTAAATGATTTTGTTCTTGCCACATGTACAAGACGTCTTAAAAATGGAAGTGTAGATGATATCAATTTGGATAAAAGAAATAGTTTATATTAATGAACTAATAAATACCTAGTTGCAGGCTTTGAGCTTGGTGTACAAGAAAATTTATAAAACTCTGTGATCTTTCGAAAGGAACAAAACCTATAGTTGGAAAGTTGTATGCCTGCTTGAAATACAGTTTAGTGACTTCTTAGTAGGTTGCTCTGAAAGTAATGCCTGCTATTTATTTCCATGGAAACTGCAACAGATGCAAAGAACACAGTAACAATGTTATAGCAAATTCTCACCTACAAAACACGATTTCTCAATGTAGTCACCATCATCAGCTGTGCATTTTTGCCAGCCATGGTCAAGAGGCTGCATGCTGTGCTTTTAAAAATCTGCACCAGTGGAGCTGACCCACTGTCACTGTTGCCACTGCTGAAACACACCACCCACCACCTCACTGTGCTCACATCCACTGTTTGGGCTCCATAAATGTTCAGCAAATGTCAATGAGTGTTGGTGGATGCTACTTCTTCTGCATGGAGGAATTCAATATTGGCGGAAAGGCTCAACAACTACTGCCACACCAACATCCACCTCTGCTACTGTGGGCCAACATTACTTTCAGAACAGCCCTCCTACACTGGGGAGCAGCTGGGACAAGTGTTCCAATGGCTTTGGTTTTTGTTTACTTCGTTGCTTCTTTGAAAACTCAATAAAGCAGCATTGTCATCTTAACATTAAACAATATATGCTCCTTCAAAAAGTAAACTTATTTTTTCTTTTGTCTGGGAGGAGAACAGAAATTGTGTATGTAAATTTTGAGGTATTGTTGAAAAATTCTTTTACTATTACAGCATGTTCAGTAATGGTAAGTATGAATTCTAGGCCCATGAAAGCATGAACATTCTAAGTTAATGCTGCCAGATTACATGATAGCTGAGGTTTGATATGACATTTATCTTCAGGAGCGGGGAGACTGATAAATCACAAGTGGCATAGCCACAAGTGAGTTAGCAAGTGTTTACTCATGAGTGAAGATGTATGTCATATCAGTCCATAGCCATTCTGCATTTTGAACAAGTAGCTTACTTGTTTCTTCCTCCCACAGTGTTTTTTTTTAATTAATGGAGAGAAAAAATGCTCTGTATAGAACTTATTTTTGAAATTTATTTTTGTTGAATTCTTTGCAGAAGCTTCTGTTTCCTTTGTTGTTTGTTTTTATTGCTATATTGTATGCCTATGCTTTTGGATCAGATGCTTCTGTTGCAAAGTGTTTTTGTGTAAATCAGATGAGACTAATTTTTCAGTTCCAGTCAAGATACGTGCAGCATGTCAATGTGACCCTATGCATCTGCAAAGAAGCACCTGGATTGTTGAAATTTGCATTCCTTTCCTTGAAACCTTCAGTAGTGAACTGTAATCTGATTGTCTCAAAGGATTTTTCTTTTTAAGGGTTTGCATGCACTAGCATTCATTTTTATTTGGTATCTCTCACGTAGATAGAAGGGAAACAGAAGTTGCCATCTTTCTACTTCAGTCCATTTCATGTGCTTTGGCTCAATTCTTTCTTGACCTGTATTTTAACCAAAAGAATCTGGATCTGTCTTCTGTACATCTTCCCATTAGGTAGTTGGAGACAGCAGTAAGTGCTCCCCTTCTGTTAAACATAAAGTAACGTCTCCAATAACCTCAGTATACTAACAACACCCACTTCTCTATCTTCTGTCAGTCTAGTTTAAGATGTTGGTGCTTGTGAACTGGTTCAGCATGTGAATGGGTAATGTTAGATGTGGTACGTTCATATATTTAGGCTATGAGAAATGTAAATCATCTCCTAGATTATCATGCCAGCACCCTGTTCATTGCTTACATTTTCCAGGCCAAATTCTGGACAAAATAATAACGTTTATGCTCTGGGGAAAATAGGCAAGAGGATTAGAACAATTTAAATTAGTGTAATTGATGAGGAGTGGTTTAGATTGTTTATAAATTTTCACGCAGTGAAATCTACCTCTGATTCATCAGTTTTTACGATGTTCTTTGTTTATATTTGTCTGGAAAGAAAGTTGTACATTCTGTTTCAAAAACCAATTGTTAATGTTCATTCCTTAATTGCTGCCAGATTTGAAGATCACATCTGCGTAAAAATATATCATAAAACCATATAGAAGCTGCAATCCAAGTTAGTGTAAAGTGTTGCTCCGAGTTCAAGTGCAGGTCTTCCTTTTAGAGAACGTGCTTAGTGCTGACCAAGTTCAATATAGAGCTGAAGATGCTGAGTTTGATCTGCACCCCATGTAAAAGTTTATTGCTCAGTCATTTTCTATACTTTCAGTATTTTTGTGTATGCTGAGATCCTAGGATAGTACTTCTTAATACATTCAAAATATATTCATAAATGCTTTTTTAATAGTAAAGATAACATCATTATTTACATAATCTTATATGGTTAAATACTAGCCTATCTTTAGTAGTGTTAATTTACCCACTTCGTAGAGTATTTGCATGAAAATATTGATCAAATGTAATAGAATTTGATGCTGAACTCTAGAAGTTGCTTGCTTTACAGAGAAAGAGTTTAGTAACAGATGGCCGTAATACTAGATGATACTTCTATCCACAGGTCACACACATCTTTTTGGCCTGACTTTTGGCCAATTAAGGTATGGCTGCTTTCCTTCACTATACTCTGAAGACTCATCCATTAAAATAAATCACTGTAGAAGTGGTGACATTCTCCTTTTCTATCAAATAGCCATTTTTTAACTTTTGGGCTATTATGTCTCCTTATGAAAATATATTTGTATGTGGAAATTTTTGTGCCTGAAAATGGAGTCTAATTAAACTTTTTCCCTCTTTTTCACTTATTGCCTATATTTTTCTCGAGTTTGAAACTTGGTAGCTACTTTATTCTTTCCCTTCTGAGTGCTGCTATTTACTCACTGCCTGTTTTGACCTAGTACATTTATGTCTACTTGCTCCATTTCTGTGCTTACTCCAAATACTCACTTTTCCTTCAGTGTCTACAGTTGAAGCTGAATCTTTAATCTGTTTTTTTTTCCTTCTCTCTTTCTGCAAGCTAGAAATTCTTAATACTTCTACATCTACAAGTTTATTAAGACCTCATAGCTTTTAATATTTTAGGTTGTACAGAATGCAATTCCCTTAATTCAAAATGTCCCTATTTGTTTTTTCCTCCAGATTATATTAAAATTCTTGTTC